>NC_067495.1:101988806-102288806 GCF_947179515.1 Apodemus sylvaticus | reverse complement strand
AAGGACAACACTAGTACTTCTTGCCAATGTAGATGGGGAAAAACTCACAAGATCTCAATCCTAGACAAAAATTACAGCCAATGAAGGAACTCTGAGAGCTGAACAAATTGTCTTCTCCCGGGAAGAAGAGCACATCAATTGCTGGTACAATACCAAATGGTCAGCCCTGAAAACATGTATGTACAAGTAACACTATACAGCCTGAACAGATGGTATTTATGTATTTAGGAGAGAGGAGAGGGGAAAGAAACAACAGTTAAAGAAAGAAAAAGATGCTGTGGTGGTTTGAAAAAGAATGGCTCCCATAAAGAGTGTGCCAGCCAAGTCCCACAGTAAATTGATATGTAGGGGAGGGGACGGTGACACCCAGAGAGGAGCTTCAGAGAAAGGGAAGGCAGAATGGGGAGAGAACTTACATGATGTGGTACTGGGAGAAGAAGGGCTGATATGGGGTTGTAAAGGGAATAAATAAATACATTTGATAAATAGAAAGACCCCTTTTCCTGGGGAAGGGAAGGGAAGGGGCACTAGGGGGAGGGAGACTTGTAAAGGCAGAACAGGGAAGTGAGGAGGGAAGGGGGCTGTGATCCAGATGTAAAATTAATTAAAAATTAAAAAAAGAAAAGAAGAATGTCTCCCATAAGCTCATACATTTGCTTAGTCATCAGGGAATGGCACTGTATAGAGGGATTAGGAAGTGTGGCCCTCTTGGGTATGTGTGGCCTTGGTGGGGGAACTGTGCCATTGTGAGAGCAGGCTTTCAGCTTACAGAAGCCCAACCCAGGCCCAGTGGTTCTTCTCTTCCCACTGCCTTTCCATCCAAATGCAGAACTCTCAACTACCATTTCTGCCTGCATGCTGCCATGCTCCCTGCCAGGAAGATAATGGACTACACCTCTGAAACTGTAAGCAAGCCCCCAATTAAACGCTTTCTTGTTATAAGAGTTGCCGTAGTCATGGTGCCTTTTCACAGCAATAGAACACTGACTAAGACAGAGGCCATAAATTTGAAAGAAAGCAGACTAGTACAGGAGAGGCTTTTAGGGAGGAAAGGGAAGGGGCAATAAAAATGGAATCATATTGTAATCTCAAAAAGGAAAAATAAATAAGCAGTGAAATATTGGCCTGTAAAGGCCACTCACCACTAAAAAGAACAGGAGTTGTTGGAGAAATGACTGGTTCTGGATCTGGGTTTCCACCATAATCACTGAATCAGAACAACACTGAATGATCTTACATATCTATGTAACAATTAAATAATAATAGACCATGAGTTTGAAAGGAGTAGGAGGAGCACTGGAGGACTTGAAGGAGTGTGGGGGGGGATGATGTAACTATAACACTCATGCATAAAGGTCTCAAAAATAAATAAAATTTTAAAAATAATACTTCAATCAGGGAATAATCACCAGTGACTGCTAAAACTATCAGACCAAAATCTGGAGGATCATGAGATATTTGTATTATTTCAAAAATATCTTAAACAAGTGGTCAAACTTAATATGGCCATTAAAGGAACAAAAGCTTGTCACTGCCTACCAAGGGCACAAGATGCCTATGATTATTCCTTTTGAAAGTGCATATAAAGTCTGGGCTGGAGAGATGCTCGGTGGATAAGAGCATTGACAGCTCTTCCAAAGGTCCTGAGTTCAAATCCCAGCAACCACATGGTGGCTCACAACCATCCATAATGGTGTCCGAAGCCCTCTTCTGGTGTCAGACAGCTACAGTGGACTTACATTTAATAATAAATAAATCTGTAAAAACAAAAAAAGAAAGTGCATAAAGTCAATTTAATAATGAAGTATGAGGGGAATTCCTATGCACACATACTGTATACTGGGGGAAGCCCTACAAAGCAGCTGGCCTGTATTCTTCTAAAACAGATCCAGATTAAATGACACATGAAAACTGAGTGCTTTATTGGGACAACAAATATAGTAAAATCTGAATTAGAGCTGACCATTAGCAAATCCTTGTTAATTTCACAATTCTGAGTAGCTGGGTCATTTAAGAGCATGCCTCTAGTCTTCAGATATATGTTGATGACAGGATTGAAGAATAAGTGACATGGCTTCAGCCATGTACTATCAGATCAGAACACTATACTAAATATGGCACAATATACATTTGAGGAATCCAGGTTAGAGTAAATAAGGATTTCCTATTATTCTTGGTGCAACTTTCCCATAAATCTGAAGTTATATCAAATAATTAGCTAAAAGAAATGATTTTGAAGTGAAGAAGCGGAGAGAGCAACTTAATTTCAACCAATCTGATTTTTCTTTCTTAGTTCATCAAGTGTGACTGAAGGGACACGCTGGCTTTGTAAGGCTGAGAAGGATTCTCACCTGTTTATGGTCTCCAGGAAAACATCAAATGGCAACAGTGTAACAATGAAGGAGCATCAGACAATGCTGACATCAGGAACACTGATAGGAAGCAGGATTGGATGGGTAACTAGACACATCCCTGCTCATGAAAACATGGAAGCTTTCTCTCCCACTAGAGCAGTGGTTCTCATCCTGTGGGTGGTGAGGTTTTAGGGTCAACAACGTTTTCACAGGGGGTCACATACCAGATATCCTGCATAGCAAATACTTGCATTATGATTCCTCACAGTGGCAAAATTACAGTGATAAAATAGCAATGAAAATAATCTTATGATTGGGGGTCAGCAAAACATGAGGAATTGCATTAAAGGGTCACAATGTTAGGAAGGTTAAGAACTGCACTAGAGTATTTATGGAGTCTTAGCAAAGTCACCTCGTGTAAACAAAGTGTCAGTAGGGTAACCTCTTTGGAATGTGGTATACAATCATAATAGCTGTTCTAAGAATGGAAGAGGAAAACAAAAAAGGAAATGCTGACTTATCTAGTATGTGGCATACAGCTGTGGTTCAAGAGAGTTAAACTCTAATTATAAAAAGCTGATTTAAGGGCTGGAGAGATGGCTCAGTGGGTAAGAGCACTGATTGCTCTCCCAAAGGTACTGAGTTCAAATCCCAGCAACCATATGGTGGCTCACAACCATCCGTAATGAGATCTGACACCCTCTTCTGGTGTGTCTGAAGACAGCTACAGCGTAC
The DNA here is from genome assembly GCF_947179515.1 of Apodemus sylvaticus. Classification (NCBI taxonomy): domain Eukaryota; kingdom Metazoa; phylum Chordata; class Mammalia; order Rodentia; family Muridae; genus Apodemus; species Apodemus sylvaticus. The sequence goes on along the minus strand of NC_067495.1, from coordinate 102,285,717 downwards.
TTAAATATAATTAATAAATAAAATCTCTGGGTTGGAGCAAGCAGAGACTGAGTGAGCAGGGCCTACCAGGGAGAGCAAGCAGAGGTCCTAAATTCAATCTCCAGCAACCACATGAAGGGTCACAACCATCCGTGCAGCTACAGTGTACTCAGATACATAAAATAAATAAACAAAATCTTAAAAAAAAAAAAAACTGATTTGAAGCCTAGCAAGCTGGTGCCAAGTCTTTAATCCTAAGAGGTAGGTAGATCTCTGATTTCAAGGCCAGCCTGGATTACAAAGCAACAGCCAGGGCTTTTACACAGAGACACCCTGTCTCAAAAAAACAACAGACAAACCAAAAAACCTGACTTGAAGCTAGATGAATTGCCAACAATTAGCAAGTGGAGGCAGGAGAATCTGGAGTTCAAGGCCATCCTGAGCCACATGGCATGTTTGCAAAAGAACAAACAATAGAAAATGGCTTTACCTCCTACTCCACAAACTTGGTACATCAGTATTCATGTAGGTGAGCCACAAGATTTCCAGTCCCTTTACCTGTTTGTCTCCCATGGTATTTATCCTAACTCCAACTCAGCCATCTACATCCATCCCACTTCCTTCTAACTTCGACTCTGGACCTTACATCAGGGAAAAAAAAAATATGCCACTTCTGCCATTTTTATTTGAGATACCCAATCCTCTACCACCCGACATCACTGACAATATCCATTCCTCACATGCTGTTCATTGCTATTCTAAACATTCGGCAGCCTGTCACCTGACTTCACTCCTTACCCAGCCCTGAATGTATGCCTCATCCTTACAAATACATTCAACTCTCTAGACCGTTCATTCAGTCCTCAGTCTCCTGACAAAAGCTTAACCCGAATGCACCTTGGCATTCACTGTCTTGGAGTCTGATCCAAGCTACTGAAGAGTGCAGGAGAATGTCACACAACAGAGCTGACTGCTCTCACTTCAGAATTATGACCTTAAACCTCACACAGTAGCTCAGTCCCTCTCCTATTCTTAGAATCACATCCTATTTATCTCAAAGAATTCTTTCTGTTCCTTTATGATTTCCCCCATCTGTCTTTTGTGATATCAATTTTTTTCCTCTCCCTTGGACCATTTCCCGGTCAGGTTTCACTTAGGCCTCAATACTCCTTAAAAAGTAAATATTCTCCCTTGACCATATTTTCAATTCCACCTTTTTATCTATTCCTCTTTCGAACCAATTTCTCATATTTGGAGCTGTCTACATATGCTATCTCAACTTCCTGCCCTCACATTCAACCCTCTGTTCATTGTATTCAGACCCACCAAAAAAAGCTGTCGTCATCGGTAACCTACATCTTACCAAATCTGCTGGGTCTTTACACGGCCTCATCTCCTTTACCTTGTCAGTATTCCTCACTGCTGAGCACTCCTTCCATTTTGAAATGCACACGACTCTTGCCTTTCTAGAAACTATAGCTGCATGGTTCTTTTCTTAAATACTCAGCTCCTCCCTTCTCTTTTAATGTCAGGTCTTCCTTTACCTTCTCCAAAAGCATTGGTATTTTGTAGCAAACTCTCCTATACCCTAGTCCATATTCTTTCGGTGGATGAATTCATCCACTATTATGGAACACAACCCTTTTTATTTTTGCAGCAGTCCAAAAAGATACCTCATATCCATTAGTGGTCACTCTCCCTTACCGATCTTCAGATTTGACTCTTTAACCAGTTTCATCTCAAAACTCTTATCTTTGAAAACACACCCAATTCCCTATGCATTTCTTATTTTTGGTGTGATATCTAAGAAGGCATTGCCTAGTCCAAAATTTTAAAGCTGTATACTTGTGTTTTCTCCCAAAAGTTATAGACTGTTTTTAAATTTGTAGTTTTGGTCCATTTCAGACTTATTTTTGTTGATGTCGTTAAGTAATGGTGTAATTCCATTCTTTTGCATGAATTTATCTAGCCATGCTTCATTTGTTTAATCGGCTATTCTTAGTCAGATGGTGACTTCTTCTAGGCCCAGATACTAGACAGGCTGAAGCAGAATGGTTTCCTTTCACTTAGATGTTCCAGGCAAGGTTAAGAGTTGACCTTCGGCCAGGCATTGGTGGTGCACGCCTGTAATCCCAGCACTCTGGGAGGCAGAGGCAGGCGGATTTCTGAGTTCGAGGCCAGCCTGGTCTACAGGGTGAGTTCCAGGACAGCCGGGGCTACACAGAGAAACCCTGTCTCGAAAAAAACAAATCCAAAAAGCCAAAAAAAAAAGAAGAAGAAGAAGAAGAGTTGATCTTCCAAATGACCCAGAATCAGTTCCCAGCATCTACATGATAGCTCACAATGGTTTATATCTCCAGATCCCAAAGGATCTAACATCTTCTGGCCTCTATAGATACTAGGTGCACAAGTGGTACAGGCATACATGTAGGTAAAATATGCATATGCATAAAACAGAAATATAAACACCAAACAAAAATCCCACTCTCGGCCAATTCCTCTCACTACTTTCTTGCTGTTCATTTCTGAGGACTTTGTTCCATATTGTGATTTCCCTCACTCTAGGGCTCAACCTAGTGGTATGCATGACCATTCTCTGAAATTGTGGCAATACAGGGTTAAAAAGTGTCAAAGTATATACCATTTCTTCAAGCTTCTACCTCTAAATGACACCTTTGCTAAAATTTCAGCTCTCAAACCATATGGCCAAAACCAACTCCTGGGATTGGAGAATAGGTAGAGAGATACCTGTAGGAAGAGACCTTGAGTACAAATTGGGTTCTTCAAAGCTCTCATGAAACTCTTAAATGAAATGCCCCCCATTTTTGTCCCCACAATATTAGCTGTTCTTATGCTTCTGTCTAGACTGTACAGGGCGTCTTAACCTTGGTTCTATTGTCCTTTGGGCTAAATGATTCTTTGTTGCAGGCGCTATTCTGTGCACTGTATGGTGTTTTACAGTCATTGGCCTTATACCTACACCAATTACATATAGTAATCATGTTTTTGCACAATTACATACACAGACATACACTCATAATCCAAATTATGATGAACAAAATGTCTCCAGATATTACCAACTGTTCCTGGCATCATATAGCTGTGTTTCATTTTCTTCTCACTTACTGTGATGGTCTTTCACGTGAAATTTCCAATTGAGAGATTTTTATCTTGCTTGAAGTAAATTAAATTATATTGTTTATATTTGTAATTTCTTCCTCTCCCTTTTCTCTGCTTTACATATGATATCTATTGTTAGACAGTGGGAAATCTTAGATTAAATCTCTAATTTCCATAGGCTTAATTTATGTAAATGACCTTTGATTACCCTGTTGCTGGTGATGAGTTTAGGAACACAGGCATAAGGTAATTAGAATTGCTAATCCTATAATAATAGTTATTCATAAGTTTCACGGTGGGTGCTAACCAATGAGGATCCTAGAAAGACTTAAATAAAGAATTTTTACTTTATTCTTGAAAGAGAGGCATGTAGTGGGAACATACATGCATATACTTCTTGCTACAAGTGGGACTTGGTGGTTCACACTTGGGAAGAAGAAGCAAGTGGATCTCTGTGAATTCAAGGCCAATCTGGTCTACATAATGAGTTCAAGGCAAACCTGCTCTACATAATGAGTTCAAGGCCAGCCTGGTCTATATAGTGAGCTCCAGGAGAATCAGAACTACCTATAAAAGCAAAACAACAAAAAATTGCAGTTTTCTTGTGAACAAGAAAAACAAGGTTAGGATGGCTGACTGGGATACTTTTGATGGAAATAAGAAAGACCAAAAATCTTGTGTAGTTCTTGAGATTTTCTAGCTGCTGAAATAAAAAATCTTATTGTACACACTATGTTTGGATGTCCATTATGTTAGATGATACATTATTATTATTATTATCACTATTGTTTAAAATATTTTTCTCACTCATGAACTTTATTATAAAGATTGTTAATAAAAACTCACACACTTAAATTGACTAGACACAAAAATCTATAGATCTCAATGAACATCTATACAGTTAGAATAACTTCATATTTGATTTTACACCTTCATTATGGAATATATTTTTCATGCAGTTATTCACCACCAATTCTGAAAAATCCATGACAGACTTAGGACAAGAAAAACAATTAACTTTCTACCATCATTCACATGTAGAATCTATCCATATATAGAGAATAAGCAAGGCTAAATATTAGGGAGTAAGGAAGGAGTGGATGCAGGTAATTGGCATGAGTTCTCAAAGGGGACATGCTTTATTATTTAAAGTTGATGTGGCAGGATTTTCTGTTCATTAGCACTCTAACAGTAAGTCTCCTACATTTCACTTTTAATTTTACCCTTCTGTTTTTGTTTCATTTTTGAGACAGAGTTTCAAGTAGTCCTGGCTAGCCCCAGATAACCTTGAAGTACATACTCCTGAAAATTTTATTCTTGCATAAAGAAATTTAATCAATCTTTCATGAATTTAAGCATATGTATTCAGGGTTCATGATCTTTCAACTGGAAAATTGAATAAAATTACTTTCTTAGTCCTAACTCCAAGTTGTGACCTAAAGTCATTATCTCTGATCAATAAACACTCTGCTGAATCAGGAAGAAAATGAATATTCATTTGATTTTTTAATTATTGTGCATATGTGGGCTTGTGTGTACCACAGCATTCATGTGGAGGTGAGAGGACAATTCTATGTAGTCATTTCTCTTTTTCCACCTTTCCTCAGATTCCAGATCTCAAACTCAAATCATCAGGCTTTTGAGGGAAGGACTTTTACCCACTGAACAACCTCACCAGCTTGGAACATTCTTTGTAAAAGATTACTGTGTGCTAGGTACTCAGCACTAAAGCACAATTTCACCTTTAAAAAAATTCCATGCTTATTTCAGTAGGTGAAAAAACTGAGGATTGGGGAAGTAAAATACTTAACATCATCAACTACAAAGTCGCAGACTTAGGATTCCAACCCTGAGAATTTAGTTTCAAGTTGGTATACTTAACTAGGGTGCATTATCCTATCTTTCCATTTCCTTTATTCAGGTTGCTAGAAATCAACTTCTGAGTTTTCTTTATTCTCAGAGAATCAAGTATCTCTAGCTACTTCATATTGAAACTCTCCGACAAACAATTATGTTCTCCTTTCTGGTTTGACTTCTAGGATCGCTCAGATTCCACACTTCTGCCACCCAGCCATAATTATCCTCTTTTGGGAGGAGGACCATCTGTCAGGTTTTTTTTCTGGCCAATTTAGCGTACTCTACATTCACCAGTGAAGTTTACTGATTTTTTTTCAGCATCCTTAAAACAGTAAAATATATATATATATATGTAATAAAGTTACAAAGTTAAAGGACTTTTTAAATCACAGAGTGTTTCTCAATGGGTTCTCTGAGGTATCTCTCAAACTCTCCCTCTAGTGGCTTCCCACATAAATTGTACCTGAGTGTGTCTTCCTAGGTTCAGGAAAGCTTTTGACAAGGTCCTGTGAAGGATACTTTGGAGTCAGTTAAGGAACTTTCTTGCTGTGTGCCTGGAAGACTCCTCTTACAGTTCTTGCAATATACTCTTCAAATTCATGCTGAGTACACCAATGGAATGCAGGACAAAAACTACATGATCATCTCAGAAAACTCAGAAAAGGCATTTGAAAGAATTCAATACCCTTTTTCTTGATGAAAAGCTCTTGGCAAACTATAAATAGGACAGAACTTTTTCACCATGATTAAGGGCATCTCTCAAAGTCCCACAGCTGCTATCATCAATAGTGAAGACTGAAAACTTTGCTCTGAGAACACAAACAAGACATTTATATTCAGCATTGTAGGTTTCAATCCAACATTGTAGGTTTCAATCCAACATCGTAGGTTTCAATCCAACATTGTAAGTTTCAATCCAACATTGTAGGTTTCAATCAGGGAAGTTAGACAAGATGAAATAAAAATAATTTAGATTGGAAAATAATAGCTGAATGATCAGTTTACAAGTGCTATGATCTTGAGAAAAAGATACATATATATGTGCATATATATACATAGACATATCCTAAGGAGTCCACAAAAAGGACTATGAAGATTAACAGGTTAGCAAACCTGCAGAGCAGAAAGTCAATATCCATAACTGTATTTTTAAATACTAATGATAAAAAGTCCAAGATATAATTGGGAAAGCATCTATGAGGGAGATTTAAATGGGAATGTGGGAAGATGGGAAATATAAAAGGAAAAGAGGTGAGATAAATAACATTTGTTATTACTTGAAAAAGACATATGAAGTCACTGTTTTATATTTACCTAAAATTACCTTTAAGTATATAGGTGTATATTACACTTACATTTAATACGTACTTAAATGAAGTTATATCACTTGGGATATACTCAGGAGCCATAAATTATCTAACAAAAATCCCAATACTAGGTACGAGAAACATCTTCATAAATTGTCACTGAGAGGAGACCAAGAGGCTCTAAAAGCAATATAAACTATTGCTATTGCCCTTGGTTGTTTCCCAGAAGCTGAAGGTAAATCTCTATTGCCAAAGATACTACATACTTTGGACATAGAATTTCAGGGATTTGCCACACACACCCATCAAACAAGCAAACAAAGCAAAAACAAACAAACAAACAAACAACAACAACAAAAAACCCCTCTTGCTTTATACTAGAGGTGATATGCAAACTGTTAAAAGAGAGCAACCAACAGTCTTACCCAGCTGGAGAGCAGTTGTGTGACAAGACTTTTCCTGGAAAGATGCCACACGTCTCTATTCAGGAAACCTATGAGAGACCAAAGTACTGATACTCCCAAAGTTCAACTTGGTGAACCAGCCAATGAGGGGTTTTTTTTTGGGGGGGGGTTGCTTACAGGAGCAGAAATGACTCAAAGACATTGACAGTTGCATCACCAAAGCCCACCCAGCACAGGTGACAGTGCACCAAAGCCGAGAACTTAGAGCACACCGCACACCTGGCAGGCAGCTCAGCAAGTTCAAGCATGTCCTTCCCAAGTGACTCAGTTGGTTGAAACCTCCTCAAAGCAGCTCAACTGGTTTCAGTCTTTTTCCAGCTTTGCTCTACTGGAGTGACTCAGCAGCAGTTTGGCTTGTTTGCTCTTGGGAGGAAGGGACCTAGTGAGTCTGGTCAGTTTCAGGTACTTCCTGGAGCTATTTTAAGTTGTTTACTTCTCTTGCTTAAAAAGTTTCCCTGCTGGGTGGGATGTTTCAATATTGGTTGCTCAATACTAAGTGAGTCAGCTCCAAAAACATTCACCCTCAGACAACACTGAGTGAACTCAGCAAATTGTACTTACATGTTTATTCACACACACACACACACACACACACACACATATATATATATAAAACAACAATGGTTGGGGGAGGGAGAACCATGAATTGGAGCAGAAGGGGAGGGGCATGGGAAAGGGAAGAGGAAGGAGGAGAAAATGATATAATTATGTTTGAACTAAATTTAATTTTTTAAAAGAAAGCAACTGTGTTCATAATAACATCACTGTTATCCAAAACCAAATCATTAGTCTTTAAAACTTTGACATTCAAACCGCATTACACAGACTCATCAGGTTGTATTTACTGTGTATTCCTATCTATGTAACAATTATAATTAAAGAAACAGAAGCCATAGATTTGAGAACAAGTAGGGATAGTGTGGTGTTTTGAATATGCTTGGCCCATAGGAAGTGGCACTATTAGGATATGTGGCCTTGTTGGAACAGGTGTGGCCTGGGAGGAAGTGTGTCACTGTGTAGGAAGGCTTTGGAGTTCCACCAGTTCCACCAGTGCTCAAGTTCCACCAGTGCAGAAGACAGAAAGCCTCCTCCCAGCTCCCTACAGAAGAGTCCCTTCCTGGTTGCCTTCAGATCAAGATATAGAACTCTTAGCTCCTCCAGCACCATGTCTGCCTGCACGCTGCCTTGCTTCCTGTAATGATGATAATTGGCTAAACCTCTGAAACTGTAGCCAGACCCAATTAAATGTTGTTCTTTATAAGAGTTGCCTTTGTCAGGTGTCTCTTCACAGCAATGAAATCCTAACTAAGACAAGTAGGAAAGCATTCAAAGTGTTAGCAGGAAAGGCAAAAATGATACAATTATATTTTAATTAAAAAGAACACAATTACTTAAAATAATTTAAAATGTTAGTAAACAATATCATCCACATTGAACTATATGTTTGAAGAAATAACTCTAAAAGTTCAAGCTTGCCTTTTTTACAAGAAATTGACAAAATGATCTTAAAAATTATGTGAAAATGCAATGGAATAGCCAAAAAGTCTTGAATAGAACAAAGTTGAGAGATTCACACTTCACTACAATAGTCCAGAAGTAACTTTCACATATGTAAACAATAGATTTTTAATTGATATTTAAATTATATGTGTTCATTTTATGTATCATTCCAACCCTAGCCTAGAGTATTATTAAGCCACCATCTTTTGAAGATTGTGACAGAGACCATGAAACAAAGGAAAGGAAAATGTTGTCAATGCTATTGAGACTCATGAGTGCAGAAGTATAAACAGCAGCATTATGTAAGCAAAGTCTCCCTTCACAAAGGAAGAAAATCAATAGATAACATTTCAGACTGAAATAGAGTCATTTTATTTAGAGCTAAGGAATAAAATCCTCCCAATTAAAAATGATTTAAAGATTAAATTATTGGCAGGGACAGGCATAGGATAATAAGGAGTGAGGTCGAAGGGTTTCCTCATTCATCAAAATCCCTTCTGGATATGTTATGGCCCAAATGAGCGTTCTCATGTTCCTTTGGTAACTACTGGAAATTTCCATTTATTTAACTTTATGTCCCAGGAACATAGTTACAGAGACCAAGTGAAGGCTTGTAACAGGAAGCTGCACTTTGGAGGACAAATCGTATGTATCTAATTCATTCCTATAGAACATTTCACTCTTGACCTCTTTATGGTCTAACTGCTAATCTGGCATCGGTCTTCAGAATTAAGGTGACAACAAAATATTTGTGTTCATCACTTAATGGACTTTTAGAAAGAAAAGGACATCTGAAGGATTTCTGCTCAGGAAGGAATGTAACTTAAAGGCATTGAAGGATTTGGAGACCTAGTGTTGTGTTCTGTTAATAGACTTTTCATGAAGAGTATGATGCAAGAACCTTTTTTAGTGGATTATTCACCTACTGTGGATGCAAACTTGATTCCAAAGCACCCTCTCGCAGTGCCAAAATCTTTGTGAAACTCTTAGCTCTCCTATAGATCGACACTAGACATACTAACTTGCCGATGGCCATAACTAAGGGTAGGCTGCACAAATCTGCATTTCAATTCAGTTCAACAGACATTTCTTTTGCACAAGTATTTGGGAACCACTACAAAATAGGGAAGGGGTTAGCATATATAAGGTCTTTTGGTGTACCTCAACAACACAATATATTGATGTACAGTTTATGTGAACTAATTATTAGGCTATGCCCCCAAAGTACTTGTACTTTTATACATGTAGCATATGATCTATCTAATATCTACTCTTTAAGTTTGTTTTTTATTAGTTTTTATTATTTATTTTTGGGTGCGTGTGCCTCCCTATATGTGCACACACATATTATTGCCGATGGCATAACTGTCTAAGCAGGTCTGTGAGGAACTGCATGGCATTTTCTGCATAGTATGCATGTGAAACAGAAAAGACCTACTGTTTTTTTTAAATTGTTATTCTATCCAATCCCAATAAGTACATTCTTTTTTGTTTTTCATTATCATTGCTATTTTATTTTTGTTTTTGAGACAGGGTCACACTATGTTGGCTTGGGACTCACTAAGCCCAAATAGTCCTCCAATTTACATTTTTTTTCTGTCTTGGTTTTTCTGAGTATTGGGATTGCAAATGCACACCACTATGCCCAACTGCCTATAACTACACTCTTGCTATCTCTAAATTCATTACAGAGATCATATATCTATTCTTTGATCATATAAAGGCTAGGTCTGTCCAGACACAATGTAGAGATTCCTTTCAGTATGTCTTCAGGTTCATTGTCTTCATGAAACTGTGAGTGCTCAATCCACTCCAGATGGGACTCACTACACACAATCCCACTCACTAGATGGAATGTGGAATAGGTAGCAAGCAGACATCTTCTCTCAGTCTGGTTTGGAAACAGTGACAGGATCACAGCAACCTTAAATTAAATTTAAAATTTCAAACAAGGAAGGGGAAAGTACACACTTGGGGATATTTAAAAGATTTGTGTCCAGCTGCAAGGACAACCTCAGTTGTTCTAGGCAAGAAACATGATCATAAAATCTGACGTTTAAAGTCTTTCTGGACAAACAAAAAAGCCTCAGTGTTTGATTTATTCTGACTCAGATTTTATTTACTATTTCACAGAGGACAATCCCCCCCCCCCAATGTGCTTGGGACAGAATGCAAAGCTTTGTACAATGCTTGGCAAGTGCTTTACCACTGATCTTCATCCCCAGCCCAAAGAACACTTTTGTAACAGTGTGCTCCTGGGAACTACAACCTAAAACTGTTAAATGTATCAAATATTCTCAGAGAGTAAGCCCTACCTTCCCTGAGTAAGAGCAGTTATCAAGGCCTTCAAGAAGGCTCAGGAGGTAAAGGTGTCTACTGCTAAGCCAGATGACATTAGAGACAACTAACCTGAAAATTGTCCTGTTACTTTGACACACTCATCTTGGCATGCGTGTGCCTCCCTATATGTGCACACACACCCAAAAATAAATAATAAAAACTAATAAAAAACAAACTTAAAGAGTAGATATTAGATAGATCATATGCTACATGTATAAAAGTACAAGTACTTTGGGGCATAGCCTAATAATTAGTTCACATAAACTGTACATCAATATATTGTGTTGTTGAGGTACACCAAAAGACCCTATATATGCTAACCCCTTCCCTATTTTGTAGTGGTTCCCAAATACTTGTGCAAAAGAAATGTCTGTTGAACTGAATTGAAATGCAGATTTGTGCAGCCTACCCTTAAGATATTCTCATTCAGAATAGATTTACAATTCAAAGTCTACAATATGGGGATCAAGATATTGTATTATTAAGACAAACAATGGATCCCTGTGTACTAGCTATCAAATATTCAGGTAGCTCTATAAAAATGAGAAGCCTCTGATATTATAAATTTGACCTGAGTTAAGATTAGACTTTATTAGCAATAATTCTACTTGTCATCTTAGACTTTGGAGACACTTTTCATCTAATTACTTTAACATTCAAAGTCTATTTTATGAAACTTCAGAGAGAATTTTAAGAAATTCTCTTTTTCTAAATTTTCTAACAGGAGAAAGAGCCACTAAATTATTTCACTGGAGCCGGTGGCACATGCCCGAAATGCCAGCACATTGGAAGCACAAGCAGTAGGGTGGCAAGTTCAAGGCCAGCCTGAGGATCACAATCAAACTGTGTCTCAATCAAGCAAAGATGTAATTGTTTACCTCACTTTTCCCTCTTATTTTCAGTGACTCTGATAAATTCAAAGACCTATGCCAAGGGCTAAAATAATAAGTAAAATCTGCAATTGAAGGGGCTTCCTAAAAGATCACCCAATGAGGGAGTCTTGGGACCTTGGGTGAATGTTATACTCAAACTGGAGAATATACAGATAATATGTAGAGGCTTCATAATTTTATTTACCAAAAATGTGTGCCATGATTTTATGTATGATATGATAATATTTCCTTAAATTGTATTTAAGGGAACTGAAGATTCATGTTCTTGAACTGTACCTGAAAATTGTGTTTATTCTGATTTTGATATTTTGTGTAGATTTTAACAAATTATAAGACCTCAAAGGTGAGAAATACAAATTCTACAATGAAATAAATACATGGAAAAGTAAATATATGGTTGTTGTAGCACACCTTTAAGAAATTCTGACTCTGTAGATATAAAGAGGGACACAGGATTTGATGTTTAATGTGTCCTCTCATTGATCCAATTGCAAGCAGTCCAAGAAACTCAGTTAAATACTAAATAAACATTATTTTCTGGTCCTTTAAAATAGGCACTAGTAGTACAATAATGAAAAGACTCAATGAATGAAAATATTTTAGCAGTCATCTCAGGCACCAACTTGATATGACTTGCACACACAGTAGACATGCCATAAATATCTGTTGGATTAACAAATCAGTAGCTGACTGAATGCATTCTTAGATGAGGATGGACAAGAAAGTGTAATATAGTGTTATTAATATTATTTTAGAGATATTTGTAACAGAGAAAAGAAAAAGGTAACCTTTATTTGGGATCTACTTTGTGGCAAGGGTGTCAACTTTCTACTGTGTCACCCAGAAGCAGTTAATTTAGCTTAGAGATAACAGAGAACACACCTACAAGAAAAACTACTTGCATTGGCTCTCAGAGGACCAGGAATGTGTGTGAGGAGTCAAAGGGATTGTCTATTAGCCCTTAAAGGGATGTATGAATTTGGAAAATTAGCCAAGCAGAGGACTAGATTAAAACACAGAGACAAATACAAGCATAGAAAACTAGGATGAAATCCTGAAGAACCCACATGTCTTAGAAACATTTAAATAGCTCTGATGAGACACCAACTGTCTTGGTTAGGGTTTTACTGCTGTGAGCAGACACCGTGACTGAGGCAAGTCTTACAAGGACAACTTTTAATTGGGGCTGTCTTACAGGTTCAGAGGTTCAGTCCATTATCATCAAGGCAGGAATATGGCAGCATCCAGGCAGGCATGGTACAGGAGGAGCTGAGAGTTCTACATCTTCATCTGAAGGCTGCTAGCAGAAGACTGGCTTCCAGGCAACTAGGATGAGAGAATCTGAAATCCCAACCCCACAGTGACACACCTATTCAATCAGGGCCACACCTTCTAATAGTAATACTACCTAGGCCTAGCATATACAAACCATCACAGTCTCTTTCTCCACTTTCTCAAGTTTTGGGGTTACAGACAAAGGCCACCATACCAGGCTCACACTCTGAAATAATGTAGCTTTCAGATTTTAAAAATTATTTTTATATGAATTAATTATATGAAATAATATAATAATGAAGCTTTCAGATTTTAAAAATTATTTAAAAATCTGAAATAATGTAGCTTTCAGATTTTAAAAATTATTTTTATATGAATTAATTATATGAATTAATTTTGTATGAATTAATTGCATTGGGATTCACTACTGGAGGATTTAACTTAGAATGGCTTACAAATTAGGATGCTAGTTGCTGCACCCAAGGATTGTGTTACCTCTTAATTCTGAACTAAATTTGTGTGGTATTTTCCTTCACATAGCGACTCAACTGGGTTCCAGAGAGAAAGATACAGTGGTAAAACATGGGTTTGCAAAATGTGCACCTCAAAAGGCCTTGGGAATTTGGAAGCATGGGGCTGGCATGGCAACAACCCATCAATGGGAACTCAGCTAGTCCGGTGGAGAGATTTTGGAGCTCCAGGACAGAGAGTCTGCCGAGATGAGAACAGGTCAGGCCAGCTGGTCCGCTGGTGCCTTGCTGGCATAGCATGGATTGCTTTTTTGTATTTCTCACTACATCATACAACACACACACACACACACACACATATACATATATGTGTAACTAGTTGAATAACTATAGTCAAAGAAATGAAGATGGTAATACTGGAGAGGAAGTTTTAATAAAAAGCAAAAGCTTCTTCTCTTGCCATGTCGTCTTTGGCTAATTGATAATTTTGGCTCTCTATAATAAGAGATTTACAGATGCTTACAGAAGTTCAAAGATGGAATGGCTACCTTGAGAAATAATGAGCAGTAGACACCAAGGGATTCAAGCTAAACTCAGACAGCCTATTTTCTGGTAGCCAAATAGCAAACAGGTACTTTTAATTAGTGTAGTATTTCAAATCAAGCATGAACTTTCAGGTAAAAAAAAAAAAAAACACAGCTCAAGGATGGACATGATGGACATACCTTAAATCCTACTCCTATGGAGGCTGAGGAAGGAGGATTGCTAGGAATCTGGGGTCATCCTGAGCTACATAGAGATTACTTGACCAGCCTGGGCTACAGAGAGAAATCCTGCCACAAATCCTGCCACAAACAAGCAAATGAACAAGACTTTAATTCACATTTCAGCTTCACTGCTTACTAAGAATAGGGCCCTGGGCCGGGTGGTGGTGGCGCATGCCTTTAATCCCAGCACTTGGGAGGTAGAGACAGGCTGATTTCTGAGTTTGAGGCCAGCCTGGTCTACAGAGTGAGTTCCAGGACAGTCAGGGCTACACAGAGAAACCCTGTCTGGAAAAAAACATAACAAAAAACCCCAAACAAACAAACTAAAAAAAAAAAAAAAAAAGAGTAGGGCCCTGGGCAAGACATGTAACTGAATTAGTGTTAGTTTCCTCATCTGTAAGCAAGGGAATCAAAACACTTAGCCTGGGTTGCAAAGATAGCTCAGTGGTTAAGAGCACTGAGGTCTTCCAGAGGTCCTGAGTTCAATTCCCGGGAACCACATGGTGGCTCACGACCATCTGTAATGAGATCTGACACCCTCTTCTGGTGTGTCTGAAAACAGCTAAAGTGTACTTACATATAATAAATAAATAAATCTTTAAAAATCACTTAGCCTGCAGCAAATACTTTAACAACATATATGTAAAAAAACAGAACACAAGGCTTGGGACATTGTTGTATTTAGTTAACAGGACATCTTGTATTTTTTTTTGTTGTTGTTCAGTGACAAAGAGAGCATAAAAATACATCTCAAGTCTACCTATGACACAAAGAAGTAAAAGATTTAGATTTGAACTGTGTAATTTTAGATTACCTATCCCCCAGTTTTAAAAGCTGATGGGTCATCAGGTAGGGAAAGGTGTTTGCCACCAAGTCTATTGACCTGAGTTACAATCTCAGGTCCCAAGTGGTGGAAAGAGAGACGCAACTCCTAACTAAAAGTTGTTATCTGACTCCCACATGCCCACTGTGTTACCCACTATGTACCACAGAAAAAATAAATAAAATGTATTAGATTTTGCCATGCTCAAACTGACAAAATGATGCATAATTCTTATTAAGAATATATGGAAAGCATTCTTTTATGTTCAACATGTCATTAAAGGATAGCATAGAGATGATCTGACCTGATCAACAGGCTTAGAAGTTCTGTTTAAAAAAACAAAAGAACACTCCATAACTTACACGTTTCTACTCATTTCTTCATTTGTACAATAAATACTTGTTGAGAATTCTACTGGATCCTGTGGAAGCCATAAGAAATAATATGTTTGGGATGACAAAATGGGTAAGTGGTGAAGTGCACTTACTGCTCTCCCAAGGGGCTCTGATTTGATTCCCTGTACCCTGGTAGAGGCCCACTTTTTAATCTAACCCTCTTTGGGCCTCCTCAGGCTCCGCATGCATGTGATGCACAGACATTTATACAGGCAAAACATCCATACCCATAAAAACAAAATTTAAAAAATTGAAAGCAATAATATGCTTCCCCCTTCCTCAAGGAGCTCATGGTCTGGAACAATACTAAGACAGTGTGATTATTTAAATTACAGATGCTTGTGGTGGTAGAGATAAAGTACACTAAAGGGGGTACAATGTAGGGTAACCAATGGCCTCAACAATAGTCTGTGATGTTTGGGTTGGTCTGTGGAGTCCCCTTTGAACAGTGAATTCAAAAGATATAACCCATTCATGGTACTTGGAATTTATCTGGTAGTATGTTACCTAGTTAGGTTATTGTCTCTCCCACGCGGTGGCTCCATTTAAACTGCTTTTACTTATGTATATATTTTAGGAAGCTTCTGCAATAGTAGGTTCCATAGGTCATTTCAAAAGGTCTTTGGCATTTGTAAGTTGTCCCTCCCCATAGCCTCTCCTCTACCCTGCCCCCATTCCATATTCCCATTAATCCTTCTAGTTTCCCCGGTATAACTCCACATTCTCTATCTTCTTCCTTGGAGCATCTCCTTACGAGTTACCTAAAGTCTGTGGACATTCCTAACAAAACACACATATTTGAAGCTTAAAAGTTAACATCTAAATAAAGGAAAAAGCACGTGATGTTTGTCTTTCTGGATTTAGGTTACCACTCTCAGGATGTGTATTTCTAGTTCCATCCATCCACGTACCTGCAAATGTCCTGATTTCATTTTTCTTAACAGCTGAATAGCATTCTATTGTGTAGCTGTATCACATTTTCATTATCTATCCATCACCTGATGGGCATGTGGGCTGCTTACAGTTTCTGAGGATTATGAGCAGAGCAGCAGTGAACATTGATGAGCCAGTGTATCTGTAATAGGGAATAGAGGCTTTGGGGTATTTGCCCAAAAGTGGTACAGTTAGATCTTGTAGTAGAATGATTTTCAGATTTTTAAGGACCTTTCGCACTGATTTCCAGAGTCATTGTACAAGTTTGCCCTCCCACCAGCAATGGAGGAGTGTTCCCCTTTTCCCACATCCTTATCAGCCTGTTTTGTTGACCTCGACCCCTGTAACTGAGGTAAGCTGAAATCTCAAAGTTCTTTTTTTAATTTGCATTTCCATGATGGATAAGGGTGTTGAATATTTTTAATGTTTCTCAGGCATTGTGTTTCATCTTTTGAGAACCCTCTGTAATTTCTTTGGCCCATTTTAATTGTGTTATTGGTGTGTGTGTGTGTGTGTGTGTGTGTGTGTGTGTGTGTGTGTGTGTGTTTGGGTTTTTATTGCTGAGAAGAGACACCATTATCATCACAGTGGAGAGCATGGAGGCATGCAAGCAGACATGGTGCTGGAGAAGGATCTAAGAGTTCTACTTTTAAAAGAAATTTAATTTTTTTTACTTATTCAGTTTTACATCTTGCTCAGTGCCCCTTTTCCAGTCATCCCCTCACACAATCTTCTGCCAAACCCCTTCCACTACTCCTCTGACCTGCCTTAATTGGAAAGCCATTTCTCCAGCCCCATACATGTTTTTACTGTGAGTGTAGTATGGAAGGAGGTGTATGCACATGCCTTGGCAAATGTGAAGAAGCCAGAGGATGTTTTTTTTTTTTTCCAATTTTTTAAAAATCACTTTATATCTTGTTCACAGCACTCTCCCTTCCTCTCTCCCCAGCCCTACCTTTACAAATCCCTTCCCCCACCTCCCACCCTGTCCCCTTGGGTACCACCCTACCCTGGAACTTCTAGTCCCAGCACAACTAGGCACAGCCTCTCCCACTGAGGCCCAAACAAGCAGTCAGGTAGGGGGAAGGAGGTCCAATGGCAGGGAACAGAGTCAGAGACAGCTCCAACTCCAATTGTTAGGGGACCCACATGAAGACCAAGCCGCACATCTGCTCCAAATGTGTAGGTGGCCTGGGTCCAGCTCCCTAATTGGTGGTCCAGTCTCTGTGAGTCCCCATGGTCCCAGGTTAGTTGACTCTGTAGGTCTTCTTGTGGTGTCCTGGACCACTCTGGCTGACTCAATCCTATGCCCCACTCTTCCACCAGACTCCCCGCACTCTGCCTGATGTTTGGCTGTGAGGCCTCTGCATCTACCTCTATCTGCTGCTGGACGAAGCCTCTCAGGACACAGTTATGCAAGGCTTCTGCTAGCTTCCTGTCTTCAAGCATAGCTGGAGGGAATTCCGGACAAAGAGGCAGTTTGACGTTAGTCAAGTAAGTTAAACGGCCTGTTCGTACTGAAAGCCCTCCAGCTAACTGCTTATCTTAGCTTCTGTTAAACTTCTTGCTTCAAGCTGCTTGCAAAGCCCCCAGCAACTACTAAGGGAAATGCCACGAGGTGGTTTCTGCCTTTCTGGACACCTAGATCCCAGAACACTTGGGTGTGGTCCCAGCCAGCTGGAATAAACACTTTCAATTGCCTGGGCTTTGGTGGGCTTTCCATAACACTGCAGTTTGTGACTAAAACAATCTGGTGAAATAAATTTATGGAAGACGAGGGGTTCATGTGGCTTACACTTCCTGGTGATGGTCTATCATTGTGGGAAGTAAGTGCAGGAGATCAAGCAGGAAGTTTGAAACAGAAACGGTGGAGGAACACTGCTCAGCGCTTGCTCATTCTCGGGCTCATGCTGAGCCTTCTAATACAGCCCAGGACCATGTGCCTGGTCACGGATGGTACTGCTTACAATGGGCTGGGCCATCCTGTATCAATTAACAACCAAGAAAATCTCCCCGAAATACACCCACAGGCTAATAATACTGTGCAGGTAATTTCTCAACCTAGAGGCTGTCCTCGAAGATGATTCTAGGCTGGGTCAAGTTGACCAAACAAATCAAGACAACCAACCTATAAAATGGTTTAAAAAAAGTATTCCTAGTAAGAGTTGATATCTACAATAAGCAAATAGAGTAAGGACTTGAATTAGCAACTTCAGTAAATCAGTCAGTGGCAAATCAAAATACC
The DNA here is from genome assembly GCF_947179515.1 of Apodemus sylvaticus. Taxonomy (NCBI): domain Eukaryota; kingdom Metazoa; phylum Chordata; class Mammalia; order Rodentia; family Muridae; genus Apodemus; species Apodemus sylvaticus. The sequence goes on along the minus strand of NC_067495.1, from coordinate 102,267,349 downwards.
ACTGGCTTATCATCTTATGCTTGCTGTATGACTATAATAAGAAAAAAACCGCAAAATACATGTGTTATGGAGTCATAAGGGAATCAGGACCTTTGACGGAAATGCAAACTAGTTAAGGTTCTATGGAAAGCAGTAAGGGTGGACCCTCAAAAATGAATTCCAATTCTGAGCATTTACATAAAAAATTAAAACAATCTTTAAGATATATATAGACACAAGGAAATACAGGGACAAACAGTGAAGCAGAGACTGAAGGAAAGGCCATCCAGAGACTGCCCCACCTGGGGATCCATTCCAAATACAATCACCAAACCCAGACACTATTGTGGATGCCAAGAAGTGCATGTTGACAGGAGCCTGATATGGCTGTCTCCTGAGAGGCTCTGCCAGAGCCTGACAAATACAGAGGTGGATGCTCTCAGCCAACCATTGGACTGAGCACGGGGACCCCAATGGAGGAGTTAGAGAAAGGACTGAAGGAGCTGAAGGGATTTGCAACCCCCATAGGAAGAACAACAAATCAGACACCCCAGAGCTCCCAGGGAATAACCACCAATCAAGGAGTACACATGAAGGGACCCATGGCTCCAGATGCATATGCAGCAGAGGAAGGCCTTGTCGGGCATCAGTGGGAGGGGAGTTCCTTGGTCCTGTGAAGGTTCGATGCCTCAGTATAGGGGAATGCCAGGAAGGGGGGGCAGGAGTGGATGGGTGGATGGGGGAGCACCCTTATAGAAGCAGGAGGAAGGGGCATGGGATAGGGTGCTTCTGGAGGAAACTGGGAAAAGAGATAGCATTTGAAGTGTAAAATAACCAATAAAAATTTTAAAAAGACATATCTATACACTAAGGATCATTATATTATTTATGCCAGGTGGTGGTGGTAGTGGTGGTGCATGCCTGTAATCCCAGCGCTCTGGGAGGCAGAGGCAGGTGGATTTCTGAGTTCGAGGCCAGCCTTGTCTAGAGAGTAAGCTCCAGGACAGCCAGGGCTGTACAGAGAAACCCTGTCTCCAAAAAACCAAATCCAAAACAACATTATACTATTATAATACTCAAAGTTTGTAAACAATACAAATGTCCACTGACAGATGAATACATTAATGTTGGGTCCAGATATATAAATAATATTTATTCTGCCTTAAATAAAAAAGGAAATCATACCATACAGGCAGTGTGGACAGTATGCATCTGACATTATGCAAAGTGAAATAAGCCACTGAGAGGGGTTAGATTCTGTGTATGTCCCTTGGACAAGTCATCTGAAATAATTTGTAAGAGGAAAGAACACAATGCTATTTTTGTGAGCTGGGAGAGAGAAAAGTTGTTAATAAATGATCATAAAATTTAAATTATGATAGATTAGCGAATTCTAAAAATCTGCTGCAAACCACTCACTATAAATAACACTAATATGCTGTATCTTTAAAACGTATTAAGAAGGTATATGCCATTTTAACTGTTTGTTAACAGTAAAATTTAAAATGATATCCAGCCATTAAAAAGTAAAACCGACAATATTATATATCCTGTTAAAATTTACAGGTATATAATTAAGATGAAAAGGTCTGTAGAAATCTCTGAAACCATGAGACAAAAATAAATCTTACCTCCTCCAAGGTAATTTTATTATTTGGTCAGAGCTGGAAGTCTGACAGTAGAGGAAAAATGGACTACTTTTTATAGAAGAAAGTAAAAGAAGTGTTGGATAACCAAAGCTATAGGAAATCACTATCCTTATTACCTTTATGTGTATAAGATTCTTGGAATCCAATATGTTTATGAATCAAGTGACATTTAGGATTAGGATGATGGGGTACATGCCATAAATATCTTATTTCAGGATCCATCCTGAGAGAGAGAGAGAGAGAGAGAGAGAGAGAGAGAGAGAGAGAGAGAGAGAGAGAGAGAGAGAGAACTGGTATAGGGTAAGGGATCTATCACAGTGATAGAGTACTTGCCAAGTGCGAAACACCCCCCTTTAAGCAAAGAAAACCAAGAATTGTAATAAAAGTTGAAGCAATTACGTTAATTTGTGTTTAAAAAGTAAAGGTACTCTCCTGCCACCTCTCCTCCACTTTCAGCAGACTCCTGAACCACACAGGTAAGCTTCCCTTCCCCCACCCACCTTCCCTGCTCTCTGAGCCCTCTGGGCCAAGCCAAGCTTCTCTGAGCAGCCTGGTGGCCCAGGGAGACTCCACTCTCCTGCCACCTCTCTGCCACCTTCATTGGACCTGAAGCTCCTGAACCATATAGACCTGCATGTCTGGAACCAAATGGCCCACAAATAGCCATCAAAGGCCAGCCACACCAGGATCATTGACGTTCATCACCCCCCTTCCCCCTCCACCACCCAATACCTATTACAACAAAATCATCCAGGGACCAAAACCCTCCAGATGGCTAAAGGCTCCCAAAAGCACACAGTCAACAAAAGCCAGGACACTATGACATCTACAATGCACAGCTACCCCATTAGAGCAAGCCTTGAATATCTTAACACAATAGAAATACAAGAAAGTGACCTTAAGTCCAATCTTATAGAGATGATAAGGTCTTTAAAAAGGAAGAAAGGAATGCATAAAAATACAATCAAACAGATAGAGGTCTTTAAAGAGGAAATAAATAAATCCCTCAAACACATACAGGAAAATACAATCAAACAGGTGAAGGAAATAAATAAAATTGTGCAAGACCTGAAAGTAAAAATAGAAGCAATAAAGAAAACACAAACTGAGGAACTAACTCCTGGAGATGGAAAACCTAGGGAAGAGAACAGGAACAACAGATGCAAGCATCACCAACAGAATGCAGGAGATGGAGGAGAGAATCATAGGTGTAGAAGATACAACAGAAGAAATTTATACATCAGTCAAAAAAAGTTTAATATAAAAAATTCTTGATACAACACATCCAGAAAATCTGGGATACCAAGAAAAAACTAATCTAAGAATAATAGGAATAGAAAAAAATGAAGAGTCCCAGTTCTACAACCACTCTGGAAATCAGTGTGGCAGTTCCTCAGAAAATTGTACATAGTACTACCTGGGGACCCAGCTATACCACTCCTGGGCATATACCCAGAGGATTCCCCAGCATGTAATAAGGACACATGCTCCATTATGTTCATAGCAGCCTTATTTATAATAGCCAGAAGCTGGAAAGAACCCAGATGTCCTTCAGCAGAGGAATGGATGCAGAAAATGTGGTATATTTACATAATTTACTCTGCTATTAAAAACAATGAATTCATGAAATTCGCAGGCAAATGGATGGAACTTGAAAATATCATCCTGAGTGAGGTAACTAAAGAACACACATGGTTTACACTCACTGATAGGTGGATATTAGCCATCCCATATACAGTCACCAAACCCAGATGTTATTGTGGATGCTGGAAAGTGCTTGCTGACAGGAGCCTGATATGACTGTCTCCTGAGAGCCTGGCATACATAGAGGCAGATGCTTGCAGCCAACTATTGGGCTGAGCTCAGGGTCCCTGATGGAGGAGTTGGAGAGCTGAGGGGGTTTTCAGCCCCATGGAGGGAGCAACAGTGTCAACAAGCCAGACACCCCAGAGTTCCTGGGGAGTGGACCACCAACCAAAGAGTACACATGGAGGGACCTATGGCTCCAGCTGCACATGTGGCACAGGATGGCCTTGTTAGCATCAGTGGGGGCAGAGATGTCACAGTGTAGGGGAATGCCAAGCCTGGGAAGACCGGAGTGTTTGGATAGGTAGGGAAGAACCCTCATAGAGGCAGGGGGAGGGGGAGGGGATAGGGGAGTTCCAAAGGGGAGACCTAGAAAGGGGAAAATATTTGAAATGTAAATAAATATCCAATAAAAAAAAAGAATCCCAGCTTCAAGGCCCAGAAAATATTCTCAACAAAATCCTAGAAAACTTGCCCAACCTAAAGAAAGCGATGCCTGTAAACATATGAGAGGCTTATAGAACACCAATTAGACTGGACCAGAGTTCTACATCTTGATCAGCAGGCAGCAGGAAGTGAATTGACTCACTTCCTCCAAGACCATGCCTACTCCAGCAAAGCCACACCTCCTAATAGTGTGACTCCCCATAGGCCTACAGGGAACATTTTATCCAAACTACCTCAGTGTGGTACCTTCTGTCATATGTATAATTGACAATGATTTTATTCCCATTCTGTAGACTGGCTCTTTGCTCAGAAAATGTTCCTCACTCTATAGAGGATTTTGTTGTTGTCCCTATTTGTTAATTGTTGGTTTTAATGCCTGTGCTATTGGGACCCTGTTCAGAAAGTCCTTTCTTGTGCCAATGAGTTCAAGGATATTCCAGACATTCTTTTCAATTACATTTAGTGTATCTGATCTTTTTTGAGGTTTTTGATCCATTTGGAGTTGAGTTTTTGTTCAGGATAATAAATACAGTTCTATTTTCACTCTTCTACATCCAGTTTGACCAGCACCATTTGTTGAAGATTCTGTCTTTTCTCCAGTGTGAATTTTTGGTTTCTTTGTCAAAAATTAGGTGTCGGTCGTATATGGACTTATGTCTGAGTTTTCAGTTTGATTTTATTGATGAACATGTCAGATTATAAGCCAAGATCATTTTTAAATTACCATAGCTCTGTAGTATAACTGGGTATAATTGTAATACGATATGGGATCTCAATACTTCCAGCAATTCTGTTATAATTCCGTATTTTTCTCAAAACTCTGTGTGTGTGCGTTTTCATATGACATTTAAGATTGTTTTTCTATTTCTGTAAAGAACTGTGTTGAAAATTGGATAAGAATTGCATTGAATCTGTAGGTTGCTTTTGGTAGGATGGCCACTTACACAATAATAATTCTACCAATACTTAAGTATGGGAAATCTTGCCAACTTTTAATACCTTCTTCAATGTCTGAAAATCTTGGTTATCTAAATATTTCACTTGTTTAGTAAGAGTTATTCCAAGGCATTATGAGGCTATTGTAAAAGGCATTGTTTACCTGAATCCCCTCTCAGTCCATTTGTTATATGTATATAAGAAACTAGTAATTTCTGTGTGTTAATTTTATGTCCTGCTACTTTAATGAAAGTATTAGCAGTAGGAATTTCTTGGTGATTCTTCAGGTATGTGTGTGTGTGTGTGTGTGTGTGTGTGTGTGTGTGTGTGTGTCTGTATTCATATAATTTTGACTTTTCCTTTCCTATTTGTATTCCCCTGGTGTCCTTCAATTGTCTTACTACTCTCACTAAGACTTCAAGTATTATATTGAATAAGTATGGAGAGAATGGAAGTCCTTGTCTGTTCTTGATTTTTATGGAAATGCTTGAGTTTCTCTCTTAGTATAGTTTTGTCTATGGGCTTGCTTGTAATAAAATTGTTTTTATTATATTGAGATATGTTCCTCATATCCCTAGTCTTTCTAGGACTTTTATCATGAAGGTATTTTGAATTTTTTCAAAGGCCTTTTCTGTACCTACCAATATGGTCACATGATTTCTGCCCTTTAGACTGTTCATGTGGTGAATTAAGTTTATTGATTTGCATATGTTCGCAGAGGAAAATCACTATCAGTAGATTCTCATGACATACTCAGTATCCAATTTTAAAAGTAGAATAAGGGTTTGACTAGAAAATGAGAAATGATCTTAGACAGAAAGAAGAGTGCATGCAGAGGTGAGACCTGATGCTGTGTTCAGGGTGATATTACTTTGGAAAAGAAGATTTAAATGATGCTAAAAGACACTATTAGAAAGCAAGGTCAGGTTGTAAAGGGTATTGTGAAGCATGGGATTGGCTTGGACTCTACTAGTGGGGAGCCCTGCTAAGACGTTAATTGGAAGTGGTAGAACTTCATTTACATAAGAGGCAACTCATTCATGGAACCAGTGTGGTTTAATGAGCTTAGGTAAAGAGAAGGGAAAACAGTTATTTATATAATTCAGAAACAGGCATGATGGCAATCCAAGATGGTTAATGATATAGCACCACAAAGGAGAGGTGATTCAGATACTTAAAAGATTTACGTAATAGGTCATGTTGACTGACTGAAGGAATTATTATGACTCTCAAGTTTCAGGACTAGACAACTGTGAAGATAGATGTGAGTCACCAAATTGGTGGCAGTGAAATTGATAAGAAGGATAAGTAGAAAATCTGGAGAGGTGGATTTGTGTAAGGAAAATGACGTTAAACATACTGTTTGGTCTGTAGGTGCCTGTGGGATATATGTGACCTACATGGCTGGTATCAACGGAGTATATATGGTTTGAACTTCAAAGAGAGAGGCCTGGTGATACAGATAGAGATAAATGTAAAGCTCAATAATGCAACTGGAGTAGAGAAGGTGGGTGATCAAGGAGAGATACAGACTGAGAAGAACCCTGAAAAAGACAGGCATTTATGGAATGCTGTGAAGAGCCCCAAAAAATGACATGAGAAGAATCAGGAAAGGAGTATCATCATAGAACACAAGGAGGTGCTTCCAAGAGGGACATGAATCTAGGAGCAGGTTGAGAGTGATCAATTACAGTCTGTGCAGCAGAAAGAGATTCTAATTTGTTCATTTGGGTTTACCAATAGGAGGCCATTAGTTTTTCTTTTAACAGGAGCAGTAAAAATGTTGTTCTGATCCACAAATAAGAGGGTGTTTGTCTGTCTGTCTGTCTGCTTCTGTCTCTTACACACACACACACACACACACACACACACACACATGTTTTTTTTCACACATATGTTATAAAGATTTTCAGGTGCAGTGGATCACAAAGAAAGTTGAGCATATCTAAATGCAATTGGAAAGACTCCAATAAAAGGAGGAGGAGTTCGATATACAAATAACATGGTATTTCATAATTATCTGTAACACAAGTTCTGGGAGACCAGATGCCCTCTTTTGGCCTACTTGGATACTACATACCTATGGTGTACAGAGGCACATGCAGGCAAAACATCCGTGCACCAAAAAAATAGATAGATAGATAGATAGATAGATAGATAGATAGATAGATAGATAGATAGATAAACAGATAGATAGATCCTTTATTTAAAAAAATACCTGGATATATTCGTTTTTAAAAATAAAATATTCTTCAAGAAAGTGAGAGCCCATGGGCTCCAAAGCATAGGTAGATGGATTACATTTTAACTAGAGAATTAAGGGTTGTTTTTGTTTTCTTTTTTTAAGCTAAAACATTTTCAAGAGAATAGGATATGTGGAGGTGAAATTATGTAAAGGTATGAAGTAAAAACAGGAAACAAATCATCATTTTCTTCTAGTTACCTCGAGATTTATAATATAAAAAGAGGTGTTGTCTTCTGCTTGGAATAAAGTAAATTGTGAAAACGGGCTAAAGAGTTGACATGGGAGTGAGATTAACTGACAGGCTGAAGGTTTACTCTGTAGAGTAAGCATGACCGGGAGTATAAAGCAAAGTTGTAAGTGAGAGAAGTACAGGCTGGCTAATAGTAGAAAGGAACAGAAAGAGAGGCCATAGTGGGTCCTGGCCTCACAGGACAAGAAAAGCCTCTAAAGATTGATCATTTGAAAAGGTCACTTTTTTTTTTCTTTTTCGAGACAGGGTTTCTCTGTGTAGCCCTGGCTGTCCTGGAACTCACTCTGTAGACCAGGCTGGCCTCAAACTCAGAAATCCACCTGCCTCTGCCTCCCAGAGTGCTGGGATTAAAGGCGTGCGCCACCACTGCCCTGCTAAAAGGTTGCTTTCTTGATAGATGTTAGATATCTGACCAAAGTTGGTACCCAATGAACATGAAGTGACTCTTATTTAAGCTTTTGTGATCATAAAACTATATCTGAAGATCACAGGAAGTAACAGTTCCAATGTTCCCAGCATTGGACAAAACACAGAGAACATTTTATGCATTTCTGAAAGCCTTATTTTACAGTGGCTATTTACAACACATGCTGTGTCCAAAGAACATCCAAAAAATCCTTAAGGATTTGAGAATGTTTTCCTGTGATGAAGTACCTGCTTAGCATGTGAAAGGCTCTGGGTTTAATCAGAAGGCCTGCAGAGATATACAGAGACAGACAGACGTATGGGTGGGGGGCAAGAAATGACATAGGAAGTGAGTATGCCTAGTGTATGAAAAGACATGTACTACGGCATATGACAGCTATTGTAACAACACTTGAAGGGCTATTCCTATTCTATGTGGTAGAAATAAGATTGCTTCATAAAAGCTAGAAGACTACGATTATTTTCTTAGCAGTGATGAAATGTGAACTTGCCTTATTTTTCTTAATAAACATAAAATAAACAGCTACCTTTTAGGGGTATTAGAAAGGTTACCCTGGCAGTGGTGGCACACGCCTTTACGCCTAGCCCATGGGAGGCACGGGCTGGTGGATTTCTGCCTGATCTACAGAGTGAGTTCCAGGACAGCTAGGGCTACACAGAGAAACCCTGTCTAGAAAAACCAAAAAAAGAATGAAAGAAAGAAAAAAGAAAGGCTACTCTCCAAGACTAACCTCCTCCAAATTAAAAAGAAGATAGAAAAGTTAAGGGCCACAGACCATCGAGTAGATTTGTAGACATTTGTGAAAGACTCTATCCTCTCTAAACAGTATAACTTGGTTGGAGTATAAGGCCCTCTCCCTGATGTGTGCTATTGGGGAAGTATTAGTCATAGACTCTAAAAATAGAAGAAAGCTTGAAGAATACTTCAAAACCATCACATTCAAAACCTAAAGGGAGAGGGGTGGCAAGAAAAACCAAATAACCTTCCAGGAAACAAATTTTACTGGGCTTCTAGAATTGCCAAGAGGGCTCTGCAAAGAATCTTTCCAGTGACTGCCTTAGACTAATACTTGGTACTGTTTCAACTATGTGAAAAGAGTACAGATTTGGACTCTTTAAAAGGCTGTTTCCTGCTGCAGATGAAGGCAGTGGCTCTGAGAAAGGAAATTTGAAAGAGCTTTACCTTTATAAGACTGCTCAGGGGGTAGGGAGTGGGGGAAAGGATGCTTAGAGCAGCTGTTGAGGCCTGAAGCTCTGTGTCCAGGGTTCTAGCTTGTGCTAAGAAAAACTAATGAGATGACTTGGAGCTTACAATGGGAGAAAATGTTCATATGTATTTAAATGAGCAGTTAAACAGAAGCTGAAACAGACTGGCAGATCCAAAGCAGGGACAGTGGCCTTGAGCAGCTTGCAGAAGAAAAGAGAGTAAGTGACTGTAGTGTAGAAAGTTATTTCAAGGAAGTTAGGAGAAACCAAATGTTAATGGATGTTTGTCATTTATAGTGTATGGCCTTGCTATTCAAGGTGTTGTCCTTGGACCCAGAGGCACAGTGTTAGCTGAAAGTTGGTTAGAAAGCCAGGATCTCAGGCTCCTTCCCAGACCCGCTCAGCTTTTTATAAATACTGGGTGTGGTTTGCATGTACAGTACTGTTTGAGAAGTACTGTTGCATGGAGTTTCTTAGTTAACTCACTTGAAAATGTAGAACACGATATGATTTCCTTCCTAATGTGAACATGAAATGAGAGGGAATTAGTCAAGCTGCCTACTAGCACAATATCTGACACACAGTAGGTGCTCACTATATAGTAGGCATTATTATTTTAAAATCTTCAGTTTTAAAGCAAAAGTAGAATTAGAAAAGAAATAAGGTATGATCCTCTTCAGCCTGTCAGAATCTTTGTCTACCTCCTTGACCACAATGCTAAAACATCTCTTGTTCCATTGGATTTTCTTCTGGTTCTTGTGGAATTACCAAAATTTCCTACTTTTTCATTGCAAATGGCACATGCTTCTAGTATATTGGAGCTTTAAAGAAACATTCTTCTGTGGGCTGGCTTGGAAATGTAATTTCATTTATCACATTGTTTTTCTTCTATGGAAAAATGCATGTCACCTTCCAAATAATTGACTTCAGAATAAACTTGGAGAACTTAGTCTGGCCTATAAGGTAGAGGCTGCCTGTGTGTTCATGGATAAAAAACAAATTTAGAATTTCAGAGATGCAAGTCAGAAATACTCCAAGGGCTATAGAGAGCCTTCCATTGGTGCTTGCTAGGCAAGCATGAGGCTCTGTATTTTATATCCATAAAAAGAGCCAGGTGTAGTGACTGGTGCTGTAGGGCCAGACAGCCTAGCCTAATCCAAGAGCCTGGGGCCTCAGTGAACGAAAGATCCTGTCTCAGAAATGAAAGTGGGTTTTTATTGTACTCTCTCCCTTCATCCCTCCTCTGACTTCTCCTGATCATCCCTGTTCTCATCCTGACTCACCCCCTGTGCACCAGCAAAATCTATTCCATTTCCCTTTCCCAGGGAGATCCATACATTCCCCACTTACCTCCTTGTTACTTAAACTCTCTGTTCTGGGATTGTAGCATGATTATTATTTACATTACAACTAATATCCACTTAAAGGTGAGCAATAACATGTTTGTCTTTCTGGGTTACCTTACTCAGCATGATTTTTTTTTCTAGTTCCATCCACTTGAGAGCAAACTTCAGGATGTTATTGTTTTTAATAGCTGAATAATACTCCATTATGTAAATGTAGCACATTTTCTTTACCTATTCTTCTATTGAGGGACATGTGGGTTGTTTCCAGGTTGTGGTCATCACAAATAAAGCTGCTATGAACATACCTGAGCAAGTGTCCTCATGGTAGGATAGAGTGCCATTTGGGTATATGCCCAGGAGTGGCATAGCTGTGTCTTGATGTAGATTGGATCCCAATTTTAAGTGATAATCACAGAGCCAGGAGGGGTGAGGAGTATAGATCCTCTGCATATATGTTACGGGTGTGTAGCTTAGTGTTCTTGTAGGACTCCTACCAGTGGGAGTGGGAATTGTCTCTGACTCTTCCACCAGCTCTTAGGACCCCTTTCCTCTTGCTGGGTTGCCTTGTTCAGCCTTGATATGAAGGTTTGTGCCTAATCTTATTGTAACTTGTTGTGTGTGTTCAGTCGATATCCCTGAAAGGCCTACTCTTTTCTCAAGGGAAACAGAGGAGTGATCTGAGGGAGGGGAAACTGTGGTTGATGACTCCGGAGGAAGAATGCCTGAGGTTGACTTTTGGCTTCCACATGAATGCTCATACAGAGATGTACACACACACACACATATGCACACTCACACACACACATGTGCACACACATGTGCACACTCACACACACACGTGTACACCCACACACACATGCACACTCACACACACGTGCACACTCACACACATACGTGCATACTCACACACACGTGCACACGCACACACATACGTGCACACTCACACACACATGCACACACACATTCGTGCACACTCTCACACATATGCACACACATGTGCACACTCACACACGTGCACACTCACACACACGTGCACACACATGTGCACACACACACACACACACACCACTAAAAGAAGTGGTAAATTGGGCAGACAGATCCATCTGACTTCATAGTATCAAGATTCAGAGAGCTAATATGAAGGGATCTATATCTCAAGACAGATATATTTTTTAAATAGCAATAATAACAAACAGCATTTTCTATACTGTGTTGAATAAGGGGCCCCTAACAAGTAGCTTAGGCATTACAAACAGTACTGGAGGCTTTGTAACCTCCATCTCCAAAGTAGTCACTCACTTCTTGCCACACAAATAGCAGCATCTATGGGCAGCTGTCCCAGTCCTATTTACCTCCACATTCTGGCATCCAGCCTTCAGGTTAACTCATCTTCCTTCTGCCCATAACTGGTCACTTTATGGCACCAGGAAAAACCAGTGTAGGTTTTCCATACAAAGGAAGAAGACTCCTATATTCGGTAAAACGAGCTGGCCAGTAAAATTGTGGTCCCAGGTTGAAGAGAAATGGAAAGCTCGTAATGAAAGGCCATGAAAAAGCAAAGGAATTCTGTATCTTCCCACTGAAATTGGTAGTAATAAAATGAATTGTATCTGAAAGAGCTCTGGGTTAATGTGGCAGCAAGCTCACAGTGTCTGATCACCACTATTTATGAATGCCCATTAAAATACCCATGAAGTTGTAGAAAGACACTAAAATTTGTACTAGCTTAGAAAACATGGGAAAGTAACCTACTGAGGAAGGGATTTCTGCCAGATGTTGTAGGAAGATGGCGTTGGATTGAAGAATATAACTCTGTCCTACTTAGACTCTACTGTCTGATCAGAACATCAAAGGTCCTCAAGAAAAATGAACACTTTTAATTCACTTCTAGCAATCTGCTTTCTTCAGCTTTGCAGTACAGAAATTGTGCTGATGAGAAAACCTGAGTCATATCTTTGCAGAAAATATTTTTGAAGGTGACCAGAGTTCTGATCCACTTCTTTTGTCATCAACTATTCTCTATATTCTATTTTAGAAACTGCTATTTGAGCATTCCTATGGCTGCTATCAGTGGTATGGCCCAGAAGTTGTTATCAGGAAAAGAGCTAAGTATAAGCACACTTGAAGGCATCATATCTGAAATAAAATAACATGACAAACTGCAGAGTCAGACAACCCAGAAGATCAAAGAGAAAATTTTATCTCAATCCAGGAGAGCCTTAAAAAATGACCATACTATACTTCATTATACATGATCTTATTTATTTCTCATATCAAATAAAGGTCATGAAATTTCTTTTAAATGTTCAGGTATAATGACATCTACCATTTATTGAACACTTACTATGCTCTGGGCACTAAATTTTATATACCTTCTAGCTCATTAAATGAACATGTAAGAGGGAATATACAACAGGCTGGAAACCCAAGAATAGTGATAAGCATCTGTAATCCCAGTTACTTGGGAGATAGAAAAAGGGGGGCTTCAAGTTCAAGACCAGTTGAACAACTTAGTGAGGCTCCATCTCAAAACACAGAAGACTAACAATAATTAACAAATGGAATTACATGGAATTTAAAGTTTCTGTACACCAAAGAAACTACTGGCAGAGTGGACAACTTGCAGAATAGAAGAAAATCTTTGCAAGCTATACCTCAGGTTAATATCTATAATATATGAAAAACTGCAAAATTTCACACATGCACACACACTCAAACAGACAATGCATGCCAATGGACATGTGGGCTTATTAAATGGATAGGGTTTTTTTTCGAAAGAAGAAACACATATAAATGGGCAATAAGTAATTTTAAAAGTGCTCAAAAACCTTAGACATCAGGGAAATGCAAATTAAAACTATTTTCAAATTCCATTTCACCCAGTCAGCTTGGCTATCATCAAGGAAATAAAAGACAAGGGCAAGGTAAAAGCTTTATTCACTGTGAGTGTAGTACAGCCTAGTACAGCCACTACCAAAATCAGTGCTACTAGTATCCAAAGGACTAGCACACAGATACGTGCACATCCATACTTAATGTCGCATTGTCTGCAATAGAAAGGAAATAGAACCAGCATAGATGTCCATCAACAGAAAAATGAATCATGAAAACATGCTATATATACATAATGACATTTTATTTTGTTGTAAATAAAAATTAAATCATCAAATTTTCATGGGAATGGGTGGATCTGGAAAGTATTTTAGGCAAGACGACCTATAAACGCAGGGAAATCACATATGAGTATCGAACTTTGTAATGTTTATATGTATGTAAATAACGTGGAAATGAATGTGAGTGTAAACTATGAGAGTAGAAAGGAAAGCACGAGAAAGAATGAGATGGTGAGGAATCAGGGAAGGAAAGGACAACAGGATACAAGTGACTTGAAGGCACAAAGCAAGTACTGAAGAGCTCATAGTGGATGGGAACTGGGAAACTCCGAAGAGGATTGACAAAAAGGTTATGCTTGAAAATGTATTAATTAGGGGGCTGGAGAGCTGGCTCAGGGGTTAAGAGCATTGGCTGCTTTTCCAGAGGTCCTGAGTTCAATTACCAGCAACCACATTGTGGCTCACAACCATCTGTAATGGGATCTGATGCCCTCTTCTGTTGTGTCTGAAGACAGTGACAGTGTACTCACATACATCAAATAAATAATATTAAAAAAAAAAAAAAAGACAGCCTGTTCTACAGATCAAGCTCCAGGACAGCCTGGGCTACAGAGAAACCCAATCTTAAAAAAAAAACAAAAAAAAAAAACAGACAAACAAACAAAACCTAAACAACAACAACAAAGCAGATCACAAAATAAACAAAAAAAAGAAGTAACAAAAAAAAAAAAAAGAAAATGTACTAATTAGCCAGATGGTAATGGCGTACACCTTTGATCCCAGTACACAGGAGGCAGAGGCAGGTAGGTCTCTGAGTTCGAGGCCAGCCTGGTCTACAGATTGAGTTCCAGGACAGCCAGGGCTACACAGAGAAACCCTGTCTTGAAAAAAAGAAGAAAGAGTATGAGGAAAGAAAAGGTGAAAGAGAAAGAAAAGGAAGGAAGGAAGGAAGGAAGGAAGGAAGGAAGGAAGGAAGGAAGGAAGGAAGGAAGGGAAGGAAGAAGAAAGGGAGGGAGGGAGGGAGGAAGGGAGGGAAGGAGGGAGGGAGGGAGGAAGGAAAAGGAGAAGTGCCATAATCAAGCATAATACCATGCTTAACATACTAATTAAAATCAGAAAAAGAAAACTCAGAGAGCTAGAGAATGCAGCGCAGGGATGCAGTGCTTGTGCCTGGTTTTCAGCACCAGGCTGGGGGTGTATCTCAGTACATGAGATTCTGAGTTCAGTGCCCATGAAAGCAGATATAATGAAGCCCAGAGACGGGAGTTCAAGACCATCTCTAGCTAGTTAGCGAATTGGAGGAGAGAGGAAGGAAAGAAGGAGAAGAATAGATTCAAAGCTACCTTAAACTTCCCAATTGATAATTAGATGTTCAATTCAATACACCTCTTACAGAAAGCCTTCCTTGAATCCTCTAAATTGATCAGGTATGCCTACTTCATGTTCCTTCTACCAATACCTGTACATCTTTATTTTACTATCTTTATTAAATATATGTTGTGAATGGTTCAAGAAAGAGCCTTTGTTCCCACCCAGAAACACATACACAGACACACACACACAGACACACACAAACACACACCAACACTAAAACTCCATTATATAATATATGTATGTATTATATAATTATATTTATTATATAATAATATACATACATTGTATAATATATATAAATTATATATACACAATAATATATATTATATGTGTATGTATTATATAATATATGTATGTATATATACATACACGCACACACATACACACACACACACACACAAACATTTAACCTCTACAAAACAGTTCTATAGAGACAAGGATAGGTATGTTAATTTGCTTCATTGAAGAAAAAAATTTCACATTTTGTACATATAACAAAACATCACTTTGTATACTGCACATGCATTTTTGTCAATCATACCAAAATAAAAACTTAGGAAAATAAATAAAAGCGACTACAAAGGGGAAAAGGCACACATGCAAAAGGTGTGCTGATTCTTCTCTTATAGACTCAGAAATAGAGCTCTGAAGCCACAGGGGCCATGGACGTCCCAACTGTCCAAGGGTGTGGGCTGCGTTCTTCAAGCAGCTGACTCTGATGTCCTGCACTTGTATCTCTGGAGTACTTATCATGAAAAGGATGTGAACACTCCCAGGTACCCATCCTGTACTTAAATAAAAGCCAGGCGCCTCAGGTATTAGAGTTAAGGATCAGGGGTGACCTGAGTGTGCTACCACACTAGTGGAGCCTCAGCAAGGGGGCTTTGTCATCAAAGGACTGGCTTCTGCACGATGTCTAGAGAACAGAAAAAGAGCTAAAAGCAGAGGCACAGGAATGTCAACAATAGCTGCCTGTGGTGGGAGTCTGTGTTCTCCACACTATTAAGTTTGTATAGTGAAATGCACAGATAGAAGGGGAAAGCCGAGAGAAAACTTGCTCTTGGATGGCAAAGTCTTGGATGAGCTGTGAGGATTCATCATCCCATCCTATGCCATCAGGTTCCTAAAATCATCTTGTATTGCCTTTCCAATAAAACATTTCTATGGGCAAACCATGATAACTGTGGCAAATGAGAAAAATAAATAAATAAATAAATAAATAAATAAATAAATAAATAAATAAAATCTCTCTCTCTTTTCATCCCTTTTCTCTGACATCCAATTTCCCCGGCAGAGGTGAGCCCTGTCAACACTTTAGTTGGAAGCCTTCTACAGATGAGCTATGCTACCTTAAGGAACAGGAAAACATGTGAATTGTGTGGAACAAAACTTACTTTCGATAGAAGGTTGAAAACCCACCAACTTTGGGGTAAAATGAAGAAATATTTAAAGATCCGAGTTGCTGGCTATATGAGACTGTGACTTCTCTGAAGTCTGCTGTCCTGCGAAGAGAAAAAGGAGGGAGGGAGAGAAGACGAGGGTATAAAGTTGAAATTCTTGAAGACAAGGACTTGAGCCATTATTGCACTCAGATTCTTATTACTACTTCCACTTTCATGATTTTTTTTTTGAGACAGAGTTTCCTATACATTCCTGGCTGGCTGTCCTAGAGCTACCTCTATCTCTCTCTCTCTCTCTCTCTCTCTCTCTCTCTCTCTCTTGACCAGGCTGGCCTCAAACCCACAAAGATCCTTCTGCCTCTCCTGGCATGCACCACCAAGCCCAGGTATTTTTATTATTTTTAAACTATCATAATACTACTTGCTTCACTCAATGAGGAAAGGGAAAGCAGTCCTCAATAGAAAGCATGAAATCTGATCTGCATGCATATGTACACACTTCTTATACAGTTTCCTCTCACCTATACAAAACCATATGCAAAGGTCATTCCTCACATTTACAATATCAACAAATGCATATCAAAAATAGGTGACATATTTCATAGAAATATAGCCACAGTCTCAATAATGCAAATATCTTGTATATATTTAATTTTGCCCCTCTCAGGCATTTTTAACTTGTTGTATATTTTTGCTGTGTGTATGTGGGGGGGGGGGGGGGAGGGGGCATCCACTTCTCAGCATCCACCTTGGCCGAGACAGGGCCTTGTGTTTCTTCACTACTGCATTTGCTATTTGGCCTGTGGGCTCCTGGGGCTCCTCTAGTTTAGTATCTGACTCTCTCAGAATTCTTGTTGATGTGATTTAAAACAAAAATCAGCTTGCGGAGGAAAGGGTTTAGTTGACCTAACCCTTACAGGCAATAGTCTGCCATGAGAAAGTCGGAGCAGGGTCTCAGTGCAAGAACCTGGAAGCAGGAACTGAAGCAGAAGGCATAAAAGAGTGCTTCTTACCTGCTTGTGCCATTAGGCTCCTTACACCCCTGTGGTTTGAATGAAGATGACCTTCATGGGCTCATATATTTCAATGCTGCCTTGTGCTTGTGGAGCGAATGTAAGCTCTTAGCTACTGCTCCAGTGCCATGCCTGCCTGCCTGCTGCCACACTCAATGCCATGATGCTCATGGATCCTAACCCCGTGAAACTGTGAGCAAGCCCCTTCACAGCAGTACAGAAGTAGCTAAGACAACATCAACACCCTGGGACCACCTACACGGGAGTGGCACCACCCACAATAGACTGCGTTCTCCCACACCAATCATTAATCAAGTGTCTCACAAGCTTGCCTTATGGGGGCATTTTATCAATTGAGTTCCTTCCTTTCAGATGACTCTAGTTTGTGTCAACTAACAACAACAACAGCAGCAATAACAACAACCCTCACTAACACAGACTCCCACTTTCCTGTAGGGTACAGGAATGGCAGAGGCAGAGTCTACTGTGCTAGACTTTATGTGGATTCTGGCGATGTGACTTTAGTAGTCAGACTTGTAAGAACAGTGTTTTTCAACTCCCCCACCCCCATCCCTTTAAAAGTAGTATCTTGTGTCCACTCTTTATTTTTATTTAATTTTGGCAATTTAATTCATGTTTTAAAATGTTCTGCCATGCCTGTGTTAATGTCTATGGACCACCTATGTGCACACTATCCTCTGAGGCCAGACAAGGGCATCAGATCCCCTGGGATTGGAATTACAGATGGCTGCTCACAGGCTTGTGAGGGTTTGGAATCAAAGCCTTGTTTTCTGGAAATGCACCCTGTGTTCTTAACTACTGAGCCATTTCTCTAGCACCCCATCACTCATTTCTCTGTGCAAGTAGGTCCTTTCCTTTTGACACAGACATATTTATTGTACCTTTCCATTTTTGTGTAAAAAAAAAAACAAAAACAAAAAGCAAGTAAGATTCTGTGCATTTCCAGAATGGGAAGATACTAAGACCATCTGGTTTATGCTTCTATCCTGGATTACGCTTATATTATCCTATTTGAGATTTGTCTATTTTCTACTTGATGGTCCCTAAGGACAATCTTAAAAGTTTCCACAGTTACCCATCTCCATATGTCATTTCTCCTTAGTCCATCAATCAACAAATTTCTCCTTGAGCATTTGCCAAACCAAAGCACCATGTTGAAAATACACATGAACACAAAATAAATGTCCAATAATGGATAAATGAATAGCCAAACTGTGGAGCAGGAGATATAGTCAAATTGGTACAGTGCTTCACTAGCATGCATTTAACCCTGGTTCCAGCTCAACATCCCATTAGCCAGATGTGGTAGCATATTCCTGTAATACCAGGAGTCAAGAGGGAGAGACAAGATACTCATAAGTTAAATCCGATTCCCACTGAGTTCAAAGAGTTCCAGCTTGGAACTCCTAAGTCCCTGTCTCAAAAAAGAAGAAAAAACTCCATGTATATTCATGTGTGAGTGCATGCTTGTGTGTGTCTATTTGTATGTACATTTGTATGTGTATGCACATGTGTTTGTACTCACATGCACCATAGGGAACATGTGTTGGTTAGAAGACAACTTATAGAAGTGGTTCACTCCTACCATGTGAGGCCCAAATCTCAAACTCAGGAATCCAAGCTTAGTGAAAACCGGCTTTACCTACTGATCTGTTTTCTCAGCCCCAAAGCTTATCTGAACTATTAGCATTAATATTGTACATAGGTAGGATGTACTTAGATGAAAAATGCTAAATCTTCATTTCCATCAGTCTCAAGATGACATGTTTCACTTACAAAGGCAAAGAACACATCATAGTATTACTACCAGAGGCTATGGTTTCTCATCAATAGAAATCAAAAATACTTGCATGTCCATTGTACATCATGTATGTGTAGTGTATGTGTATATGTGTATTATGATCCATGTGTGTGTATGTGTAGAAGCCAGAAGCTGTTTTGTAGACCACGTACTACCTTAACTCTGGAAGCACAGTTCCCTCACTGAACACTTGGTTAGAAAGTCTGACCAGGGCCTGGCGGTGGTAGCGCACGCCTGTAATCCCAGCACTTGGGAGGCAGAGGCAGGCAGATTTCTGAGTTTGAAGCCAGCCTGGTCTACAGAGTGAGTTCCAGAACAGCCAGGGCTACACAGAGAAACCCTGTCTCGAAAAACCAAAAATAAATTTAAAAAATAGTCTGACCAGAAAGCTTTGGGGCTCTACCCTCAGTGCCCCTTTCCACCTGGATGCTTGCCCAAGACTCCACCCACCTCCTTTCTGCCTAGGATGAGTCTTGTGGTAGCATGCCAGGGTTTTTTTTTTTTTAACATGGGTGCTGCCATGCTTGCATTTTTTTTATGTGGGTGTTGGAGATCTGAACCCAGGACCTCATGCCACAAGCGCATTACTGACTGATGCATCTGTCCTGCCCCAGAAAGAATTAACAGGTTTATGTCACATTACTGTTATTTCGAGTATCTTTAAATGTATTCCCATCAATCATTCTGGTTATCATAGTTATCAAAGCTGCATCTAGAATCTTGTGTTTTTTATATTAACAGGCACTTATATACTTTTCTATTTTGTACATTTTAACGTCTGTACTTCAGTATAATCGATTTCCTTTGCAATCCTGTGTGTTTTACTTCGTTTTATCTAAAAACACCATTTTAACAAGGTGTTCCTAAGCTACTGTCATAATGATGTGTGGTACAAAATAGGAAAAAAAATGTTATGAACAGCCTGATCTAGATTTTGTACCATTACCAGCTTTACAAATCTGTGATTCAAAGGTGTGTGAGTTTTAATGAATCTGTTCTCCCCCTGTGAGGAGAAGCTAACAAAATTAAGTATTGATGATATGAAATGAACTTGCCTACAACTCCCTTGGAAATATTGATTTGAACCTAACTAGACTATATGTGCTTAAAGGGGAGCTACTTACAGCCCAGGTGTGCTACATCTTCCCTTTCTAGCTCAGTTTTCTGTTACATTAAATGAAAATGATGGGTAGACTCAAACTCAAAAGTTTGTTGGGATAATTAATTTGGATGATACCATCTAAAACACTTAGCACAATACCTGGCTCATGATGGTCCTTCAAAATTCCAGCTATCGTAATATCCTTCTTTGTTCCCCACAGTATAGATAAAGCCTTTCAATATATTAGGCAGCAAATCATTGGATGCACATATGCCTCTGTGCAATCTTCTTAAAACAGATGTTATAACTTTGTTAATATTTGATAAGCCTTCATTTAAAAAGTCACCTCATGGCTTAGAACATAAGCTGTAAAGTTAGAAAGTTGTTTTATGTTCAAACCCCGACTCCAACAGGGATTCTTTGTAACCGGAGAGCATCTTTAATTTAGCCATCACCTAAGTCATACCTACTTCATAGCATCATTGCCAGAGGTAAATAATAGTATCTGCGCATGCATATATGATGTGTGCATTTGTGCACATAGTTGGGATTCAAGAAATTATATTTATCTTTTTCTTAATAATTATCTAAAGCAAGGCAGATGTGTGAGGCAGATAGATTTGTGGTTCATTGATTTTAGCCAGAGTCTTTTATACAACCCAGAGTCACTTTGAGTGTGGGACTGCAGGTGTAAGCCACCACACTGGGCTCAGGGCAAATTTTTCTTTTAATGCTTTACACTGGGTCCCCTACGACGTGGGCTCTGAATCTCTTTCCAACCCTCGATTTCTATCTCTCTGATTTTTATCATCTAGTAACACAAAACTCTTTTGAAATTCACACAGGATCCCAACATACTAATCTCACGCATGGGCTGTGCTCCACTAGTTCCCAGTTTATAAGGATTCTACTTACAAATTTTGTGTTTTATGATGGCACAAAAGTCAATATGTATTCAGCAGAAACTCTACGTCAAATTTAGCATTTGCATGGTGGGGAGCTCTCAGTAAAGCCACAAGACTAGGAGGGTCACGTGGACTCTCGTGTTGCTAAACTTTGATGCTCAGTGAACTACACATGACAATTTCATTTTTTTTATTTATGATGTTTTCAATTCATGCTGGACTCATTAAAATGTATCCATACTGTGATTCAACCAAGGAATATGTGTGGATTGTCTTTGCATCCCCAAGTAAACAAACCCTCCTCCACGTTCTCTATCACATACTTTTGCCTGCCCACAAATCACTAAGTTTACCTCTTGTAGTGGTAAGCTTGGGTTTTGTTTCTTGTATTTTTAAGGTGCTCAGTTGGACCTAGAGCTTTGTTTCTGTTACACACGTACTCCCTCACTGAACTCTATCCTCAACCCTTAACACATATGCCTGTGCACACATATGACAGAGAGATTGCGTCACTCAGTTGTACAGGATGGCCTTGAACCTGTGATCTTCCTGCCTCAGCCTCCCAAAACCCTGGGGTTTCGGGCTAGTACAGCCAGACTCAGCTTGGCTTGTAGCATGTTGTCCATCTGTACATCTCTTTTCCCAGCTAGGTTAGGAGTTCATGGAGGGAGCTTTGGAGTTCATCTTATTTTTCTCTGAATTTCCATTAAAGCTATACCTGGCACAGAACAAGTGTACAGTAAATGGCTATTGAATTACTCTAAGAAGTAGATGTGTTTCTTCTCCCCCTTTTTTGCCCCACCCCCCAAAAGCCATCATCATTGTCTGTTAGTGCTCCAGACTCCTGCATTCTGAATTTATGCAAGAGCATTTGCTTGGAATCTTTCCATCCACTACAGTGTAAGACAGTTTGTAAAGCAAGGCTTCACAGAGGAGAGCCCAGGGGGCCTTGTCCAGTCAGCCTTCCCTCACAAAGGTATGCAGTCTCTCAATGCAAGCTAGACTTGTGTGCACCTAAATGCTCTCTGAACTCTTATCTCAACCATATTTGCTCTTGATCAGCCTTGATATGTTGTGCAAATCTGTCCCGAATTATTAACAATGCAACTTCAGAGCAAGGACGACACAACAGGGAAATGTCAAGGGGACAAAAATCTTGAATTTAATGGTGCCAAATGTCAAGAAGGAAATACTTCCACTAGGGCCTCATCCCAAGGTTACACAAAGATAAGAGGGCTCAGGAAAACATAGAAGCAAAAGGCCTAGCTGTTCCCAAAACGCAAATAAACATTTATGGAACTAATATATTTTATTATAAGAGTTAACATAAAACAATTATAAACAAGAAGGAAAATAATAAACACTGTAATTAAAAAACAATTCAGAAGGCTATAAATCTACACAATGCAGATGAAATTTTATATTCTACTACCTCCTCTGGCTTTTATCCAGGAACATTTTAAAAAGAGAAGAAGGAAATGAAAGAAAATGATATGATGGACTTTTAAGAGGAAAATAGTTTGTAGTCTGTGGGGGATGTATAGATACTGTTATACTGTTTTACACAATAGCCACCATCCTCTTTCGTGTGGAGATACAACTCTATTTGGGGTTTCTAGCCACTGTAGCACAGAGTACTGCCTTCTCCCCCCCCCCCCCACCTTACCCATATTTTGGGCCTCATGTAACTGTTGCAAGGAGTGGGGAACAAGTATTAGCTGGCTGCACTTTGTTCCTAGTTAATTTCAGGGATGACTTGAAGGCTAGTTTTATTTGGGTTGGGCTCTTTGAGACAATTACACTGTTTCATTCAGGCTGGCCTGAAACTACTAACAAGCCTGCGTCTACTTCGCAACTAGCTGGGATCTTTGGTGCGCTCCTCCACGGTAGGCTGGGAAATTTCAAATGTATTTAAGTCACATTTCCCAGGGTTCAGGCAATTGGAACTTCAGTTTTCTTGAAACAGAGATACTCTTGCCCCTGCTTGGCTTCCCAATGGATTCTTCCACCAGGAGGCACCTGTTAAGTGTCCCACTGAGCGGCGGAGCCTTACACTGGGACAGAAAATAGTTCAGGTTTTGGGCAGAAGATGGCAGCATATACTGGTCTATTTCAAACGCCCTGGGTTCTTGAATGAAGAGAGTGAAGGGGGCGGAGGGGGGTTGTAAGGGAATAGGAAGGAATAGAAATTTATTTGAGTTTTATACAGAAGGTGAATGTTGTGAACGCGTTTTAATGTCTTCAAGACTCAGTGGGGTCGGGGGGGGGGGGAGCTCAATTCTCCTCCTGCAACACATTCTAAGTTCTGATGAGACATTGTAAAAAGCCGCTTTACTTAGTCACCTTGCGCGTCCCTGCAGCTCAGACAGCAGGGGTTTTAAGGCAGGGCCCCAGGCTGGCCCCTATATGTGCCCTTTCACTATACCTCCGCCCCGGGGTTTATTCTCCCAGATCCCTCCGCCGCCATTACTACGGGACAGACGCATCACTCCCGTTCTAACGCGCGTGAGTGCGGGCGGCTGAAGAAGTCTCTCGAAGGATCGACGGAGAGACAGATCACCTCAAGTGGCAGGTAGGGGGCTTTCAGACGGTGGAAAACGGGCTTCTGGGTTTGAGGAGATGAGTGAGAAGAGAGAGGTGTTGACTTGGGGTGCGGGGAGAGAAATAAATCGAAGGAAATAAGCGGGGAAGGGGGTCAAGGCGGGAGGCGAGAGATGGAGGCGAGAGATGGCCAGAAACTGAGGGGCGCGGGGGAAAGACGGGGAAGGGACAAGGTGGGACAAAGTAAGGACGGAACCGACCAAAGGTGTCGGCAAACTTAGAAAAAGACTCCGAGTGATAGAAATAGCGGGAAGAGCGGGCGATGCAGGGCGATGGAGAAGGGGCAGCGGGGGCCGTTGGGTGGGGGGACATGGCGTCGAATGGGACACGGGGACTGAGACCTCTGGGGAAGCGAGATGGAGCTCTCAAGACGGGGTGACAAGTGAGGAGCGACTGGGGGGGGGGCGCTGGGGACTTGGTTCTGAGAGTTTGGAGTTGGGGCTTTTGTCAGGTGTTCATGGTTTTTGGCACTTTCTGGGGGGCGGCGGGGTGGCGCCACTGCCACCACCGAGGTCGCCGCGGCTCTTGGCACTTCCAGAGGGGGACTGGGGCTGAGGACGATTGGGGCTGAGGGGGACTGGGACTGAGGGGGACTGGGACCGAGGGCGATTGGGACTGAGGGCGATTGGGGCTGAGGGGGACTGGGGCCGAGGGCGATTGGGGCTGAGGGGGACTGGGGCCGAGGGGGGGAGGCCGTGCTGCGCCGCGGGGCGGGCGACGGTTTAAAGGGCCGTTCGGACGGGCGCCCGCTGGCTCGGTGGCTCCTGGCTGGCCGTGAGCGCGCGGCTCAGGGGGACACCCCGTGAGCCGGCGACATCGGCGGTAGTGGCAGTGGCTCGGGCGACCTTTGGCCCAGTCCGGAGAGGCTCGAGACCCCGTGCGGTGCGGGAGGCGGGGGCGGGGGCGCTGCGTGGGTCTCGGGCGCGGCTGGGGGCGGGCGGGGAGAGCGCGAGATTCTAAGGGAGAGGGGAGCCGGACGGCCGGGAGACAAGACAGCGGCTCGAGCGATCGGGGGCGGGGAAGAGACCGGAGGAGAGCAGGAGGCGCTCGCGCACTCCTGGACGTCCGAGCGCTCCAGCGGTGAGCACCCGAGCTAACCCGGCGCCCAGGCGCGCGCCGCGAGGAGCCGCTAAGGCGCGGGCGGGCGGGCGGGCGGGCGTCCGAGAGAAGGAGCTCCCGGGTGGTGTGGGAGCTGAAGGAGGAGAACTCCGCGCGCCAGGGGGCCCCCTCAAGCCCAGGCCAGGGTGGCGGTGGCGGCAGCAGCGGCGGCGGTGGCGGTGGCAGCTGTAGCTGCTGCGGCAGCAGCGAGTCCTCCGCCTGCCCCTCGGGGCTCATTTCCATGCTGTCACGGCCCGGTGAGGACTCCGGGGCTCGCGGGTAGCTCCCACGCTCGCCCCCGGACCACCGCCGCCACTGGCCGCCTCTCGATCAGCCAGCGGAGTCCGTGAGCCCCCGGAGAAGCGGGACTGCCGCCAGAGCGCGCGCTGCGGCTCTCCCTCGCCACCCGCCCGCCCTTCCTGCCGCCTCGCAGGTCCGCCTGGAGCCACGCGCGCACTTGCTGAAACTTGGGAGTGCGCTGGGGTGGGGGGGAGACGCGCGTGGAACCTCCGGGAGAGGAGGGGGAGGGGGCGGCCCCGGCTGCCGGCGCTGGGGGAGGAGGAGGAAGTGAGTCCGCGGGAGCCGCCGGGAGCTGTTTGTCCAGCTGTTTCTATTCGCACCCTGTGCGAGCGAGCGCCACAGCCAGAAGGGGGCCCGCGCCAACCCGAAGGCGGTCGGCTCTTTGGGTTTTTATTTTTATTGTTTTTTTTTTAAGACGCTCATTTCCAACTTTGCCTGCAGCTTGTTTTTCCCGGCACCCTGGAGTCCCAAAAGGCCAGCCCCGCAGGTGCGCACCTGCCGGCCGCCCCTGACCTCCCGGATCAGGCGGCCCCCGAACAGGAGAAGATGGCCCAGCCCAAGCTCGACTGCCGCTCACCTGTCGGCCTCGACTGCTGCAATTGCTGCTTAGATCTGGCCAACCGGAGCGATCTCCAGAAGGGGAAAAGCGGAGACAACAACCCGGGCAGCCCCACAGTGAGCAACTTTCGGCAGCTGCAAGAGAAGCTCGTCTTCGAGAACCTCAACACCGACAAGCTCAACAACATCATGCGGCAGGATTCGCTGGAGCCCGTGCTGCGCGACCCCTGCTACCTGATCAACGAGGGGATCTGCAACCGCAACATCGACCAGACCATGCTCTCCATTCTACTCTTCTTCCACAGGTGGGTGGCTGGCCAGAAGGGCCGCAAAGTGGCCTGGCTGGATCTTCCCCTTTGACGGGGGCGGGGAAGGGGGGCACACCAGAAAGTTCCCAGGGGGCCCCGGGTCAGGAGTGGTCGGGCTCCTAGGCTATCATGAAGATGGAACCTCTTGGGGAGCTAGAGTCCCCTCCCACCCCCCACAGAGCTCACAGCATTCTAGCAGCTGTAAGTGTGTTTTGGACTGAGCCTGGAAAGGCTTGCAACTCCTAGGGGCTCAGAAGATGAGATGGACTCCATGTGGGTGGGAAGTGACTGTGGGTGCACCATACACTTTCTATAGTCCTTCAGACAGTTCTGCCAAGGGCTTCTCTTGGAATTTGAGTTCCACCCAACTCAGTGGGACTGAAACTAGAAGGACTTTTAAATTACTGAGTGACGGTGACAATTAGGACAAGTCTTTAACAAATCAGACTTCTGATGGGAGAAAGATCAGGGGAGAGGGATAGGGAAATTAGAAACCTGTGAGAATTTTGAGACTAAATTGGGGATGGGGAGGACTAGACCTACTCGGTCGATTATGGCCTTAAAAATGAGTTTAGGATTATCACTTGAGCACTTCAAGACCTCTGAATGGCAGGAGAGCAAATGGATGCACCTCCGTGTAGACTCTGTGTTGTAGTGTGTTTCAGATTTTCTGGAAATCCCGAAGAAAAGATGGGAAAGGGGAGGAAATAAACACAGTGGGAAAGCTCAGGACAGCTGCTATCCCCAACAATGAGATACACTGGTATTAGTGAGTTGGAACTCAGATAATTTAGGGGCAAGAACTTCAGGAAACCTTATGGGTTTTGTGTTCTTTAGGGAGCGTGCGCGCACATACACACACACACACACACACACACACACACACAAGCACGCATGCATACAAGCATGTGTCCGCATGTGTGTGTATGCATACTGGGGTGGATTTTTTTTTCCTGCTTAGTGACACAGATTACATAAGCAACATCCATGCTGTGGGAAACCTGGGTAGTAGTGCAAGTTATGCTTCTATCTTTTGTATGAGCCAGAGCAAGTTATGTGACTTCAGTGCTCTCTGTACAGTGCTTCTATGTCTCAGATTCTAGGTTGTGGGCAGGTAGTATGCTCAAAGTGATGAGAAATTCTGAGCACTCATTCATTACATGCGTGGCAGCGAAACTCCAACTGGACGTTGTGATGGCTGTCAAGCAATGCAGGAGACACTCTAACTGTCAAGAATGTCTCCCAGGCAAATCTACTCTCCTCTCTAGTCCCATTGATTCCTGGTGGGGACAAGCAAGGCTTAATGGTCTATCAAGTTGTATTTTGAGGTATAGTCAATGCCATTGAAGCATTTTCTCGATTATTTCACATTAGGCATCAAATGATTTTGTGGCCTAAAATAAAGCCAAGCTATGACAAAACAGGTTTCAAGAAAATCTTCCTTTCTGGTAAAATACTACTACTACAAGTGTATTCAGTCCACAGACTAAAATTCTGTAGAGCACAATCCTTAACTGGTATGTAATGATCTGTTTGCTGGCACTGCTCAGTTGGAAAATGCCAAAAGTGGGGGAGAGGGGAGAAACCTGGGGAGAACCTTTGCTTTTGCCTCAACTGGGAAAGCAGGGAGCACCTCTAGGGCTTTGGTGAAACAGGAGGGTGATTTCCATTTCTAGGCTTTAGGAGGTCTGATCTGGTGAGTGAAGTGGAGGCTGAGTTTTGCAAGTGTTCACATTATATCACACCTCTGGAGTGTCCTGGTTGTTTGGGTTTCTTGAAAGACCTGCTTCAGTTTTGGGTACTTGGTTCTTGACAAAGCCTGGAAATGCTACTGAATATGAATATTAAAGGCACTGTATGAGGGAAAAGAACAAACTAGGGGGATAGGCACCTGACAATGATTCCTGTGACCAGAACAACTCAGTATGCTATGCTGCTGTCTCAAAGCAAGCTAGAAGGATACCAGGCTTCATTGACAGAAGGGAGTGACATAGTAATAATTACACCACTCTCTTTCCTTAATTAGTATTGGAGATCCAAAAATGCAGTCTAAGCTTTGCACATGTTCTTTACAAACTGCACAACTAAAATGGCATGTTCTTTACAAGCTAGAAGACTGTTATTTCTGGCTATGGGGCTTCTCCAATGTCTGGGTTGAACGGCCTGCTATGTGTACATTTCCTTCAACCTGTATATTCCAGCCATAATTTTTACTCCTGTTCCAATTCACAGTAAGATATTTCAGGTCCCTGATTGTGTTTTCCATTTCAAGTTTTCAAGGCCACATCTACTAGAGAAGGCAATCTTCCAGCTCTTGTCTTATACCCTATTCTGCTATTTCTAGGCCTCTGGCATTCTTGGGAAGAAGACATGTCATAGTCTTGATTTATATCTGTCCATCTGTTTTGATCTGTCCTTATCTCCCAGCTTAGGCCTTGATTTTCTTGGAACAAAGCATGTAAGCAATCTGAGGGTAGACCTGTGTTTTATTTGCTTGCTTTCTCCTTGGCCTCTGCTTATGCAGCCCAGTACTCAGTGAAGGTGCTTTGTTCTGCTGATTACAGATAACTACTTAATTGTTGGTGTGCTCAGAGGTAAAGGTTTCACAACTTTAACATTTTTTAAAGCTTTTTTTTATTTTTGTTGAGGGGTGTGCATGCACACACACACACACACACACACACACACACACACGCACACACACTGACACAATTGTGTCAAAAATGGACTATCAGAACCCCTGGAGTCACAGGTGGTTGTGAGCTTCCTGATATAGGTGCTAGGAACCAAACTCCAATCTTCTGCAAGAACACCAAACATTCTTAACTACTGAGTCGTCTCTCCAACCCTACATCTTTAATCTTGTACTAGTAGAAAATACTTACTAGTGTTTAAATGTGCATTTTTCTTTTTCAGTTTTATATTTTTGTTTTTTTGAAACAGTGTTTCTCTGAATAGCCCTGACTGTCCTGGAACTCACTCTGTAGATGAGTCTTGCCTCAAACTCAGAAATCCACCTGCCACTGCCTCCCAAGTGCTGGGATTAAAGGCATGTGCCACCACTGCCCGACTTTTTCAGTTTTAATCACATGTGGTAACTAATAGTATGGTAGAAGTTCAGATGGAGTGTTTGTGTATATATAAATCAGTAAGAATGAGTATACAGTCTTTTGCTGTACATCTAGACTACTTGGGAAAAGAAATGTATTTTTTAAACACCATGCCTTCAATCTTGTGTAATGTAACCAATAGCCATAAAAGATTAATAGCTAACAATTCTTGTTCATTTATAGTGTGTACCAAAAATAGCATCTGTATAGTCTCACGTAGTAATTATAGTGACCCAAGAAAACTGGTATTACACCAATTTTCTTTTCGTTCTCTATGTATCAGCTCTGGCTATCGTGGAACTCACTTTGTAGACCAAGCTGGCTTCAAACTAAAAACATTCCACCTGCCTGTGTCTCTTGGGTGCTGGGATTAAAGCCACCAGGCCCTACTTAGTTTTCACTTTTAAAAGGAAGGAAGGAAGGGCTGGAGAGTGGTTCAGTGGTTAAGAGCAATCTCTGCTCTTCCATAGTCCTGAGTTCAATTCCCAGCAACCACATGGTGGTTCACAACTATCTGTAATGGGATTTGATGCTCTCTCTCTTCTGGTGTGTCTGAAGACAGCAACAGTGTACTCAATAAATAAAATAATCTTTTTTTTTAAAAAAAATAGGTACTTGTTCTTTGAAATTTTAAGTAATTTTCCCTATATCTCACAGTAAAGAGCAATATCAAAACTCCAACTGAGATCATATATTCTAGAGTCCATTGAATGTCTCTGAGGAAAGAATTATTTCAAAAGCTAACAACAAACAAATAGATAAATAAAGAAACAAAACTAAGACTAAAGAGGAGCTTAACCTTTAATCCCAGCACTCAGGAGGCAGAGGCAAGGGGATTTCTTGAGTTCCAAGCCAGCCTGGTCTAGAGTGAGTTCCAGGACAGTTTTTCTGTGAGTGCACCCTGTCTGGAAAAACATATACATACATACATACATACATACATACATACCAAAGAAAATTGTGATTCCAGAACCTTTGCAAATCCAACTATTCCAGTTTTGCATGGGACACAGGACTCTGATGGTCAAACTGGGACAGTCTCTGGGAAACTGGGATGGTTGGTCACACTATTATTAGACTTGACTTCATTTATTTGACTATGCTTCTGAATACTAGAAAGTTTAGGAGGAAGGTAGAGTAGTACACTGGGAAACTAGCTGAATTTTTCCATTTAAATGCAGTGTTTTAAAAAATGAACTTCTTAAATTAAAAGTTTGTGTGAGTTTAATTACCTGACTTTTAAGGTCTAGAAAACTGACATGGTAACTGGCAATATTCTATTTTTATGATTGCTGTTTTTAATAACCTCAGTTTTATTTCTAAAAATTTTTTTGTTTTGAGATAAAGTCTCATACTACAGATCAAGATGGCTTGGAACTCCAACTGATCTTGGCTGGCCTGGAACTCAGTATAGCCCAAGTTTGTCTTTAACTCAAGGTAATCCTTCTGACTCTGCCCCTAAAGTGCAGGGATTACAGTTATGAGCAACCACACCTGACTAAATCAGTCTTTGGGCCCAGAGCATATCTGCTCAGTGTCATACCAAATACTCTTAATTCTCTTTACCCTCAAATTTTTCCTAGGTTTCTACCTGTAAGCTGACCTGCCTCCCAACAGGTTCTCGCACACAATTTCAGAAAATAGAGTGAAATATTTCTGATAGCTTGATGTATGATAATTCACTTAATATTCTCTATTGAGCTGTTATACACCAGCATGGAGGAGTTAGATTTAGATAGGATTTTTTAAAAAAAAAAATTTCATACCATTTAAAATTCAACTCTGTCCTTGTACCATCTGAAACTCCCCTCTCATGGCATTGCTGGTATGTAGACCACACTGTGAGAAACCCTGAACTAGAGATTGCAACCCTTTGTCAATTAATTTACCATTTGATTTCAAGGAAAATTCTTTGTCATAGAGAGGTTTTGAGTTTCTACATGGTTAAGCCTGTCATTCTTTGCCTTTGTGATTTTTGGTTTTGGTATCATGCTTCCAAAGTCCTTCCTTAGCCCAAAGTAAATTAAAATAACGATTTCCCAAGTGTCTAGGAGTCTGACAAACAATAGGCACTCTTGGATTAAGTGACAATCTCCATTAAAATTACAAATGCATTTGAAAAATTAACATTCAGGTTTTGGACCCCTCACGAGAACCCTACCATACAAAAAACTTGTCATTTTGCCAAGACACAGATGTGAAGTGTGTGTGCTGGCAGGCTAGTATATTGAGGCCAGTTCATCTGCTGATGAGTAAGCTCAGTGCCCTGCTACCCCCACCATTACCTGAGTATCTCTGTGATATACCATATATACATAGTATATATACATACATATATATATGGTGTGGGTGTGCATACACATGTATTTTATGTGTATAGTGGTTCAATATTTGTTAAAGTTTACCATTTAACCACTGTTCTCACTAATGGTAACATCCCATTCTCTGTTCTCTCCAGCTCCTGATAACCTGGTACTTTCTGTCTCATATAAGTAGAATTGTGCAATATATGATCCTTTGCATTTGTCTTCTTTCACTCACATTTTTAAGATTTATCTATGTTGTAACATGTTTTAACAGTACTTTACTTCCTTTTATGGCTGAATAATATTCCATTTTATTGCTTCAACGCATTTTGTTTATGCATC
Organism: Apodemus sylvaticus; assembly: GCF_947179515.1. NCBI lineage: Eukaryota > Metazoa > Chordata > Mammalia > Rodentia > Muridae > Apodemus > Apodemus sylvaticus. The sequence goes on along the minus strand of NC_067495.1, from coordinate 102,235,707 downwards.
ATGTATCAGAAGACACATGGATTGTTTTAAAGAGGTTCAGAATGGGGCGTTGATTTTATTTTCTTGTCAGTATAGTCCAGAGAGGACCTTTGTGAGCCCATTCCTTAGAAGATAACTCTTTCCAGGGTGACCTTATTTTCCCTCCCTGTCTGAAGAGGTAGTTAACACCCTTGCTTATATTTTTACTTCCAGATAAACTGGCAAGCTCTCAGTTCCAGGTAGTGTTGGCTTCTTTCCAGACTCACTCCTGAAGGCCAAGGCCTCTAAATGAATGACGCTGGAGGTGTCTGGCCAATGTTTCTAGTGTCTCTGGGCCACCTGAATGATGGAGCACAGCAAAATACTAGCCCCCAGCTGTGAATTGCTTCAGAGGGATGGGGCTGTCTGTGTTTGTATGTGGTGGTAGACACTGTGTTTGCTCATAGTGAATCTGCTCCTACCTGAACTTTCTCCTCTTATGTAAGGCATCCCTCAAGATAACTGCAAAGCTGTAATCTGCCATGGCTGGCTGAGTTTACATAACAAATTGGTTGGTGTCATGCAATAGTCTTTTGAGCCCTTGAGAAACCAGTGTGCTGAAAGAGGCCAAAGCTTGGGCTCATTTGGAGGGGCACGTTGTGTGCTCAGTGTACTCTAGGGAGAGCATTCCATGACCACAAGGGTCAGAAAGATGAAGTTTCCCTTTTAGATGAAGAGAGTAATGATGACTCAGGACATACTGTACTGTCCCAATGCCTGCAATAATGGGGCAAGGGTTAGGGCTTCATTTGCTGCCAGAGCGTTGGAATTTCTCCATGGAATCACATAGGTTAGTGGGAGCCCCACAAAGAACTGAAGCCTAGAGCCCAACTTTACCAACTTCTATCCAATGAGGGGTCAGACTGCAAAATGGCTTCTGGAAGTTACTGCCTTTCATGCTGAAATCCAGCTCAATTAAGGAGTTGGAATAGGGATAAACTAGGAGAAGAAAGCAAGCTTTCACAAATGTTACACTAGGAAGGAGATGATTTTATCAGCAGGCAAGGTAAGTTAACTTGTACCTTCTGGCTAGGAATCATCCCCAAAGTAGCTATTGAACTTTAGAAATGCTGTAAGAGGTGTAAGGTCCAAGAGAAAAACAAGGGCTGGAAGCAGGTTTGGTCAGTAATGACCAAAGTGTAATATTGCTTCCCTTTCTTGGGAGTAACAGTTCTTAGATCAAGCTTGAAATCAGTCCCCTGCCTATTAAAGTATCATAGCGACCTTCCTTAAAGGAAGAATATGCTCATAAAATACCCATGAGTATTCAATATGCTTTTTTGGTCTTGTCTTCGGAAGGGATGGAGAACAACTGCTTACAATGTAGGAGTCTGGTGGAGATTGCCACTTTTCTAGGCCGTGTAGGCCACAAATCGGCTCCAGCTATCCCTGAGGAAAAGGGAGTGAGAAGGGAATGTGGATCCAGTGGCTGCATTGTAGCTTAGCCCCTTAGCACCTCTCCTACACTGCTAAACGTTTAACCTCACTTTCCAAACTGGGCTGGGCCTATGCCAGCCTCAGGGCCCTGACTCATATCTCATGCAGTGCCTTATGTAACAGTGCCAGGTTACGGAGACATCAAGCTCCTGCTTGCTCAGTGGTGGGCTTCCCCCAGGGCCAGGCTTTCAGAAACCGGCTTCAGGTTTAAATGGAGCTCATACTTTCCAAGGAAAAGCTTGCTATTCCCTATGTGAGGCAAACATTTGGCTCAGAGGTAAACGCCAGACTTCAAGGTGTGAGTCGCGTTAGTCCCACACTTAGAAGCAAATGTAAACAGACAGGCAAGCTGGATTGGATTTGGTTTGACTGAAGTCATTTTGGAGGGGGTACTGATACTTTATCTGAATAGTGCACTGCTAAAGGAACGGTGTGAAGGGGCTTCAGAAGAGGTCTCAGAAAAGCCTTTTCTATCTTACTGACGGGTCAGGAACTTTTCCGGATACCCTAGTCTGATAGAAGGTATACCCCAAGCTAGAGGAACCATTTAAAGAAAAGCCTTTCACATGCCAGTTTTCTGTTCATTCCTCAAAGTCTCAAAGTTCTTAGGTTTCGCGAATTCACAGTGAATTTTTAGGTTTGTTGGTTTGTTTGTGTTGTTTGATTTGTTTTGTCTTGTTTTGTTTGGAGGTTATCTTTTTGCCTATTTAGAAATTTACATTACCAGCTTGGCACAGCTCTGCCTTAGTCAAGTTAGGTTTGCTAGATTCTGACATTCTTTAAAAATAAGTCTATATACACAACACATATATCCCCACCAATGTAATATTTCTTTGGCTCAAAGTGTGTGACTAAGTTGGTAACTCCTCCTCTTCTCTTCCCTTGTGTTTGCCCCAGCCTGTTCCACTGTGTTGCCACCAGGTAAGTGGCTCACAGTCTGAGGTTAGCTGAGGAGACTGCTCTATAGTACAAGTAAAAGAGAGAGGCAGGGAAATGAGTTTTTTTTTAAAGTGGCTTGGAAATCAGTAGCAGCTGTGTCCAGAGGTAGTACTCATGAGTTCTTGGACAAGCCCAAGACTATGATCACAGGACTCACAAGATCTAGGCACCCCAAGTTCTGAAGACACATCACAGTCAAAATCAAGGAAAATTGTAAATCCTTACCATGATTTTAACCTTATCCCTCATCCCTCAGCCTTTTTGGTTCTTAGTTGTAAGGGGAAAGGAGAAAGGAAGGGGGAAAGCATAGTTGTCCAAACCCTGCTCAGTTTTAAGACCACATAATCCACCTGCTTGTAATCTGCCCCCTCGTGTGCACAGAGAAAAGAATAATGGTAGTATCTCATTCAGTCTTGTATGGAGTGACCAAACACGTTAATCAATCCATCATTTATTGACCAACTTCCTGCTACTTACTGTGCTCTGAGTATGGATTTATTGAATTCCTAACTTCTCTTCAAGGCATGGTAAAGGACACAGGGAAGTCAGAAGCCAAGGCCAGGGTTGAAGCTGAGGCGTTGAAGCTGTAGCCATGGCGAGTAAAGAAGCTGCCACCAAGGACTCGAGGCAAGGAAGTATTGCAGGTTTTGAGCTGAGTGGAGGCTATGTTCCTTGAGAGAAAGGTCTTAAGCTTAGTAGAGCTTGGGTTGTGCCAAAGCAAACTAGGAAGGGAGAGTCTCTTCATGGCGGCAGCTTCCAGCAGAGCTTTAACGAATGGGTTGGCTTTGGCAGGTGTTTAGTGGCTGGCTGGCTGGATGTAAGACTTTCTGGTTGGGAGAGGAGAGAAGAAACTTGCCAGCTCCGCAGGAATCCTGGTAGGAAGGGGCTGGCCTGGGTGGGAAAACTTTTGTCTTCCTGGGCTGGAACCCAGAGTTAGCAAGCTTCAGGAACAAGAGAGAAAGGCTTACTTTGGCATTCTCCCTCACTGTTCTTTTTTGCCTCAAAACCAGCTTAACCCTGATATCCTCTACTCAGGAACTTGGACTAACCTTGCATAGATGGAAACATCTAGAGAATAGGAGCAGGATGATACTTCTGTCTTATGGTCACTAGAACCAAGAAGGTTGACTTTAGGCATACAGTACAGGGTAAAGTCCCAGAAAGAGAACCTAGAGTGTGGCTTCATATCTGGATCTTAGCTTCCATTTCTACAAGCACCCTTTAGAAGAAGGGTGGTACCATGAGTGTGTGCATTCGTGCGTGCATGTGTGTATAAAATTTCCCCATGTCTTTCTGGGAAAAAGAGGCTGGCAGCCCAGTAGAGTGTCATTCTAGGCTTGTTTACATCTCAGCAAACTCTTTATAGATGCTCTCTAAATCAAGACTGTTGAATGGGGTTAAGAAAGGTAGGAAACCTCAAGTTGGCAGGAAGGGAGAGGGAACTAAAGTAGCAAAAGTACCAGCCTGAGGTCAACTGAGAAAGTAAGGTGGTGTTCAAGGTCAGTATTCCATCTTTATTTTCTAGTGTGCTCTACCCCTGTAGTGTGTCATGGACACCTGTGCCCACAATCCTTTCTTACAAGTAGTCTGAAGAATTCACATTTAAGTTCAGGAAATGATTCAGTCAACAAGAAATGTTCATTGCATGTCTTTCCTACTCTAGGCTTACTAAGTTAGACACTAAGGATACAATGCGAAATACATAAAAGCCATTCATGATCTCATCTGAGAGAGTTAGGCAGAAACCAGATGGCAATGGTAATGAATATATGATTTTCAGACTACCAAAAGGGAAGAATATAGCCAAGACTTCTAAGTAGGTGGTAACTGTGTTAAAGAAATGAATCTCTAGTATTAAAATTCTCATTATCGGACACAGGCAAAAGGAAGACATGCAGACAAAAGACTTTCTAGGAACCCTTCAAGTCATACCATGCAAATAGTTTTCACACCCCTAGAAATATATCTAGGCCATGAAGTGCCCAGCAGGTCCAAAGCAAGAGGAATAACAACATTCTGACAAGTAGAAGAGATAAGTTTGAAGCCCATGAGGTAACTAGCATTTAATGTCATCCTTTCCTAAAAATAGTTCATGACAGTATGGAAATATGTAAAGGCTAGGCCTGGGGGCCAGGGATAAAGTGGGTATGGCCTTCGGGGAGGAAAATTGGCTTTCGTAAATTATTTACTAAACAGCAACAACAGCTAAATAAAACACACACAAAAAAATTAACAAACTGAGGGGAAGTGTCTTTTGTTTTTCTTCCTCCTTTGAGAACAGAGCCTTCTTATGAACTACGAATGGTCCTTAACTTCTTTCTAAGGCCCAAGGTAATATCAGATATTTGTCTAGATTGAAAGAAATAATAACCTGGATGTAGAAGAGAAGCAGGGACTACAGTACTGAAGAGAGCACAGAAGTTCATCAAAGGGTCCCTAGTTTTCTTTTGAGAAAACTGGCCTAATCACAGTGGAAAGGCAGGTAACAGCTAAAAGGTCAGTGGGATCCAAGGGAAATCTGGTTGTGGAGAGTAAGGATTGGGATCTAGTACTTACAGAGCCAACAGGAGGTAAACCTGGGATTGGAGGCACCTGTTTGGCAAAGCTAAGGAACTAAGATCATTGATATATGAATTTACGGGCAGGATAGTGGAGGATAATCAAGAGATAGAAGTTTGTTTTCAAATACAAGAAAAATCACAGCTCAGATATGTTGGCTAGCTGTTTCCCAGGCACACTAGAGACAGAATAAGAGGAAACAGGCCTATACTAAAGCATGAACAACTGAAATTAGATAGAAAAGAGAACTATATGCATCTAGAGAAGCTAGATAAAATGACCAAAAAGTGTTAGTTATAACTTTAAAGTATGGATAGGTCTGGTTTATTAAATGTTATGGCAGAAGGGGACAGTTAGGGAAAGCAAAGAGGTTAAAAACAAAAACAAAAAAAGAGGTTAAAAACAAGGCCCTATAAAGAAAAGGAAAGCACACGATACAGAATGACAATGTGGGAAGTTCATAATAAACAGGAGAATGTTTGGCTGAAGTGATAGTTTGGCCATTAAAAGCTTGTACTGCTTTTGCAGAGAGGATCAGATTCAGTTCTTAGCACCCATGTTGGGCAGCTTGCAATGGCCTGTATCTCCAGTTTCAGGGTAACCTGACAACTATAGGATCCATAGGCCCCTTCATTCTCACACAGATGCATAATTAAAAATAGTAAAAATAAATCTTTGTAAAAACAATTATAATTCCACTAGAGGCAAGTCATTAAGCTAGCATATGTTCTTGTGTGACTGAGTGTTATTTAGGAATGAACTAAGGAACTGTTGGGGCCCTTTCCAGCATCTTCCAACCTTGTCTACTAGCTAAAACAATAACAATGGGTCACCCCTATTCCCTAAACTTAATGATTCCGGAGCTCATAATATTCTGGAGACAGTAGAATAAGATTGCCTATACCAGGTGCTTGTGGGAAGGAGGAGACAAAATAAACCATGCTAGATTTCCTGCCACAGGAAACTTAAAATTTATTAGTACAGATAGTATCAACTAATAATTACACAAATAAAGATTTTGTTGTGCTTGATCACAGAAAAGGGGTCAGGAAGCTGAGACTAGAGAATCTCCCTTCTTAAGACCCTAGTAATTGCCAGTGACCCACTGTGAATGTGTCTTGCCCAAAATCTGTAGCAAGAAAACTAAAAAGAAAATCTAGTCACTGTTAATGTTCTCAAAGGTGGATTTTGAATCTCCTCCAGCTCACTGAAGCCTTGTAAAATAATAGCAACCCTGGCCATGGAAATGTTCCCACTGCCGAGATCACGTAGTCTTGATTTGGCAGAGCGATGCCACAATGGCCTATCAACTGAAAATCTGTGTTTTGAAGACTTTGGAGAGTTCATTACCTATCAGATGATCAGGATGAAGGTCAATGAAGTTAATAAAATACTAACAGGATAAAAATTATGCTTAAAGGATAGTCATGATGGCACATGCCTACAATCCCAGCCCTTGGGAGGTGGAGGCCTGAAGATCAGGAGTTAAAGGTCATGCCTGTTCATCTATGTAATATATCTGGGACCAGCTTGAATTACATGAGACACTGTCTAAAAATAAAAAAGAGAGAAAGAAGAAAACAAAATGGTGCCGGGCAGTGGTGGCGCATACCTGTAATCCCAGCACTCTGGGAGGCGGAGGCAGGCAGATCTGAGTTCAAGGCCAGCCTGGTCTACAGACTTAGGTCCAGAACAGCCAGGACAACACAGAGAAACCCTGTCTCGGGGAAAAAAATTCCATTCATTTACATCTCTAATAATAATAATAATAATATCCCACCCACCCCATATATAACACCCCATCCCACAATCTCCCTCTTCCCCCCTCCCATTTGCCTCTATGATGGTGCCCCCCCAACCCTCTCCCACCCCACCTTTCCAGCATCCCCCTACGCTGGGGCATCAAACCTCCGCAGGACCAAGGGCCTCCCTTCCCAATTCTTATCAGAACTCAAAACATACATAAGCACAGGGGTGCCTTCCTGCCATTACTGCCAATTTAGGAAGGAGTTCAGATCACTATGAGGATGGGGATAGATAGCGTCTTTGAAACCTGAACTTCCTTCCCACCTCAAACTGAACAGCCAATTAGTGAGCAGCTGGATAAAGAAATTATGTCTCCTGATTCTCTGATCCAATGATCTTCCAACTTTTCATCTCTAGATGGCTGTGTTCATTTCCATCCCAGTAGGTACACAACATCTCCATGCCAGGAGACCAGTTTAAGGCCCACCAAATTCCAAAAACGTGTTTTTAAAATTTGATTTTATTTAATGGAATTGACCAGTGGTTTGGGTATTAGGGAGCCCCAGCCCTAGAATCCTACTTCTGTTCAGGCTGAGGCTACATGCCACGGCCACAGTCATGCAGAGGGGACAGAAAAGCTTGCTGTTCAAGTTGGAAAAGAAATCAGTTGCTGAAACATTGGTCTTTTTGAAAGTTCCAACCACAGGAGCTGGCTGGCAGAGACTCTGTCTGGGTTCCCCGGGAGGATCCGGCCCTCCTTTTTAGTCTGGGAGTTAGTTTAGGAAACTGGCCCAAACTCCACAGAAGATCCTGAGGGCAGCACTTGCCTCAGGAGCTCCAGTCTTCCCTCAGAGCTCAAGAGCCCCCAAAGCCACTCAGGACTCAGGGCAGGGAACATCTCCCTGCTTCCACAGCACAGCCAGCTTAGGCTGGCCCTGAGGCTTCTTGAGCACTTTTTGTTTGGAGTCTATTAGAGTTTCCAGTTGCTCCCACCCTAGCCAAGAAGCTACAGGGAGAGAGTGAGAGGAGATAGAACAAGAGGAGACAGAGGAGGAAAAGAAACTCTAACCAGGCAACCAAAGCTTTCCTGTGCAACTGGAAAATGACAGTGGAAATGCTGGAGGAACACCAGCTCATGGAGGAGCCCCAGCTCGGGGAGGACTCAGAGCCTGGGGAGCAGGCACAATTCCTGGAAGAGTTACAGCTCGAGGTAGTAGAGAGTGGGTCAGAGTTGGATCCAGAAGATCTGGGTTCCAGTCCAGACTTTGCCACCAATCTGATGTTTGAGCTTGAGTAAGTAACTCCTGCCCTTCTATGAACTGCTTTCCCTCATTGTACAGTTGGGGAGGGAGAGATAAGATAGTCTCTAGGATCTCTTCCTATTCAGATATTTGGGAAGAATATTTTTGTAAAGCTATGTGTAGGGTTGGGTTGTAGAAAAAGTTGAATCAGTTCTTGTACACTCTGATGCCAGAATGATGTTTAAGAAGCACAAGGGATTCACATCAGTAAGAGAAGAAACGGTTAATGAGTGTGGGAGTTATGATCCCCAAACTATAGACTTAATAGAATATTAGCTTTGATTTTTTAACTCAAAGAATTAGCCTTGAATAAAATTTATAAGTAATGGGAAATAGGGTGCTTGAGGTCTCCTTGATGTATAGCTGCTACTAAATCCCTCAACCAAATGTCTCCCAGTGGCACCATCCATCTTAAAATGTGGATACTGGACCCAGATTGTGTTTCTTGTGCTTTTTTTCCTATGTTGCTTTGAAGGAATTCTCTGTTGGACAGGAGGGAGGTAATATCAGATGTATTGTTCAGATCAGAACTGTCAAACCACAACTGTCACTAGACTCATGCTGCAGGACTCAAAGCAGACCCTTTAGAGAATCTAAAAGATAGATAGATGATATAGAGACAGACAGACATAAAAAGATAGAGATAGAATGATACCCCCACCACAACATTTAGCTGAGCTTGGGCTGCCAAAACCTTACTGCTTTATGTGTGGTAGGTAGTGTTTGGGACATGAAATTCCTTCAATACTGGTCATCCTACCCTGGGTTATAAGGTAAGTGTCTATAGGCCATAGAAGTGGACATTTCACTAATGAGCTCCTCATTATGACATTATGATGTATTTTGAAGTTTCTAATACATCAAGTTATTTGCACTTTCTTCTACTGTCCTTATGCTCACCAACATCTTTACTGCTGGGGAAACTGTAGTGGAGACAGTGAGTAGAATGGGAGCCGCCCTCAACTTGCCTAGCTACCTGACCACATCCCTAGAACCGTTAATCACACATTCCTTGTGCTCTCACTCTCACCTTTACACTTGCCTAGAATTCTGCCCATCCTGGATGAACTAATTTCTTCAATAATTTATTGGTTGCTATCTGGCCACTAGATTAATCTTAATAGATTTCTAAGATTTTAGAAGATATTATTTCCATAGAACAATGCTTTTTAATAGCTTCAAGATATAAAACCCTTTATGGAAACTTGAGGGTTGTAGGAAGAATAAAAAGAATAGGAGAAGAGTTTTACTAAGGGGAAGAGAAATTAATTTGAGTAAGAGAAGAGGAGAAGGAAATTGGAAACAAATAGAAAGAAGAAAGGTAGATTATGCCACCACTTTCCCTAAGAGAATATTATATTTCTAAATAAAGTCACAAATAAGAGTCCACATGTGTCTTTAATGCTTATAGGGTCCTCAGTTGAACTGTTTTTTGTTGCCAAAGGAATTTCATGCTCCTTACATGATGGAGGTGTACCACACGAGTGTTACATTCAGAGAACTCTGGAAAGTGGAGGAACCAGGTGGCCAGAGCTCCCAGCCTCCCATAGAGCAGGTCTTCTCTAAAGACCTTGAAAGTTTTTAGGTTAGATTATGGAGGGAGTAGAGAATGGTGATTATTGTTTAGCAACCACAAAGAGGCGTTTAAAGCACTAAAGGACCTTAACTCTCCAATCAAACAAGAATCTAACAAATCATCTTTAAGAGGTGGAAGCACTGCCTGGACTTGGGCAACTAGCACAACATAAAGCCAATTCTCTTGTTGATCAGACTTGCTTGGTATACAGCCTATCTGTTCAAATCAAATCAGCATACATCCTTCTTGCATGCAGAACAGTTTGGCCTTCCAGTAATGTTCCTACTGCAGGCCTCCTTTGTTTTTTTTTTTTTTTTTTTTTTGTTGTTGTTGTTTTTTGTTTTTTGTTTTTGTTTTTTTGTTTTTTTGTTTTTTTGTTTTTTTTTTTACCACCTTGGTAGCAGGCTAGGGGCCAGAGGTGTTTCTGGCTTCGGTATTTCCAACATGGGGCATCTATATGTACCATGTATGGCACATGGGTGGGCAGATTAGCCACTTATGTGGGCTTGAGGCACTCCAGCCTATACAGCCCCTGGGACCAAGGTGGAGGAAATCCACTCCACAGAATGTATTGGTTAAGTGACGTCTAGTGTGGCATTCTGGGCAGGGGAAATAGCTCAAGGGAAGAAACACTTGACCAGGAATAAGGGCCCTGTGTTCTGTTGCAAACTCCAGCTTTGGCTGGGGCTGTCACCTGAAAGGAGAAAAAATAATAACTGGCTCTGAGAGGAAGGGGGAGGGAGGCAGGCTTAGGGTGGTATCCCGGCTGTTTGAGGCAGTCTAAAGCCCCACCAGCTTTACATTTGGAGAAAGAAATAAAGCAGTGCTTGTTGGCTATGGGAACCATCTGTGTGCATGATACAGAAAGCACTGTTTCTCCGAGTGTGGTAAACATACACTGGTAGTATGCAAGATGACTTTAGGTGCTTTAAGGGCTGTTTTTCTATTTTTATAGCTATTTATTGCTTTAGCATGCATTGCAGGTAAATGTGGCTAGTATGTACACTCTGATTTTAGAAATAGTATTTCTAAGAATGAAGCATTTTAAAAAGGTTAATGTGCTTAAAGTTAGTTTTGAGAAAATATATTGACAGTAGACAAATAAGTCAAGAATATTGTACACTGTGCCTTCAACAGACATGTGGCAACAAAACCCACGGGAAAACAGGAGCCATACAGTAAGGACTGAGGTCTTCTTTTTCATAAGCACCTGGCTCAAAATCACCCTGACAACCTTATTCCAAGCATAAGATCAACCTGCTATTTTTATATCTTTGGTGTCCTGCTCTGCCCCATGACACTCGGCACTCCAGATTAGCAGTAGGCCTTTCACTCACGGTGAGCACTGTCTCGACCACACTTTGGTAATCATTGGCTAACAAGTATTGGAGAGCTGGTGGGACTGTCCCCACCTGCCTCTTGATTTCCTCTCAGCATTACCCATTGGCTTATAGATAGATATCTTCAGGAAGCAAGACAAAAGATTAGTATTTGTGCAAAACTGCAGGAAGGCAGGACCTGTCACTGAGCAATTTTGCATGGATTTGCACTGATGTTTGGACAGATTAGAACAAGATTTTGTGGGAAATGTGTATAAAATCAAACTAAATGAGAGACTTCTCACTTCTGGAATTCTGTAATAAGCTCTCCTTACATGTTTAGTTCACGGCCTCCTTTCAATCACCTGAGACAGAGAACATGATGCTTACCGAACTTGATGTTTAATCCTAATTTCTCCCAGGGGCCCTGCCTGGCAGATTATAAGGGTTAGCAGAAGCAATGAAGATTGTAGGCTTGATGTAGTTCCTTATGGCTAGGTTTATTCAGGAGAATTGTGTGTCTTTTCTGTGTGTCTGGTCTCCTAAACTAGCTCAAGTAGAGTTGAGTAATCTTCAAATCCATCTAAGCAAGGAAAACTACAATTTTCTTTGGTCATACATTCTAGTGGTTAACTACCCCTTCTCTGAGATTTTTACCACTAGTTTTAGAATTTTTCAGTTCTCTGATATACCACTTTTTGGTTACATCATACTTATACTCTTTGTTAGCTTTTTTCATAAATTTGTGAAATATGTTTTCTATATTTTAAATTAATTCTTCGATAATTTCATACCATGTATTTTGATCATATCCACCCCAACTCCTCCCTTTAACTCCCAGATCCACCCCACCTTCTACCCTCCCCCATATTTGTGTTCTCTAGAAAGACAGAAATCAAGCCGGGTGGTGGTGGTGCATACCTGTAATCCCAGCACTCTGGGAGGCAGAGGCAGGTGGATTTCTGAGTTCGAGACCAACCTGGTCTACAGAGTGAGTTCCAGGACAGCCAGGGCTATACATAGAAACCCTGTCTCAAAAAAACCAAATCCAAAAAAAACAACAAAAACAAACAAAATTAAAAAAAAAAGAAAGAAAGACAAAAATCACCTATCCACTCTAGTTTGTGCTGATACCCTACCCTGGGATGGGGCCATCTAATGGAGTGTAATCAACCTACTAGGAGTCACAAATTCAAAGAAGACTGGCTATCCTAATCCTAGAAGACATCAACTGTTGCTAGCTACTCAATTATTAGAGGTAAAAAGTCAGAATTTTGAGTGGCCTGGTTTTGTATCAGTCCTGTACAAGTGACCACAGCTGCTGTGACTTCAGGAATGCAGTGGTCCTGCCATGTTCAGATGACACTGTTTAAGGCTAGTCATCCCTGACATCTGACTCTTTCAGTCTTTCTGCACCCATCTTCCACAACAATAAAGATAAATTTAGATGGCAGTTTGATATGTCCAGTAATGGGTTCACCCCTGGAGCCTATGAGCTACAAAGCCTGGGTTCTTGGACAGATTTATAGTATGAAGTCTATTTTTTAATAAAAACTTTGAACCAGCTTTGAACCAGTTCTCCAACTTTTCCAATAGAGATTTTATTCTATCTTTAAAGGGGCTATGGAATTATAGCATGAACACCTTTACTTTTAGATAGTCAACTCAATCCCACTTTTGGTCAATGAGTTATACTTAGAGGATGCCAGATTTGGAAACGACCAAAAGTAACTGGCCTATGGAAAGCCCACTCACCTGCCCTAAACCCTTCAGCTAGCTGTCCTTCTGGAAACTGGAGCTATATAGGATTTTATTAGTAGCATAATTCCTATGGAATATAGAAGGAAAGTGACCTCAAAGATTCTACATACCTTCATATTCAGATCATCTAAGGTCATGTTCTTTCCTTTAGAATTACAAAATTTTATAGTAGCAATTTATTGTAGCCTCTGCCTTTAGCTATCCATTCATATCCAGTTTTGTATATAGGTAGCAACACATCTATACTATCCCTACTTTTATTCATTTTGTGATTTATCTTTAGTAATCCTCAAATCTCAGGTTGCCTACTCCCATATTCTGTAACTCATTTCTGGAAACCTAGGAGTGCTTTGATGCCAGTCCAAGTAGAGTATAAATTAAGAATGATCTTGAAAAAGAGAAATTACATACTCGCCCTTGAATTCCATACTGGTGCATGGTTGAATTCCTCATGGCAGGATCACTAAGGCAGGATATGTGACAAAGGATTAATATGGAAGAAAAAAGTTACACTATGGGTTCCATACATTTCAGTAGCTGTGCCTTTCTACTTATTTGAGCTGATAGGAAAATGAGTTTGCATCCTTGAGGTGCATAAAACAAGAAGAAACTGCATGTAGAGAGAAACTAAGCTGAGACCAAGTATTTGCCACAAAGTAGATAGTCCACCAAGAAACACTTGAAAGTTGATTTTCTAGCACACAGAAATAGTTTGTCTTTGGAATGTGTTATGTGGCTGTTTACCCCATGGCTTTGTCTAGAAAGATCTAAGGAACCTACCTACTGGGACTTAGTTTGCTTTGGGGAGATAGGGCCAAGCAGTTCTCAGAAAATTAATAGCTCCCTTCACCATGCTCATCATAGCTGTATCCCTATGCCTGGCCTGGCCTGATCATTTGACCTGCATGAGTCTGCAGAAGGTGGAGTAATCCATCTGAGGAAAATCACGTCAGAGACAGGAAGGGGCACAGCAGCCTCTTTGGCCAAGGATTTATGTATCTGTCACTGGAGGGAAGTGTGAACTGAGAAATGACTCCCAGAAGTACAAGAATTGGTGGGGGCAGTATTGCCACCTTTAGCAATCAGTGGTGCATTCATTGGGAATCTGTGGTACTTCAGAAGGCCAGCATATTGGCCCTTTCTCCCTCCCTTCCTTAAGTCCATTCTTCCTGTTCTCATCCCTCTGTCTCAGCACACACTGAAGAAAGCAACTGAAGTGGTTTAGTGTACCTTGCCACAGGCCAAGCAGTGAGTGAAGAAAGGATAACAAGGCCTTGGACTGTTTTTTGTGTGTCAATTAGAGGCTGTGGGGACTGACACAAGATGTTTGGGTCAACTACAGCGGGCTTGCAGCTGGTGCCATGTCACCATGGCTGGCACTAATGGCAACTAATGGGGCCCTGACGGTCCTCACGGCCTACAGAAACCAGCCAGTCGCTCAGTTTGACTCTATATAGTCTTAATTCTTGCTGTCTTTATGAATTGCTTTCTGCATTTTCGCTAGCCATGCATATCATTGCTTTGGGCTCTCTGCTGAGCCTGGGACTAAGTCTTTGCTTTACATAGTTTCCCCTGCTGTGAGCCTGCCAGACTGGCTTCCTTGGCAACCTCATTAGGCATTAGTGGTGTCCATGGGAATCTAAGCTGGGCAGCAGGACTCATCTTTAGGGCTCTTATCCCCCAATGGCTTGTAACATCTCCAGTGCAAAGGGGTCCCTTCCGAAGTGTATCCATCTGTCTTTGGAAACGTCTACTCTGCTCACAATTAAGCCCAGCACTTATTAAAACAGACTAGAGAAATTCCCAGGTCTCTAGAAGCAGTTATTTAACTCTTCCTTATTTTTTGTTTCCTAATGACTGTTGTCATCTCCTCTCAAGAAGCTTGAGGTAAGTCTTGACAAGCCTTGAATCTCAGTAAAGAAAGTAGGTGCCACCCAGACTCTACACCTATTCTCTCCAGCACATTTCCTATACTACATGGGAAGAGATGAAGGAATACAGTTTGAAGGAAAAATCTTCAGTGTGGAAGGAGATTTTACCTCTTTGATTGTTCATAAATAGAAACCATTTTCACCTGGGATGGAGGAAGCAGGTCCAGCTCTCAAAAAGCAACAAATGGTGTAGGATTTGCTTTTAATACCATCCTTCCTCCTCATTTTAAACAAATGATCCCTCAAACAAACACCAGCTGCTTGATGTTCTCAATAATAGGGTTATAACTTATGTTATAGAACTTCTTATGTTATAGAACCACTTAACCACCCATGGATTTCTACATCTTACAGTCTGACAATGTTCATGTGATATAATAATGCCAAGAAAAGCTGTAAGCAGCAAGCACCCAGGTCACAGTTCTATTAAGCCTGGCCTTTCAAAGGGAGTAAGCCGAATAGAGATGCAGGCTCTGCAGGCGGCAAGTAAACGGCTTCAGGGGGGCATTGTTCAACCTATATTCAAATTAAATTGAACAGGCAGCCACCCTTTCCATTTGCTTGCCATAGTGGTTGAGCCTAGCAGAAGGAGCCGGGAAAATCTTGAGCTAAGAGATGTCTCCATTTGAGCCTGCAAAATTCTGCCTAGGCTTCTAGGAGGAGTCATTCTTCCCACCAGCCAGCCAGACACTTATAAAGAGATGCAGACAAGAAATCGCAGCTCTTCCTTCCAGCGTACCTGCTTTAGTTGACTTTCTAAATATCTGAGAATGCAATAGTTCTTGTACTAGCAAACCCACCTTTGCTTGAGGGAGGAACTCTGACCACTTACAGAGGAAGGGTTATAGTCCTCAGAAGGGTCTGCTACAAAATGACTTTTGGCTCATTTGCTCTTCTTTACTTTTTGATTTCTGTTTCCTTTTAGGCCCCTCAGGAGAGGCTCTCTCCACCTCCTTCTCAATGTCTGTGCTCACACAGCTTCCACAGGGGAAGTAACCCCTAGCCAAATAATTCTCTCATCCAACACATTTTCCGAGATGGTCCCAGTGGTCCTTCTAGAAGATCAGAGACAAAGACTGTCTGGGTCAACCTCTGCCCCTCCGCCCAAGCACACCGGAATTCCAAATGTTCTCGTTTCCTTCAAGCTCAAATGGTTTTTGCTGCTGATCCTTTGCTCTGGGTTACCCATTTCCTGCTCAGCCCTGGCACGGCAAATGTGTGTCTGTAGCAGCTACTTCAGGGTAATTTGAGAAGCAGCTCTAGGCCACCACATGTGGAAAAAGAATCAGAGGAAGACACATGTGGAATAAGAATCTTCTAGAGAAAGATGTTGGGACTTTGCAAACAGCTTTAATAATGTAGAAATGCCAGCATTAGATGTTTCTAGAATGCCAGCACATTTTACTCTAAGGTGATTTTTAAACCATTATTATATACTTCCCTAGGTCTAGTGACTTTATTAAAATCCTTGACACTCTTCCATCTGCCTTGGATAAGCAGCTACTGCCCATTTTCTGGCTGTGTGAACATCTTGGGCACACGTACCCCTATCCTTCTTGGAGCCTCTAACTTGTTCCCGCAATATCTGATCAGTTTCTGCCGAGTCAGTCAGATATGCCCTGTTGCTGAGCCTGTTTGGGTGGGGAGGATGGGAAAATAGAACAAGCACTCTAGAAGGAAAGTTCTCCGTTTCTACTCTCCAGCTCTTTAAATGTGTTCTGTCTCCTGTTTCTGGGCCTCTATCCTGATCAGACTATTTCCCTTGCCTATAACACTAGGTATGCATTGTTGGTCACTACACTCACTCTACTGTTCTGGTGCTTCTACCACTACTCTTTGGCTCAGCCTCTAGAGATGGGTCAAACATCTGCCTGCCTGGCAGCTGAGCCCACCTAAAGATGTCCTCTTGGTCTTGTCCTTCCTGCCATGGCAGTGTTGCTCGTTTATGGTACTGCCACAAATTGGAAGCTGCTTCTTCAGCAGATTTAGCCTAGAAGGGCAACTGGTTTCTCCTCAAAGCTAAACAAGAAAGCAGATGAGTAACTTATTCACCTGGGTCATAGCTTTTTAAAAAATCCATTTTGACTCTGGGAGGCAGAGGCAGGTGGATTTCTGAGTTTGAGGCCAGCCTGGTCTGCAGAGTGAGTTCCAGGACAGCCAGGGCTATACAGAGAAACCCTGTCTCGAAAAAAACCAAAACAAAAAAAAAATCCATTTTGGGTTCTATATTGTTAGTAGACTTTTTGCATGGATTTCCAAAGCTGTAATTTCATTCTAGAAAGATTGAAAAATTATAATTGAAGTGTAGAAAAAGCTGCTGACTAAACAAAAGATGTTGTACTCAGCTTTGCCATTCTGTAACATTCCCTTGCCCATCTTTCCTGTGGCCAATCTTCAAATTCCTCCAGTATTCAGCCTATATCCCTGGATGCTTGGGAGACTTATGCTGTCATTTGGCAGGAGTATTCCCTTTGGAGCCTGAAGCATAGAAATCCACTGGAGAGATCTCAAGGACAAGTTGGTCTAGCTAGTGAGGCCACAAACCCCTGCTCCTAGCTTCAACCCAAGTAGTCCTGCTTTTTGTCTATTTTTATAAAAAGGGCTTTGTATATGAGGCCAAAGAGGTTCACTGTCTTTTTAATCACCACTCTAGACCAGTCTTCATGTCAATGTCTATGCCTTGGCTTCCCTCTGGTTCTGAACTCTATCAGACAATGAAAGGGATGTGTACTAATCAAATAAAGAACCCTAAGATGCTGTCACTGGCTCAGGCTTGCTAGAAATGCCAGTTCCTTCACTCAGTTAAAGTGGTGGGGAGAACAGACAGGTTGACACTCTGCTTCTCATTTCATATAACTGCCTCCCCACCCATCATTAATAATAATCTCTCACATTTGCATAGTACTTGACAATTTCCAAAGCACTTTCACAGACTTTATCTTATTTGATCCTCTGAAAGGCCTACGAGTGTTGCCAGGGTAGGAGCTATTATTTATATTTTATAGACTGGAAGGCTTGAGACCATTTAATCATTGGCCTCACCGAAGAGCTTACTACAGGGAACTAATCAAGGTGAGTTGAAGGCCTAGATAAAGGTAACAAAATTGGGAACAAGGGTTATGAAAAGAATGGCAAATGAAAAATCTACAGTACCCCTAGATCTACCAGCCCAGTTTGGGAATCATTTCCGAAGCAATGTAGAGCTTTGAATGCCCACCTAAGGAGGCAGAGGTTATCCTCTTATTCATGGTGATGAATAAGGGCTAGTGAACTACTATCTCACCTTGTCTCAATTCTGCTCCAAAAAACTGATCTTGTCACATGATTTTCTTAAAACTCGTGAAGCAACAGTCAAGTCCTAGAACTGGAAAGGTCCTTCATTTTTCCAGGTGAGGAAACAGAATCCTAGAGACAGAAAAAGTTTTACCCAAAGTCACAAAAAAGTGAAATGAATGTAGTGAAACGTGGGGGAGGGACATGTCTGGGGGCAGGTGTGAGCGTGTATGTGTTTTTGTGTGAGTGTAGGAATATGAAGGACTGTGGACAGTGTTGGGAATATTTGTCTGGTGAATTTCTGAAGCCTGGACCTTGTACGCATATACACTAACTGGGGTAAAAGGCATTTATAGGGCCTGGGGTCTGACAGAGTGTGAGAAAGACAGGGTTCAGGGTTTCTCTACCAAGGGGATTCACCCATATAAACTGCTCCAGGTAATTAAGATCCCAGAAGAATTGGCAGCTGCTTGCTGAACAAATTAGGCTCTGCCTTTATGGGCATGTTCTGTGCTGGAGATCAGAGGGCCCTCCCTGATGTTTGGTTCATTAGTCATTGTTCCCTGTCAGAGCAAGCACTCAGAAAATTGGATGTCTGGCAACAGTCTGTATTCAGAAATTCAATAGCAGGAGCAGCAACAGCAACAGCCGAGTGTCTGGGACAGTGCTCCATGCACAGTAGGTGCTTGAAAAATGCTTGTTAGCTAACTAATGAACTGAGTAAAGAAAGTCTTTAGTTTTCTGTGCTATTCAGAGTGAAACAGTGTCAATAACAGATCTGATTGCCTTTCAGCTAAGGCATAGTTGAACTTTTGAATAGGCAGGCTAGTGGAACTTGGGGTGGGGGTGCTTGCTAGAGACTTGATTTCCTATGCTGACTACACATCATGAATCACAGTGCCCACCACTTACATGTTGCACCACATTGTTTGGGCTGCATAAACTCACTGGTCCCCTAAACTAGCTTATGATTTCCTTCTATTTGAACCCAACATTTTTTCCCTAGTTCTAGGCTTCTTTGGCCAGAACGGACTATGCTTGGCAGGGAGCAAAATAAGGCCTGAGTGCATGTATGCAGAGAGAGAAGTGAGCAATCTTCAAGTGACATACAGCGCCATTGAGATTTAAAATCAGTTCTTCCTTCCCCACTGGTATGCCATGGGCCAGGCCTGCCAGGTTAGTTTAGCCAGGCAGTTTGATACTGTTCTTAAATGTCAGGGAAAGATTTTTGGTTTTGTTTGGTTTTGTTTTATACTAAATATTCCTAGTTCAAAATACCCAGGATTCCTTGCAAAGGTCAGCTAGCATAGCAGGACCAGAGAATTTTAGAAGCTTTTGGCAGTCACTAAAGGTCACGGCTAGTGTCTTGTCTATAGGCCAAGGGAGTGAACTCTGAGGGATTTCAAATGGACTTTTCCACCATGCTAATAAACTATCAGGAAAATATTTCACTTCACCTAGCTATCCAGTCACTGTTTTAAATATTATTCATTGGAGAAGAAAGCACTAAGAATTTACTTAACACAGATTCTTTAAGACTTTATTGGGCAGAAGGATTGTGTGTGTGTGTGTGTGTGTGTGTGTGTGTGTGTGTGTAGCTATGTATATCTAAATCCTCCAGTCTTTGGCTTTGAGAACTGTCTTGACTCCTCTTCCTTTTTCTGACACACTCCCAGGCCTCCTTCAGTTCCCTGTCTCTGCTTCTTCCTTCTTAGGGAGATATTTACTATAATGAAGTCTTTCCCTCCCACATTTCTGTTTTTAGCCTCTCCCAGGCTACCCTGCTGTCTTCTAACAAAGTAGGGGTGAGTCTACTAGTGAGAAAGACGGCACTCAATGATTGAGAAACAACTTCCAAGCCAATGAAATGTCTGCCTAAAGATTGTTCTTGGATCAATGGAAATCCTGTGGGTCACCCTTGGATCAACTAACATTGTCAAGAAATGTAATATAGATATTCAATCCTTGAGTTTTAGTGAATTAATTAAAACATTGTTTTTAGTTCTATTGAGAAGGAAAAATCATTTATTATCTTTAGTCTGGCACTGTGCCTTCAAGAGAATTCTCATTCCATGAAAATAAAAGCTGAAGTAGGCAATTCACACATACTTGTGAAATCTAAGCACATTATCTCACCAGTGGCTATAACAGTAATAAACTAGAGTGACCTGGGTTTAAATAAACAAATATTTGGAGCTGGCAATTGAAATACAAACATAACCCTAATTACCGGTTTGGATAATAGAGAGTAGTTTTCAGTCTTTAGAGATAATAAAAAAAAATCTGTCTTTGGTTATAACATGGTTCTTTAGACTACTTTTAGAGTCTTCCTGTTAGAAACTAAAAATGTTTATCCATTTAATCTATTTTACTCTCCTGTTTATGAAGCATTCTCCTTTGAAGAATGTTTTAGCAAAGGTATTGCTAAATACTCAGCTTTCATACCTATAAGTAGGTTCATCAAAACCAGTTTCATATGTAAAATCAAAAAAGGAGTATATCTTATTAAACATTATTACAGCTAATTCCTAATGATTTCCTATCTGTAACTCACTCTGCAGTTAGATCAGATTCAAAAGAACTACAACTTCTAGAAAGCAACCTAAAATCTTGCTGTCCAAGGGATAGATGCAACAGATAAGAGAATGCTAGGACATACTGGCTCTTGGGCTAAATGGATGCTTGGTATGAGGTACTCCACCTTGTCCCAATTGTTTGTTATTTCATGAAGATGAGATGGGGGGGGTTAGTTCAGTCCACTGAAATGCTAGCTTGGGGTGTCCCTTTCTTCAAGAATAGCCCTTTCTTTGCTGCAAGGGATACATCCAGCTGCAGATCTCTGTCATCATTGGACACTTGCAGATGAATTCAGAAATTATACTGGCCTCCCCACAGTTGTTGCTGAGTTGAACAATCACCATTGAGACCATCCTCTAACCCCCACCACTGTTCTGGGTGCCACAAGAGGAGGGGGGAGGGGAGAAAACTACAGAAGGCTTGCTCCCCGTCCTTCAAGAGCTTTAGGATAGGTTGGTTAGATGAGATACACAGACATAAATCTCTCAGGAACAATAACAAGGATATATTTGCCCATAGATACAAAATAGTGCAAACCAAAACCTCTGTGACAGATTAAATTAACAGTTACTACTATCTATAGTCTTGATGAGATTATCATGTATGTAAGATCAAAGAGGACTTTGTTCTGTTGCATGTGTATCACTGAACCTACTATAGGGTATGTTCCACAGTATGTGTTTAAGTGTTCAGAGTAGTTGATTATTTTCCATGCTGAGTTATTTGTTTTAATGGAGCTTATAACAGATATCCAGATGCCTTACCTCAGAACATGATATGTACTATTTTTCACTGTCAAAGTGAAGGGCTGGCAGCTTACAAAAGTGGAAAGTTGGTCATAGCACAGAGGACAGGTCAGGGAGTGACCTCTGCTTCAGCTCCTGCTCATGGCTTGAGTACAGGCTTGTTTGATTATCATGTTAGCCTAGGCACACTGAAGTCAACATTGTGGATCTTTCTATCTGTCTGTAATCTGACCCCAAAACTTGCTCAAAGTTTAGAAAATTCTCCACAGCTCATCTTTCCAAAGCGAGGAGGTTCTCCCACCTATCTACCTCCTCTTCTGTGGTCCATTTCAGGCTGCACATAGGCTTCAGCTAGAGTATATATTTGGTAAGAATGCACAAATTGGGCTCTTAACTCCCCCCAAAAATGATAAAAAAAAAAAAACACACTTGGGATTGCTCTCCATTATATGTACCCAACCAGTGGGGAAAAATAAATCTGGCCTTCTACCTCTTTCCAGAGCTTGGGCCATCCATAGAAAGAATAATCTAGAAAGGATGGAAGAAGGAAAGAACAAAGTCCCTATTCCCATTCTGGTTTGATTTTTTTTTTTTTAGTCCAAATACACTGTTCATCTGGCCCAACAATGTTAGCAAGCATGCTAATTGACAAAAAATGTAAAGCTTAAAGTGTTCCAGCCCCACAATACCATTAAAGCCAGCCTCAGTTCACACTAAGTTGCACTTAAATTCACTAAGTCTGCTTAAATTGAATAAGTTGGTCTAATGCTTATGGGTCCAGATATTCCTACTTAGATATTCCTACTTGTTCATTACATCCTTTTCCAGCTTTTCTGATAAATGACAGAAATCTCATTTCTACTATGGGACTTGGTCTCCCCATATGGAAGATGCAAATGTTGAACCTCCATTATTTTAAATGCCCTCTTTCTTTTCATGGCGTAAACATTTTGTGAGGAGGTGTTTGAGAGCTTCCATTTTGGAAGCTGGAGCAAATTTCCCAGGCTGGATTGGTTTTGTCATATTTACTTCTTCCTAACTGGTTTTCCCACTGCTACATATGAAGGGACACTCTGACTTGGGCCGGAGGTAGAGAAGGTATGGCAGCAGGTCCACTAGGTCAGCGGTTCAGGGCCACTCTGGGAGCACTTCTGTTGAGATCAGGTGCCAGAGCCCCTTATCTCAGCAGCATCACCAGTGACCTGTGAGGTGACCTGAAACCTCTGACAGTCAGGCAGGTATCATTGTGGGGTCAGCTGCCTGTGGGAGTAGGAGCTGTTTTCAGGGTTCCTGAGAAGTGAAGATTTCCGTAGAAGATATAAAGATCCCATGCTGATCCCAGGATAGGATCAGATTCATATCAGGAATCTGGAAAACTTGCTTGGAAGCCCTGAGGGAGCCAAACTGTAGACCTGGGGAGAAGTGCTGCCAGTAAACTATAAGTGGGAGTGAGTAAGCAGGGGCCAGGCAACATTATACACTCTTGTTTCTCTGAGGGAACCTCGAATCCAGGCCGTGCAGCCTGGCTTTTCATATTTGGGAACTGTGGAGAGGAAGGAAGATAGGCCCCCATAAAGCCACATGACTGGGGTTGCAGTGAGGGAGGATTTGTTCTGTGTGGACTCCACTATTTCATAGTCCTTTTGAGGGAAGCATTAGTAAATTGGAAGGAAACTAGGCAAGGAGAACAGTGATGTAGTAACACACAGAAAGGATTATCAGGTACAACAAACAAGCATAGCCTCCCAAACTAATATACATAGTCTTACTTTACAAACACCTTCCTATACTATACATACACATGCACACACTTAAATACACGTGCCAACAAATATACACAGAGACTTCACTGCACACTCATCTCACAACCTGAGCATGCTTCCATCACACTTTTTCTGTGAAGATGTCAGTGACCTAAGCAACATCAGCCACAAGTAGAATATCAGTTTGGACAGTTGTTAGAAAAAGACAAGTTCCTTGGGATAGTAGGGACATTTTCTAATACTTCAGGAAAAAAGAAAAGAAAACAAAGAAAGGCTGAAGTCCTCCCACAGGCAGGCTCGTGCTCTGGGTGTGCTTTCACAGGCCAGAAACTCCAGAACTGGGAGTACTGCCAAGTGCTTTATCAAAGGAAACAGCCTGCCCAACAGCTGGAGATGGTCTTCTGCCAGCTGTGTGTGCCTCTTGGTCTTCTTCTTTTCACTCTTCTCCAATCTTCATCTGTCCATCTCCTGCAGCCTTTCACTTTGCTTTGGTAAACGCCATATACAGATATCTTTGGACCAGGGAGAAATTTTCATGCTAAGTAACTAAGCAGATCACAACCCAGCTGGTCTAGAAGAGGCTGTCTTGAGAGGGAATGTGTTGCCCAGAAGCTGGTCTCCAGGAGTAGAGCAACAGAGTGCGCACTATACACCTGAAGTCCTGGGGAGATACAATCCAGTAGTTCCTCCTTAGCCTCCCTGTCAACCCACAGTGGGTGGTAGGTGCCTAGGGAGATTTGTGTGCTGGCAGCAATAGGATATTTTCCAGCAACCTCAGCAACATTACCATCCATATTCATTAATTAGTTAGTTACTTGGATTCACTTCTCTGAGCTTTAGGCTTCCCACTGAGAGAAGAGTCAACAGTGTTGGGCAGAAGAAAGGTGGTCTCTTTCTGGAGGTGGCAGGACTATTGCCAGACACTAAGAAAAGAAGGGTCAAGGGGGACCTCCTGTGACCTCACTTCTTTTTTTGGTCTACATCTACTTGAGACTTCTGGTTTGGCAGCTGAAGTGTTCAGCACCAAAAAATATACATTGAGATGTATTTGTGGAAACAACCTCATGAAAATGAAATCCTCTGGGGTTGCTAAATTCAAAGATATTATTGGTCTCTGTGTGCTGAAGGCAATGCTACACTCTTAAGAGAGCCATAGAGGATTCATTCTATTCTCTGATCACACAGCCTGTACCTCTTGCCTTAGTTGACCCTAAAATGACTCAAGAAAAACCTGATACCCACCTGGACAGGCCTCAAGAGCAGGATCCCTGTTATGTTCATCTCTCTATCCCCAAGTGGTGGCCATATACTGACTGCTTAAGTAATCCATGACCTAAACTACTGACTTTAAGGCTTGGATGCTCAAAGTCACCACATTGGGCTTCTTGGTTATTTATCCAAATTTCACTGAGTACTGATGAGCAAAAAAAAAAAAAAAAAAAAAAAAAAGGTGAATGATATTGGAGCTGGCAGCTCCTAGGTATTGTGCTGCCCAGCATCCTTGTCTCACTTAACATTATGGTTCTTCTACCCTGGCCAAGATCTTGACTCTTCCTTCCCATTCTTCCCTTTCTCCTACCCTGAAGCTTCTACAAGTGAGAGCATTCTTACACTTAATCATAAATGGATTTCAAGCATTATGAGTATACACTTTGGGGCCAGACCTGAATCCTTAGTCACTTCTTAAACCTGATATAACTTTGAGTTAGTTATTAGCTTCTCTGAGCCACAGATTTTCTCTGTGTGAACTGCAAATGGTACAGATAATATTATAAGACTTTGGGGAGGTCTAATTGTGATTACATATGTGTTATATATAAAGTGCTTTGGACATTATTCAGCACAAAGCAGATACCCGATGATCACTAGCTGATGATTTTTATTACTATTCCTCTGTATTTGTGTGATAATGGAGGGATTTGGTCCCACACAGATGGGGTGATAGAGCTGACTTTATGACCCTGACTTAGAACACTTTGAAGACCTTTCAGTAATTTCATTTGTCCAACCCTGGCAACTACAATCTTGAACAGAACAAGGAACAAGTAGTGCCTCTCAGTTGAGTGCCTGCCTGATCATGTCTGTCCCAAGTAATTTCTCCTTGGGCCACATAGATTACACTAGCTCCCAAGTTAGAAGCCAAATGTTTTCTGGAAAGTTCTACCTTCACCATAACATCTCTAACCTGGCTTACTTACTTCCCTCATTTGGGGGCCTCATCCATTATAATTGTCCATCCTGCCCTATGTGCTAATAATACACATTTTCTTGCTTCATATTTCCCAGTCTGTGGTCAAGTTTAAGTACATCTTAAAGTACTAGGAATGGGACTCTAAAGGACTTATCACAGCCTGTTCATGAGAGTATGTGAGTGTGTGCCTACAGCCTTAGAGTGCCAGTTCCTCTACATAGTAAACTTCGTGACAGCAAGGGTTCTTGTTCCTAATCCAACTACAGATTGTTTAACCTGCCATTAGCAGGGACCTCTGGAAAGATGAATGTTCAGAAGGAGGCTGACATGGAATTGACATGATTTGTCTTCACAAACTGAGGTTTGAGGGACTTGACTCCTCCAGATCTCTCAAAGAGTACTTCCAATGGTTGGCACCAGCAGTGTTCAGCTGTGGGGAGCAAATGGCAAGAGGGAAGAGATTTCATGTCTGCTTTGGCTACCACTGATTTCTTATTTCCTCTCCTTTTCTAGTTTGAGAGCATTTGTTGCTGTCTGAAGGACTGGGCAGTGCCAACACCACAATAAACAGCTTGTCCAGTACACACAAGCTCTTTGGACCCTGAAATGTCAGCTGGCCAACTGGCGCACAGCTAGACCCTGGTGCGTGCTGTTTGCATCCGGCCCCAACAATGCCACTCAGCACTTGTAGAGCTATGTGTCATAGCAACGAGGCTAGGGAGTAGGTTACCCACAGGGACCTGGACATAGCTCTGAGAAGCCAAGCTCAGGGACCACACTTAGGGCCTCAGATAAAAATGACTGCCTTAAAGATCCAGATCTTCTAGTCTTAGACCAGCAATGTGGCTGGTCCTTTTTCATCCTGTCCCAGGCTTGGCTCCTTGGTTAGTACCCAGACAGATTCCCTATGCCCCATATGGCTGGAGTGCTGACTGGTGTTGAACAGAAATATCTCACCCAGTGAAAGCTTGTGGAGTGTGGGATATGTGCCTCCAGGGTGGTGTAGACGGAGCATAAAGGGCAAGAGAGCAGCAATGGGGTCTGGTGGCAACAGTGCTAGGCCAGGATCCAGGAAGCCTGGGCTATGCTCCCAGCCTCCGCCACCAACTCCCTTGGTGTCCTTGAGCAAGATCACCCAGAGGGCTGGGTTGGGGGAATAGGCACAGGGCCAAAGCCTTGCCTAGGAGAGGAGCTGCAAAACCTTGTTGATACATCTGAGAGGGAGAGGTTGGGTGTTTGTTTAATCAGGAAGTTTTATCCAGCTACCTCATTGCCATCAAGTAACTTGGATGCATTTTGACCGTTAACACAACCAAGCTAAATGCTTGAAGACATTAGAAAAGATAGGGTAACTTCTTTCTAAATGGTTGTCCTTTAATTTTCTCGTGCCTCTGTCCCAAAACTCAGGGACCCACAGCATGGCACATATTTAGTCCCAGGACTTATTTGACATCTCATCTCTTAGAGTTTCTGAATCTCAAGCAAGAGATTTGCTATTTATCAAATCCTGTGGGTCTTCCGTGGTAATGAACTCATGGGGTGCTCCAGTATTCAACAAAACACAGTTGATAGAAGATAGCAGTGTCTGACACTCAGTAGGTGCTCAATATGCAAGTCAAACATATAATACTCTCATGGAAACGTTGTATCTATTGGTACACATTCCAGGAAGACAGGCTTCTTTCCCTGGAAGAACCAGTTCAGGGGGATGAGGCAGGAAGAAAAAAAAAACCTGTCAGAAAATAGCATGGAGGCACCCACCTTCTATGTATATAGAAGGAAAGTAGGATATAACTATGGTGTGTATGGTGGGGAGGATGTCTGAGCAAAGGACTCAATGCAGTCTGTGAGCCTGTGACACTTTGTATCATAGGAAGGCCACCATGGTGGTGTCAAATCGGCTTTTGGGATCTCTTAGGGAATTGACGTTCCAGTATGGCAATGCTATGGCAAAGCTGAGATTTTAGCATCTTGTCTGGTGCTTTGGGAAACTCACTATTATTATTTCCTACCAGGTGCCAGTTGTCAGGAAGCACCTTGAAGTTGGGAATTACTTCCTGGGGGAATCAGAAAGGTTTAGTTCAGGGTCCTGGCCAATTACTGATAATAAGCAATATCGTGCTGGTCTTCATTGCTGCAGGAACTCCGAGTTGTGTTTTGGTATTTGCAGCTTCTTATGCCAGATTGATGTGCTTTCCATACTTCCACAAATTGATGGGTGAGAGTAACCCAGAAGGAGGGAGAAACAAACAGAAGAAAGGTCTCCTGGTCTTTTGACGTTACAATTGGTATTGATTTTACAAGAATTTTCCATTGAGAGGGCAGTGAACTGAACTCATTTTGCAGCCAACTTGAGTCTTGACACAACTGTCTAGGCCATAAGCTGAAAATCACAGAGGCTGTGAATTTATTTCAACACAGTTGATAGTCACTACTCTCTACAAGGCAAAGCTGGGCTTCCTGTGGTAGGATATAATTTGTATGTGATTCCAGACATTCCCAACTCCTTCCTGTTTCCCCAGAGATGTCATGTGAACCTAGGCCCACATGCTCTAAAGTCTTGATCAGTGAAAGGAGATTTTTCAAGAATGAACGAGCACAAAAAATGATGTTGAGGCAGCAAACAGATGTCTGAAAGAGCACAGAGCTTGAATTACTGACTTGTACTTGTCAGCGTCTCCTCTCCTTGTCTTTTTTTTTTTTTTTTTTTTTTTTTGAGGGAAACACGCAGGAAACAACTGCCTGTTAAATGAATAGGTAAAGAGATTCTTTCAGCTCTAAAATCCTATAGGCTTGTGAAAGAAAACACAGCATCAGGAACGGGAAAGGTTTAAAGTAGAAAATGATTCTGATTGAAAAATTCTAGGACAGTATAGAAAAGGGAAAACTGGGGATGAGGGGTGTCATCGTAGAGTGGGAGTGGCCCTGAGTGGAAACTCCATGACCTAGATTCTGTTCTCAATTATATCACTAATGAGCTACATGACAATAGGCAGGCCACTTCCTGGTTTTATATTTTGTCTCTCATGCCTGTGGCTCCTTATTGATAATGGATGGCCAGCTAAAATCTGACACATAGGGTGAGGAAGAACAGAAATTTTTTTTTTCCTATTTAGCTGTGTGACTTTGTGCAAGTCATTTTCTCTACCTAAATTAAAATTTCCTCATCCATAAATGAAGGAAATAAATCTAGTTGGCCTTGAAGGCTCCTTTAATCTCTGAATATGTAAGAAAACAAAACATAATAAAAAATAAGCCATAAGATGCCAAGTAAGCCAAAGGGGGGCATTGTGCATTCGAGGAAGCAACCAGCCACTGTGGATCATTCATAGCAGGGGAAAAAAAGATGGCATTCTCAAAGCAAAACTTGGGAAAGACAAGGCAAGGTCATCTCAAAAACTGTTGGAAAAGATGTTGCTGTGTGTTTAGTGAGAGAAGACATGGTTGGAAATCATGCTGAGGAGCCACCACCTGGCAGCAGACTCACAAAAAATGAACCTCAAATGGAAAGTAGGGGAGGTGGAACCCTTTCAAGTTAGCAGGGTGAGGGAGTGCATGCAGAACCTGGTCAAGAATCTGTCAAAAGGTATTTGACATTTTAGATTTTATTCTATCGTTGGACTGATTTTTGAGGCAGGCTCTCATGCTGGCCTTGAATTTATCTATGTAGTTGAAGGTGAACCTAAACTTCTTTTTGATCCTCCTCCTTCCATATCCCATTTATGCAGTGCTAGATGTTAAAGCTAGGGCTTCATGTGTGAATGCAAGCATTCTACAAGTGAGCTACATCATCAGCCCACTATTAGTTTTTACCTCCTAGAGACAAAGTCTATGTATCTATGGATGCAACTTACCAAGAACCCTGTAACAATTTCATGACAGAACCAGGAGCAAAAGTTGGAGTATTTGTGTGTTGTTTTTATTCCATCAGCTGGGTGTTCTTAAACAGACCCCAAGGTGAAATGTTAGCCTATCAGAAATAACAGTAAAGAAAAACAAATTCCAGGTAACTGCTCTCTTAGGCCCTTAAGAGGCCAATATACAAAGGCTGGAACTTGATGTTTGTTTGCTTGTTTGTTTGGGCAAACACCTGAGCCTGGCAAAAGCAATAAGGGTTACAGAAGGGAAGAATGTGAGTCCACAGTTAACTCCTCTTCAAACTTAAGCTCTGGGTTTGTAACCTTAGGCTAGTTACAACCTCTTCAGGTTTCTGCTTCCTTAATTGTCATCTATAATGTTTTTCATTGGGTAATTATAAATAAATGAAATAATGTGTGAAAACACTTAGCATAATGCCTAATACATTACAAACTTTCAACAGTAGTAGCTATAATCATTAACATTATCATCATCCTTTCTATGATCATTTCTATCTTTTACTGCTGCTGCTGCTACTACTGTCAGTAAATATGACAGTTTATTATCTATCTTGCCAACATCCCACTCACTTCTCCTGTTTTCTTTGGAATTCTGTCTTGCCATAGGTCTAAAAGTCAAAGCACTGTTTTCTCAGAACCACCTTTTTAACTCCACCTTAACTCCAGTATGACACCAGAATTCTCAAGCACCTTCTCTAGCGTGTTCTACTTCGTCCCAACCTGCCTGTCCATGTAAGCCCCAAAAGAAGGTTGAAGGTTGGAAACAGGTGGCAGGGGACAACCAAATGAGTTCATGCATTGACATCCTGTCCTTAGTTTTCTGGCAAGACTTAGTAAGGTCACCTTTTGCCTCAAATTTCCTCCTTTGGGGAGAGGAAGGTTGAAATGCAGCCCAGAGGGAGCAAGAGCTTTGTCCCCACAAGAGAGGAAGAGAATGGGGGCAACTCTCCAATATTTTCCAGTCCAAGAGGCATTTCAGACCAAGGGAGTACCTTTGATAGGAACACGATTATCATATCTTTGTTGTTTTATAGTGAGACTCATTCCCCTACTTACCCCTAGACCAAAACCCAAGAGCACGTAATGCTCAGTGAGAGGTCCTAATTGCTTCAGATGGGAAAGATTCATGATGTGATCATGCAGAGGTAGAAGATTGCTTGTGCTGAGGAAACTCAGGAGTGTGATCCATACTTCCTCAGCCTCTCAAATTCCTGGAGGAAAGGTGAAGTCACCAGAGAAACTCACTGGCACTAGACCAGTGAGAAGTGAAATCACATTGTAGTATGTAGGTCCTGGGAATAAAGTAAAATGTCCCATTCTGCCTTAAGAACTGAAGAGGAAAATAGGTGGGAAGAATAGACAGGCAGGAACATAAAGGTTGTCTATGGTTGGCAAGATTTCACGGAAGCCAAAATAGTCTCTGCCAAAATGTGGAGTCCCCCAGCCCATGTAACCAAACATGATATATTTCTTGAGCACGTGTTGCGTGTTCCCCATTGCGCTAAAAGCCTTTGTAGGTATTTTTCCAGTCTAGTCCAGTCATTACTCCCTAGAATCCCTTCTTCTTTAATGCTTTGATAAGAGAGCCTTAGGTCAATGCTGGGAAAGCAGGGCCATAAAGTGGAAAGGTAGAAAGTACGCAAGAGGCTTTTCCATGGTAAAGGAAGGCATGAAAGAACAGGATAGGTGGGAAGAGGTACGAAAGCCAGACAGGAGATGCTCTTAAATAGGATAGAGGTAGCCAGGAGAGCAAGTGTGGTAAGGGCTGGCCTCAGAGAGGAGAGAAAAGTTTGGAGAAGGGACGAAAACAGGCCTAGGACATGGGTAGGATTTTGGTGTTTTGTGTTCCTTAGCTGGTGTTCTGTCTGTGAGACACACACACACACACACACACACACACACACACACACAAATCTTCATTTTCGTTACAGCCCTGCCAAAATGGATAGAGCAGAGATACTTATCTCCATTTCACATAAAAGGAAACTGAGACACAGATTAAAATACAAATATCACACAGGTATTTTAATGACAGTGAAGGTAAGATTTGGTCTAATGAGTAGCCTCCTTCACGGTATTGTTTCAAGAATTCTGGGGAAGTCATCTGCTCAATCAAAATCAATCTCTCTCCCTCTCCTTTCCTTGAATATACCTTAATTTCAGTCCCAGTTGCTCCTTTGTTTGGGTTTAAACTGTAGCCCTTTAGAAATGAAAGAGGATAGTGCAGGCAAAATAGGGAGGGCAAGTGAGAATGTCACAGTACCTCAGAATCTGGGGATGCTCCTAGGAATGGGCCTGCGCCATTGTTTCAGTGGAGTAGGGCCAAGGGTATATTGTCAGGGAAGGAAGGTGGTGGCTGCTGGCCAGCCTCCACCCATTTGCATAAGGAGTGGAGGAGTTGTGTCTGAGTAAATGTGGGCAAAGCTGGGAGCTACTGAGTCTGTCCAGAAGCAAGGCTGGCCTCAGACAGCCCTAAAAGGTAACTGCACCAACCAGCTAAGTCCTTGGAAAGAAGTTTGGGGAAGACGTTTATGTAGCCTTTGTGCGGGGAAGGGGAAGAAAAAAAAAACCTTGGCAGTGGCTTGAGAAGGAAGCAGATTGGCCTAAGAAGCTGGAATTATGGAGGGGTAGAATCGGGGAGCTATTCAGGGAGCTGGCCTGGTGCCAGAGGCCAGTCCCAAGAGGGTGAGCAGAGGCTTGAGAGCTCTGGGACCCAATCCAACTTCTGACCTTGAGTCACCATGCAACTCGGCACTTTTCCTACCTCAGCCCAGACACCCATCAGATCTCTGTTATCTTGGCTTCCCGTTTTACAGAAAACTATGTAGAAGTTACTCTCCTGGCTTATCCTCTTGACTGACCTCTGATTTTCCTTCAGCCCTTATACCACCTCTTCCACCTAGTCCAGCATCCCACAAACTTCTTGGGCCTCTAGAAGTTCGTTCTTGTTCCTTTGATCCATGAGCCAAATGGTACAAACAAAACCTAGTCCTGCAAGCAAGGGCCTGACCATCTCACTTTATTTTGGGCCTTTTGACTTTGTTGTTGTGTGGGTTTTTTGATTTTTGTTTTTTGTTCTTCTAAGACAGGGTTCTCTGTGTAGCCCTGGCTGTCCTGGAACTCACTCTGTAGGCCAGGCTGGCCTCCAACTCAGAAATCTGCCTGCCTCTGCCTCCCAAGTGCTGGGATTAAAAGCGTGCGCCACCACCGCCTGGCTGCCTTTTGACTTTAAAAGTATACCTGAAAATCACTTCATCTGAGACCATGGCAGAAAGTTAGAGCTGGTATAAAATATAAAAGTTACTTCTACTACTTATTCAAATCATTTTTGGTTGAGTGTATACTATATGCCAGATGATGCTTTGGGTACTGAGAGTATGCCTGAGTTTATGGATCTCACGGCTACATAGGTGTGTCATTTATGAAAGAAGCACCAAAACTGTAAAAATTTGCAGCTCTGGCCCTCTCATCTTACAGATAAAGAGAATTTGAACCCAAAATGGTTATAGAACTTTTCAGAGTTGTTTTGGTAGGCAGAGACAACTAGGCCCAACTAGGCTTTCCTCACTACTATTCCAGCACTATATGTACTGTGTACTGGAAAGAACTTAGTACCACTGTAAGAGAATGGTAGTATTTATCCCTGTACATATACTCAGGCTTACCTTTTGTGAGAGTATAGCATGACTTTCTTGGCAATATTTAAAATTACATTCATAAGCAATCTTCACCATTACCTCCCCTCTCCTAAAATCCTATCATTGACTTACCCCTTTGAATTAAAGCACCGCCATCTGACCAGGGAAAACAAATTTCGTTAATTTGTTCGTTAGTGCTAGCATAAAATGCTAGGTACTTGGCTTATGGATGGTAGACCTGGAATTCTACTGAAAGACAGGTTGCCGTGGAGAGGCCAGTGCAGAAACAGTCCTGAAACTCTAGGCCAGGCAAGGACAAGGACACAGGTTGCCTGGGGATAAAACAAGAGGAAAGTACCAGAAAAGGAAGCAGAAAGGGTCTAATGCAGGCCCCTACTTGAGTTTAGCCTGGGGGTGTGCGGCAGTCCTGCGAAGACACTTTGATGGGTGACAGTTTGTTTCAAAGTACTTGTTTATTTACCTTTGCTCTTTCCTTTCTCTAATCTAGCCTTCTAGGTAGTTTGCACCTGTTTTCCATTACCAAGGGGCTAGTCACTGCACTGAAATGCAGAGTTATTCCATCCTAGCACCCTAGAGGGGCCCGCTAGTCCTGGGTGGTTGGTGTTTTAGGATCCATCCCTGATGCCATGCAGCTGAGATGAAGGAAAATTCCTAAGAAGTGACATTGGGTGTGAGTTACAGTAACTGCCAAGAATACAACTGTGCCTGAACACCCCTCAAAACAAGATACAGGGGGCTGGAGGTATAGTAAGTTAGTCATACAGTACTTCACAGCAAATGAGCAACCACCAAAACTCTGAGTACACAGTTAGAAACAAACCAATGCTTTGGAATAGAAGTCCAAAGATTCTTAACACCTGTGATTCTCATCCATACAGTAGGCCTCAGATCATATAGTACCCAGCTACTAGGACTGTTTATAAGACTCAAAATGCTGAGGGAATAAAATAAACCAAAGATGTAATCAGGACATGAGAGCTGTTGCCTTTATGCTTTGGTCAGGTGAGGCTTTAGGCTCTCCTTAGGTTGGGGCCTTACAGATCTTCTTTACTCCTGCTGTTTTCTTACATCCGTTTTGCTTTAAACAAGGCCTACCTGCAGGGCATCCCTTTGCTGGTGATTCAGGGTGAGAAACATTCCCCTCACCTATTTTAAGCTGTTCTACATTTTCTACTCCTGAGGTAGATGTGTTTATGCAGAGGACAGTCCCAGTCAAAACAAGATGAAAATATACTGCTGGCTGGGAGCCCCGGGCTAACTGGTTTCAGGTCCTCTCCCAGCTGTCAGCACCTCACAACAGGGCCCTAGGGGTGGGAGGATACCCAAACTACTCCATGCCTCCTTCAGCAGATCCATCTGGGTCTGGTGTTTTCTGAGTTACCTCCAAGGTGGGCTCAAAAGAGTATAAAGTCTGTAGTTTGGTTTCTTGACAGCTAGTCTTGAATACTTGGGCTCACTTTGACTGTCAGCAGGCTACCAGGTAAGCAGCATTCTTTCTGGCTACCAGGTAAGCAGCATTCTTTCTGATTCAGACCAAGTTAGGATTATCACCTTCTTTCCTTGTGAAAAACTAAAGGGTTTTCTCTCTGAAAGACTTTTTATCTTAACAGAGTGCTTGAAGGTTTCAAAACCAAGCGTAATGTTGACAGAGAATTTCCTTTATCTTAGTGGATGTTAGGATATTTTTATCTAGATGGGTTTTGTCTCTCCCTCCCATTTCATCATTCAAGTTATACCACTGCCACTCAGGCCTGCTAGCTCTAAATCCCTCTTTGATATTGGTGCCAATTGAGATTTGGCTTCCCTGCTCCTGGACTTTTATCACCCTCTACTGCTCCCTGTGGATGACCTGTTGCAAACTGACTCAGCCCCTTAAGCTAAAGATGGAAACTGACCAGAGAAACAAAAGTAATACTCGGGCAAACTGTCCCTTTTATTTAAATGGTTAGAACAGCTTACAAGTTAAGAGTAGACACTTATTCAGTTAAATATTTTGGTTTGCAAAGAATGTTGGATTTTCAAAGATCTTTCATGTATTAACTGTAGAATTACTCTCAGAGTATTCTAAAGTTTAAGTGTTAATGAAAGGCCAGTACGTTAATTTGCCTATATTTCTACCTCACTGAAGCTATTAGCAAAGTTCTAACTTTGCATTTATATACAGTTAGAATAGTCATTTGAAAAGTAAAGCTGCGGAGCTTCACATTAAATTTTACATTTTCGGTACTGAGTGTTTTATGCAGTTATACATGGACAAAAATTACAAAAAAAAAAAATCCATGACAGAATTAGCACTAGGAAAACCATTAGCTTTACATCCTCTTTTATAGTGTGTGTCTATTGCCTACATTCAGTCCTTCCTCGTGCTCCTTGTTTTTAGCCTTTCTTGTTTTCTTCATATTACATTGCTTGCTCCCACATGCACATTTGTTTACATAGATACAAATTGTTGTCTAGGTTCTGCATATGAAATCGAATGTGTGGGGGGGGGAGGAAGGGGGTCCCTTTCTGAAATTGCGAGACCTTCGTTGATTGTGCACACTAATTTACATATCAATGCCATTTTCATATTAATTCTTCAAACCACTCCCTTCCACATAAGCTGTGCAAATAACTTCTGAAAGTATGAGAACAAAAATATATAAACTGAACAGAAAGTTTGAAACAGCACTGAAAGGCTTGCACAATTACAGAGCAACTTTTCTAGACATGTTTTAAGATCATGGAGTATATTGCATTCACCCTTTTAACTCCAACAAATTAAGGGATTTGACCACCTACACACACACACACACACCATCTTTGTTTAGTTAAAAATAAGCAGAGTTATCTCTGTTACTAGATCTTAAGGTGTCCATATCATAGTCCTATGAGGCATAAAAGTTATATGAGAAGAGGAATATAGTTCTACTTTTATGGTTGAGGATCTAGGACATAGGGTGTTTAGAAGCCATCTATGTAGTTTGCCAGTTTGCCAGCTCGCCAGTAGCCAATGTGGAAAAAAATACTCTGATCTCTTCACAGAATTTTCTTCCTGCTTGACAAAGAACGGGTATTAGATTATCTCTTAAAAAAATACATTAGGGAAATAATTTCTCTACTCTTCTGTTCATTTCCATCTGTCTGAGGGACCAGCAGCTGCCTATGGAGGAATCATTGGTAATATGACAGATACTTCTGGGTTATCTCCTAACTGTATTTAGACCCTGGTTTCCCAGGAAGTCCAGGGAGTATCTTTTAAAAATCCCTTCTTAGTCACAGAGGTAATAATACATATACTTGGCTATTACTCAGTTTCCATATTTACTTTAGTTCTCTTGCAACTCTGTCAACAAACCAATATCATTAGTTCCAACAAATAACAGGATGCCAGCCAGAATTGTTGACAGGGATTCGTTAGGTTGCTGTTAGAGCACTATCACAGGATAAAGGGGCTAGTGTTCATCTTATTTTGAAAGTGCATGAGCTTTGGCAAGAAACTTTTCCAGGTCAGGCCCACCATCTCTGATGTCTGTAGGTGTTTAAGACTTTTTGTGCCTACAAAGTCTCCACCCACAATGACCCAGGCACTTCTGTATTTGCTTATTGGCACAAAAACAGCTATAAGTTGATCTAAAAAAAAAAATCTATATGGCACTTTGTATTTTCCATTTCCATGCTTTATCCATACAGCCTTCTTGTGGCCTTTAAAGAACTCTGTAGTTGATAAAATGGCTTTACTTTTGTTGTCAGGAAGGGCTAATAGCTGGTTACAATAGTAGTACTTTTCATTGACATTTGACAAAATACAAATACAAGTACAAATCCATAGTGTTTGGGTTTTTTATTCTGGATCTATGGCCAGTCAGAACAACATGGTGGCAGGAGCATGTGGCAGAGGCTACTCACCTAGTGCCGGACAGGAAACTATGAAAGAAATAGATGGGGAATGGGTGCACTCTTCGGAGGGCAGACTAACATTGACCTCCCTTTTTCCAGTTAGGCCCCAACTCCTCCTGAAACAGTGCTACCAGTTGGGTACCAAACATTCAGCATATGAGTCTGTTGGGGGTAATTTTATAGTCAAACCATAATAACTGGTATTGTAGGCTGGCACTAAGATTTTCAAGGTTTTTGACCCAAAATATCTCTTTTTAAGCCTTGCCCACATTGTTTCAAGGAGCAACAGAAGAGAAATGGTTAAAAAGATCACTCTGTTGCTGGCAAGCAACCAGGAAATCCAGGCCTTAGGGAAAAGCATAGCTTTTGCTTATTTCTAAGCCTCAAAATATAGCAGTGAAAAGTAAAAATAAAATACAGTGCCCAAATGAAGGAAGGTCACAGATCAGATGCATATCACAGAAAGCAAATTCCCCTCGTGCTACCCCTTGAGCGGAAAGAGTTGGTGAATAGTGGGGACAGCCTCCTGGCCAGGGGCGGGCTCATAAATCATAACAGGGTAATAGTGATGATACAAGTAGGTAAGTTTCTGCCTTGGATCAGGGTAGGGATGGGCATGTCTGCAGCAGAGTCCTCAACTAGTATTTTGTAGTCATCCCTAGAAAGTTGCTGATGGGGAATAAATGAGTCATATCCCTTCAGCAAACATAGGAAACACATTTGATTGGGTAGATCTCTAGCATGGACCTTCAAAGTTTGTTCATTGATCAGACTGTGATCTAAAAAGTCATATCCCCCACCTCCTATTATCTGGCCAGAGTTCTCTCTTCCCCGCTGTGATGCCCCATTTCCAACTTTCTTGGTTTCATGGGATGGTAATTATCAAAGACAGCTATGAAGTGCCTTAGAATCTATTTCTCATAACAAAGAGGCAAAAATTCTCCAACGTTTAGATATAAATCAAAGTAGTTCAGGAAGGCTGGCCATGGTGGCCTACACCTGTAATCCTGGCACTCAAAAGGTCGAAGCAGAATGGTCTCTGCAAATTCAAGTCAACATGGGCTACACAAAGCAAGTTCTAGTCAAGGCTGTATAGCAAGAAGCTGTCTCAACACCCCTGACCCCCTTTAAAATAAAGACACAAAACAACAAAGGGTAGATTTGAAATTACCCTCTAATAAATAGTTCTTGTGTGGTCTGATGAAGTTTCTAAGAGTGGGAAACATGGAAACTTAGGCAGCTAGCCATGATTTGAGCACTGACTTGATTTAAAGTGCTGTGTCTTGCTATATTGCCATATACTGTGGCCTTATTGCTTTACTGAGAGTCATAGGGAAACTGACAACCACGGAGAAAGGGAGGTGAAACACCTCTTTGGCTGCTTATCTCTAGGAATCAGATTGTGTGAAAGGCTAAAGGAAGTATTTGCATAAGTAGGTATATGGGTGCTTTGGGCTTCTCTTTCCTTCAAATCATGTCATTAAAAAAACAAAACAAAACAAACCTTCCCCTTCTTCTGAAAAGTCTCACTAGTTAAAGCTAGAGCCAGAGCAGCTTGCTGCAGTGACCCATCACTTCCCTCCGTGTCTACTGTGAAGATGTGCTTTCTATGAGTCTAAATCGTGTTCTTAACTTACATTGCCCAGCAAATGCAGAAAGTATTTCGATAATTTACTTCCTACTG
Source organism: Apodemus sylvaticus (assembly GCF_947179515.1). NCBI lineage: Eukaryota > Metazoa > Chordata > Mammalia > Rodentia > Muridae > Apodemus > Apodemus sylvaticus. The sequence goes on along the minus strand of NC_067495.1, from coordinate 102,197,470 downwards.
AAGCACTTCTCTTAGTGGCTACATGCAGCATGTCTTTAGGGTTGCTTTCCATTGGTAAGGAACTTTTCTAGTTCCTCAAATTATAACTCCAAAAGATACTGAGTTCTAGGAATCATAACAATAATGGCTGTCTTCAGGCACCACAGTTGTAGGTCTGGAAAATAACTGAGGTTTTTTTCCTCTGCCCTTCAAATAACGCTTAGAGGTGACCAGTCAGAGAAGGCACTTTTGCCAGGACTGGCCCTAATTAGAACTGTCCTCAGTAAGAACCTGTGGAGTCATTCCTTAGGAATCCCATATGATTTATTTTGCACAAATGGCGCCTGTCTTTATTTCTCCTATATTTGAAAGAAGACTCCATTATATGTATGATTGGAAACTTTGAAAACTAGTTCTGGCAGTGCTAAGGATTTCCTGTTCCCAGTGTGCAGTGCTCAAAGCTGGTTTCTCAAGTGACCACCTGAATACCACTCCAAGTTTCTTCTAAGATCCTGTCACCTGTGACTTCTTCACAACACATAGCTAGCTTTTAATGTCATAATAGAGGCCATGAATTTTATACTCTAGAATTTGTCATCTTGTCATATCTTGTTATCTTACTGCCTCTTTGAGGACATAAGGAAGCTGGAAACAGGAAAGGAAGAACAGAGAAAGATAAGGAGAGGGAAACTGGAAGGAATGACCTTCTTGTGTGAAAGGTTGAGGAAAGTGTGTGTGTGTGTGTGTGTGTGTGTGTGTGTGTGCATGCATGAGTGCATGCGTGAGTGCATGCCTGAGTGCGTATGTGTGTGTGTGTGAGAGAGAGAGAGAAAGAGAGAGAGAGAGAGACTGAGAGACTGATATGAGAGTGTTTTATTTTTTTTTCTCTTTCTTCCTGAGAAGGTTTATCCTTGTAGCATTTTTTGGGTCGGGGGGTGGGGGGGGAGGGCTGCCCAAGAAATAAGTTGATCTATTTCTCTGCTTTCTGTTTTAAGACAAGTGCACCCTTACTTTCCAAACATTCCCCACTGCCTCCCACTCCATCTGGCTGCCTTTTCACCATCCAGAAAGCCCAAGGATAGAGTAGGACAGATTAGATGCTTTGAAATCTACATAGCCTCTCTCCACACATTGTAGAGTCCCACAAAAGAGGCCCAAGGATCCACCTCAAGTGAATGTTGTTGAATAGCTGTGATATAAAGGGGGCTCTACTGAACACAATATGAGACCTATTGTGGGTTCAGGAGCCAAAAGCCCTGAAGGGGCTGGCATTATTAACCATCTTTAGATTTTGGAAAGAATTTGTATTACTTCAAAGGTCGTCTGTTTAATTGTGGCACACATAGTAGAGCCAGGTTTCTACTTTAGAGCCTCTGCCCTCTTCACAACTCCTTGCTTGCTATCTCTGCCTCCCTGACAAAGTCCTTATTAGTAAGCCTCTTTTCTGTTGGCTCTGCCACCCTAATCGAGTCCTCTTGGGTTTTGTCTCCTAAGCATTTTTAGTAGCCTTAAGTCCTTGATTGTACCAATCAAAGTAACCTTGGCAACTGCTAGGGGGAAAAAAAAAACGATCTGGAATTTTGACTCTCAGGATGGCTTCATAGAACCATGTGGGTAAGAAGGCCCTGCCAGTGTCTCCTTGGCCTGTATAAACTGGAGCAGATTAAACAAACATGCTTATTTGCCATATTTCCCTCTTGTTTTCTCCAGTTCTTGTAAGGTTACAGTGGATCAAGAATTTAAGAGAGCAGTTACTTGCCTTTGTAAACAAGTCTCTTAACCTGGGGATGGGGTGCAAACAGCCTCAGTACCTACTTAATCATATAGAATGAGAGTAGGATCAAGAGCTGGCCAACGGAGGAAGGCCAAGCATATGGCAGAGAGAGGTTAGAACCCTATAACCCTATATTAGCCTTGAATTACAAACTCTTCTTGGCACTGTCAGCCACAGTGTCAGAAAAAAAAAATTGTCCTACAGAAACTCCATATTCTGTGGTTGCTCCAGGTAAGCAATGGCCAAAGAGAGGACATGAAGCGAATAAGAAAAACTGAGCCCTCCCTATGGAGTGAAGTTAGGCCCAGAGGTGGAAGTGGTATGGTGCACATGAACTCCAAGCTACTCTCCTGTACCAAGCCCTTGTTCTTGTTTTGTTTGTTTGGTTTTTTCCCCTTTAAATAAACCTTTCACTAAGGTCTAATAGTAGGGAGAACTTCTGATGTTGCCACAAACTTAAGATATTCCAGAAGAAAGCACAATATATGTCTTATATTACCTAGTTTGCTTTTACCTAGGTTAATTTTACAAACTTCCTTTTTCAGGAAGTCTACAGATCAATTATTGGTGAGGGTGAAAATAAGGCTTATAACAATTGTGGAGGTTGATTGTACCAGCCTCAAGACATCAGGGAAATGGCAGGTATAAACACTTACATGAGGTTCATGACCTTTAAGATCCAAAGTTAAACTGCATTCCTGATGACACTCTTAATAGAAGACATCCCAATAGTTAGCCATCAAAGTTGAGGTAATGGAGGTGGTTTGACAAGAGCAGTTTTTACTTCTGTGAATGAGGGCCAGGGGATAGTAGAATGCCTTTTTAAAATGGAGTTCAGTTCTTCCTGCCATCCCTAGTGTCACTCAAAGATTGTTTGTGAGGCTCACTTGGGACCCTGTCCAGAAGGGAGCTGAAAGGCACAATTCATTGCTCTCGCCATCATCCAGTGCCAGGGTGTGCCCCAAATCATTTGCTAGAGCTGCTTCTCCAAGAGAGTATCTTTTTATCAGGATTGCCTTTGCCCTCCCCTACACCATTGCCTTCAGCATTTGCATCTACATCCTTCCCATTTTCCTGCCCAACAAAATTAGGGCTCTAAGCCCTGGCCATGCAAGGCAAGTCACACGATCTACAGAGAACAAGGCACTTTCTCTGTCAACGTCTTTTCTTCTTGCTTCCCTCCTTCTGGACTTTGGGGATTTTCCATGGAGTCAAAATAACTATGTAAGTGGCAGTTGCCTTCCTGTCTATAGTCTCCACATTGGAGTGGAACCAGAGGGGAAGAGAGAAGATAAGAAAGAAACAAGGACAGATTATACCATGACATTTCAGCCTCCTTATTCCCCAAGCCTCTTCAGAAAAGGGGACAAGTAAGTAATAAGAACTAGATAGAACCTCAGATAGGAGGGGGTTGTGGTTGAGGAGTAAATGGGGAGAGATGTTTTTTTACCCATCCCATTAGCACTGTACTAATGCTCAGACACTCAATATCCTTTTTGTATTTTCCTTTCTAGCTCCTAACCCAGTGTTTGTTTTGTGGCTGGTCCCACACCTCTCGCATCATGTCCTTTTCCGCTTCTCCTGACATAGGACCCTGTGTTTTGCTGGCAATATTGCTGAATCCTTGGGTGGAACATTCCCTGTAGAAAATACGGAAGACTTTCCTATAAATAGTTTCCTTCTGGCTATGTGGTATACAATGCTTCAAGTGTGACAAAAAGGGAAGTAAGATGTTCCCCCTCACTGCCTCCTCCAACCTACCACACCCACCCCAGACTGCTCTCCACCCTTTTCAGCATGCTTCCATCCAGTGTGAAACTTCTGCTACTAGGATTTTTCCCAGTTACCTATCTTCTGTCTAGTCAGAACCCCAAGTAGCAGGAGCTGTTGTCCTGATGACTTTGGCTTTTATAAAGTAGAATAGACCAATGAGAATGTGATTGCATTCTGCCAGCTCAAGCAATACATTACCTTTCAGGGGCTCTTGAAATGAGAAAGGTTGGTTCCATCCTCATTACAACACTCTCCTTTGGCCAGTTACGTCTACTTCCTTGCAAAGTACTGAGATTAGAGCTAAAAGTGAAAGCCAGTGAAGGCAAGTGTTGCTGGTGTGCTGGCTCCAGATCTAGGCTCTATTTCTGTGTTGCTGGACTGTTGAAGCGTTAGGTTACTTACTAGTTCCTTTATGGACTGCACTTGCACAGGACACAAGGATATGATCAGCAATTTATTCAGAAGTATTAGACCAGATAATCGATATAATGTACTGTGCAATCTTCCACCTCACTCCAAGGTTTTGTTCAACTATTTTGAGAAGAAGAAAGTTAATGATTTAGGTTCTTCCCCTCCTTCAATCTTCTTGTCCTTGTTATTAGGAAATCTTTGTATGGAGACATTTAAGTTAGTTTTCTTTCAACCAACACTAGGGTTCTGTCATTCTTTGAAAACTAAGATAAAGCCTACTTTTCATATAACAGAACTGTGGGTATATACAAGAAGGGAGACTGGTCTAAGTGTGGGTTGAATCTACGGGATAGTGGATCATTCAGAAAAAAAAAAGCTTGGAATAAGCTTGCTCCTTCTTTCCTTCCCTCCCTCCCTTCTTCCTTCCTTCTCCTTTGACAAAGGTTTACTGTGTTGGTCTGACTTTTGAACTCACAGAAACATTCCTGCCTCTGCTCCCACCTCTTGGGATTAAAAGCAAAATAATGCCCAGCAAAGTTTGTTATCTTACTGACCTAATTTTAAAGACTGGGAAACAGCAAGAATAAGAAAAAACAGGGAGATTTAATTAAGGATGCCAGTAAGTGGGGGCTCAAAACTTTGAGGTTTGATTAAAGTGTAATTGTCACTACAAGACTACACACTTTGTTTGGAATAGCATGTGCTCTGAAACTATATATATTCATACCTTTCTGGAACTACCAAGTTAGATTAGTGACTCCCATTTCTTAAACTGACATGACTTTGAGGACTTTACAACTGTTTTGAATTGATCTGAATGAACATGACCCTCTTCTAAAGTTCTTAGGGACAGTTTGAATATTTTCCCCATCTTTAAATGTCAAACAGCTGGCTATGCTCAAAACTTAAAGTTGCCCTTAGAACCTCTTGTATACCACCGATGTTTGCTGGCATCCTAGAGGCATTTTCTCTTCACACTTTCTTCCTCCTTACCTGTATCTGACACCTCCAATTCATTCCTCCTCTTTATAACCTCTCCTTTTTCAGTGAACCCACTTCTTGAACCACAGATAAACTTAGTTTCTAGGTCAGTAGATTGGTACTACAATGTAATTCACTATCTTGGGCAAGGTAGCCAAACCCTCAATTTCTTCATTTGTAAATGGTAGTGCAGGGTTTGTGGTATAGCCAGCACAAGGCCAACCCATTGTTAGTATGCCATTAATGGTAACTACTGCAGTCAGTGATTCTCAAACTCAGCTTGTTTTTTAATTGAAGTATAAGTTAGCGAGCAATTCAATGCAACCTTCTGGGCAACCCCCTATTCCTTCCTTCCTTCCTTCCTTCCTTCCTTCCTTCCTTCCTTCCTTCCTTCCTTCCTTTCTTTCTTTCTTTCTTTCTTTCTTTCTTTCTTTCTTTCTTTCTTTCTTTCTTTCTTTCTTTCTTTCTTTCTTTCTTTCTTTCTTTCTTTCTTTCTTTCTTTCTTTCTTTCTTTCTTTTTCTCAAACTACCTGAATTTCTCAGTCACAGTTTCCAAATTATAGAATCTGCACAAAAATTATTGTTTTAGCCGAGGGGGGGGGTTGGGGGATGGGTGGTGGTGGTGGTCGTGGCGGCGCACACCTGTAATCCCAGCACTCTGGGAGGCAGAGGCAGGCGGATTTCTGAGTTCGAGGCCAGCCTGGTCTACAGAGTGAGTTCCAGGACAGCCAGGGCTATACAGAAAAACCCTGTCTCCAAAAAACCAAAATCCAAAAATCAAAAAAAAAAAAATGATTGTTTTAACTTCTGTATTTTTCTGTTGTTATTTTGCTTCTGCCTGCCTGTCTTATCCCTGCCTCCCACTGCCTTCCCACCATCTCCCTTGGAATCTTCAAGTGAAAAACTTCAGAGAGACTCTCAGACCATGAAGCTCTAGGTGGCAAATGGCAGATAATAGAGCAGGGAACTCCAAGAACAGCTAAGCTGCTAATTTAAAAGTGGTTGGTTGGTTGAGTTGGGTTGGTTTTTTTCAGACAGTTTCTCTGCCTAACCCTGGATGGCTGTCCTGAAACTCTGTAGACCAGGTTGGCCTCAAACTCCGAGATCACTTGCTCTTGCTTCCCAAGTGCTGGGATTAAAGGCGTGTGCCACTACTACCTGGCAAAATTATTTTCTCTTCAGATAACGTTCCTGATGATCTATAAATACTATCTATACTTTGTTCTGCTTGCTGGATACCTCTTAGTTGTAAATACCATGTTCAAAGAGCCTGAAGTTTAAAATGTCCTGAGGTTGACATTATCTCCCACCTAAAATGATCTGAAATGGGATTATGCAACAGGTTTCCTTGGAGAGTTTACTGTTCAGTTCTTTGCAACTGCAGTGAGAATGAATATGTTACCATTAAAATCTACCAGTTGAGCCCTAATTCATAGCTGAAAACAGTGACTGTTAAGTTATAATGCACTAAAAGCCAGGAAGAGGTCAAGGCCTTCATATTGGGCTTGGCTGGAGCCTTGGCCAGGATGTCAGTACCAGGTACCCGTTTAAGAGAAATATCCTGAAGCAAATAATTACCTCCTTTGCTGATAAGAGGTCCCAGTACTTTTCCAATAACATGATTGCACTAGAATTTCATTGGACCATAACTTGTGCGGCACTGATTTATGGGTACTTACCTTAAACATCATGCAAACTATTGTATACGTTGGTGGAACTTAACGTTCCTCTAGTTCTGGGTTGGTTGTTGTAAACAGTATTGGTTATTGCATCGCTTATTCCTTTCTCTACCCATGCTGTTTCTTATGTTTGCAGTTCAGATTTTGTCCACCAGGTGGCCTTTCTTAGGAAGGAGTAGGAAGAAAGAACCTCAAGGCGTAGATGCCACCTTTTCCTTCCTTCCTTTCTTATGCCAAAAGGATGAAACTATATTTTAATACAAACACGTAATTTTTATTAAACAGCAACCTTGTTTCCTATGGAATCATTAACTACTCTTCAATGGTATATGTATAGTTGGATCCATTACTACTAGACACTTAGGGCTATAACATATCATCTTAGTTTACTTATTTCTAGAGAAAACAGTAGTTGGTAAATAAAAGTGGATTTATTCTTATTATGGCAAAATTTCCCCCTGGGATGGAGTTTCTCTTTGAATTTCCTGTATCATTCATTATTTCATATTTTATGAAACAAACTTGAAGGGAACAATAAAACAAAACTTGAAAGAAAACCAGAAAGTATGCACATGTAGACAGAACTGTTATCAGCACTTGAGATTCCTGTGATGCATGACCCCCTTGGTGTCGATACTTCAGGGTTCTCAGTTTGGGAACACCTGGAGAATCCTAAATCCTCCTTTCTTCAGGTTCCTGTTTACACTGTTACATTATCACAGGAAAGGACTTTCCTGAGTCATTTTGTATTTCACTTTGGATTGTAGTTTTCTTTTCAGCTTTCTGTTTATAAAAAAAAAAAGTAACAAAATGTTGCTATTAAAAACTGAAATCATGTTGCTATAGACTATAAATAACCCCAGCATTTAGAAGACTTGTGATTAGAGGCTAGCCTGAGCTATGTAGACAGACCCTGTCTAGAAAGAAAGGAAGGAAGGAAAGAGGGAAGGGGGGCTGGAGAGGGGCTCAGAAGCAAGAGCTGTCCTTCCAGAGGACTGGGTGGACTGTTGCAGGGCTGGCTCACAACCTTCTGTAACTCCAGTCCCAGAGAATCCAACAATGCACTGGTGGTACACAGTCATCCATACCAGCAAAAGACCATACACAGGAGATTTAAAAAAAAAAAAAAAAAAAAAAAAAAAAGGACAAGGGCTCTTAGGTAATGGCGTTGAATGTATTTTCTTGGCAGAGTAGGGTAGAGAGACCAAAGAGAAAGGGACCGGTATCTGTTGTCACTCCATTGCCAACTCCAGTACCCTGTCAGCTTTCAATATCCTCTGTCATCCACCCACTGCTCCCTACTATGTGTCCATCCTATATCTCATGCAGACCGCCCATTATTCCCATAGCTGTACTTTTCAAGGAAGAGATGGATTGAGTGGGTTCTAGTATTTGTACGAGGCTGGGTAAGCATCTGGCTAGGTGAGGGGACAGCTCAGGTTCTCCATGAATAACATGCAGGTGGAAAGTCTGTTTCCAAAGAAAGAGATTGACTGAGGGGTTAGTCGGCTGGAGAAAGTGAGGAATCGTGGGGGTAGGCATTCCTAGTGACTGGAAAGACTGCAGAGCCAGTTAGAGCATGCTGACTGGCACCCGAAAAGAAGAGCTTTTAAATGCAGTACCGCCCTCTGCTGAATGCTTTCTACCTCCTGTTAGAACATTTCTTTCTCTAGAAATCGGCTCCGGTTTGGTTTTTACCAGCCTCCAAAGTCCTCTTTGGAAATGCCAATTGGCACAAGAAAGTGCTGAACTGTTTACAGTCCCTGACTAAAGGTTCAGGGAGGGGATGTGGTTTAACTGGGCCACAAAGCCCAGTACAGGACTCATTTGCATGGCCCCTGACGCCATGTGACGCAGCTGGCTCCTCCTATATAAAGAAGCAGGAGCCGAAATTATCTCTGAGTCTGGGTTGGACTGGCGGCTGTGGAGTTTGTGACATACTAGGTGACACCCTTGGAGTCACTTCCCTTCAACTCCAGCTTGGACGTGCCTGCCTGGCTCAGGGTCTGCATTGCAGCCTACTGCCTGCTCCAGGGCCTTGACTGCAGCGCCAGAGCCTAGCCCATAGCGGCGCGCCAGCAGCCACTCAAACCAAGCACAGCTTCCCGGCAACCCGAATCATGAACACCGAAATGTATCAGACCCCCATGGAGGTGGCGGTCTATCAGCTGCACAATTTCTCCATCTCCTTCTTCTCTTCTCTGCTTGGAGGGGATGTGGTTTCCGTTAAACTGGATAACAGGTAACCACTGGTCCTAACTCAAGCTCTGAAGTGAGCTAGGGAGCCTGCGGGGGCAGGGCTCTGAAGTGGACCTCAGAGCTAGCTAGCTAGCTAGCCTTGCGCTGGTCCCTGTTCCCTGCGGTGTAGCATCCTGGGAAGGGGCGGGGGTAGGGGACGCAGGAAGGGGGGGTCACCTCCGCGCTGGGATCCGCCGGCGGTGCGTCCCTGCGGCTGCTGCGCGGTGAAAAACAGCAGCTGCAGCCAGGAAGACAGAGGGCCGGCAAGCTAGGCGAGGCTGGGGCAGGGAGAAGGCCGGAAGCTTCTAAATCGAGAAGGAATTCCTAGCTAGGTTCGGAGTCCGGTAGGTTTGTCTGGGACCTTTGGGGCCTGCAGTAGGGGCTTCCTTGGGCGCGCGCTCCATTGTTTGCAAATCGCCCAAAAGCAGGCCGCTCAGGCCAGGGAGCCCCAGAAACCGAGAGGCTCCAATCCTTTGGAAGTCAGGGCGGAGCCCTCACAAGACCTATGGGGGTTGGGGAAAGTGCAGCTTCCTGCCGGGGCTGGAGAGCGACCTAAAGACTCAAGTGTCTGGACTTCAGGCCAGGGAGGCAGGGGAGAGGAAGACCCTGGGCAGATGGAAGCCTTCAGCCACAGCTGTCTTGTGTACTTAGAGTGACTAATGGGTGGCTATGCTTTTTTGTCTTTGCAGTGCCTCCGGAGCCAGTGTGGTGGCCCTAGACAACAAGATTGAGCAGGCCATGGTGAGTAGCATCACTGCGTCAATTGCTGTCCTCTGACTTAGCTGCAGCTTATGTAAGTCTGAACAGATTTAAGGGCATGGATGCAAAAGTGTTTAGCCAGGACCCTAAGGAAAATAACTGCTAGCTTCCCATCCTCACTGGAGACCTTAGAGTACAATTAGCAGGGTGCTCCCTTTTGACTCCTCCATCCCAGGGCTTTACAGCAGCCTCTGGCTCCCTCCTGAATGGTGCAAGGGGAGAGCCAGGACTCCTGAATTGTCTGCCTCCTGCAGTTGGCAGGGACCAGAGCTCATTGGATGCAGTTGCACTGCAGTGCCTCTGCAGAACCTGGGCCAGGGTTGGGAGGAAACAGAAAGCAAAGCACCCCACCCTTTTTGCTGGCCCGGCTCTGACTAGGTAAAGGTGATACTCCACAGAGCAGCTAAGATGCTGCAGAAGCTTGAGACTTGTTTCAGTGACAAGCTCTTAGACTGTGCTATAAAGCTTAATGTCACATTCCTTATCCCTCAGAATATTCAAAGGGTATATAGCAAGCAAGCTCCGTCTCTCCCCAGAACAAGGTTCCTGTGTCCTGTCTGAGTCTGCAAGACAACTGTGACTAAGTGTACTGTGCAGAGGAGGAAATGCCAAAATAGATGAAATAACAATTTCATATTCTTGGAGAGTATTTGGAAAGCAGACTAACAATATGGGGTGCACTGTAGGCTTAACCCAGGAAGGCTTACCCAGGATAACTTTACACCTAACTGGGACAAACTAAGAGCTCTTACCCTAGTCAGATTTAAAAGTCATAAATAACTGTGAGGGAACCTGCCTGGAACAAAGCTGGGTTCCCAACCTGGTGCAGAACAAATCCTGCAACTCTCCTGGACCAGAGTCATAAGTGCCTCGGAGAAGAGCATGTGAAGACTTGATCTGCAGGCACAATATACTGTAGGAGGGCTGCATGATGGTGGCTTAAAGACCAGGGCAGCAGATCCGTAGCAGGGTGACAGTGCTGCGGAAGGACCATGATGGCTAACAGATAGCTTTGTTCCATGGCAGGATCTAGTGAAGAATCATCTGATGTATGCCGTGAGAGAGGAGGTGGAGATTCTAAAGGAGCAGATTCGTGAGCTGGTGGAGAAGAACTCCCAGCTGGAGCGTGAGAATACCCTCCTGAAGACGCTGGCAAGCCCAGAGCAACTGGAAAAGTTCCAGTCCCGGCTGAGCCCGGAAGAGCCAGCATCTGAAGCCCCAGAAACCCCAGAAGCCCCTGGTGGTTCTGCGGTGTAAGTGGCTCTGTCCTTAGGGTGGGCAGAGCCACAACTTGTTCTACCTAGTTCTTTCCAGTTTGTTTTTTGGCTCCCCAAGCGTCATCTCATGTGGAGAACTTTACACCTAACATAGCTGGTGCCAAGAGATGTCCCAAGGACATGCCCATCTGGGTCCACTCCAGTGACAGACCCCTGACAAAGAGCAGGTCTCTGGAGACTGAGTTGCGTGGGGCCTAGTAACCCCAAGCCAGTAAGCCTGTCATGTCACCTGCCCTGGGGGCTCCCAGGGCCTGGGCAACTTAGTTACAGCTGGCCAAGGAGAAAGTAGTTTTGAGATACGAGCCAGTGTTCTCCAGAAAGTATAAGGGGTCTGTTTTTTTTTTTTTCATTTCCATGGACATCTTCCACAGCTTCATCTGACAACGACTGTTCCTATGAAGAAGCCACTTGTGTTTTAAGCAGAAGCAACCTCTCTCTTCTCCTCTGTCTTTTCCCGACAGGGGCAGAGATGGGAGAGATTGAGCCAAATCAGCCTTCTGTTGGTTAATATTGTATAATGCATGGCTTTGTGCACAGCCCAGTGTGGGGTTACAGCTTTGGGATGACTGCTTATAAAGTTCTGTTTGGTTAGTATTGGCATAGTTTTTTTCTATGTAGCCATAAATGCGTATATAAACACCCATAGGGCTAGATCTATATCTTAGTGTAGTGATGTATACATATACACATACACCTACATGTTGAAGGGCCTAACCAGCTTTGGGAGTACTGACTTGTCTCTTATCTCTTAAAGCTAAGTTTTTGACTGTGCTAATTTACCAAATTGATCAGTTCGTCCTTTAGATTAAATATAAGACTCAAGATAAGGGGAGGGAGGGGAGACCAGCCTCACAATGCGGCCACAGATGCCTTGCTGCTGCAGCCCTCCCCAATCTGTCCACTGAAGACAAGAAGTCCTCTTTGGAATGCCAAACCCACCGTTCTTTGGTGCTGACTACATAGAATGGGGTTGAGAGAAGATCAGTTTGGACTTCACATTTTTGTTTTAAGTTTTGGGTTGGTTTTTTGTTTTTGTTTGTTTGTTTTTGTTTTTTGTTTTTCTTTTTTTTTAAGTTCTTGTGGGAAACTCTGGGGTTAATCAAAGGGTGGAGTCCTGTGGTAGACGAGAGGAGTAACTAGTTTTGATCCCTTTGGGGCCTGGAAAATGTACCCAGGAAGCTCGTGTAAGGAGGGTCTGTGACAGTGAACACTTTCCACTTTCTGACACCTTATCCTGCTGTAAGTCTCCAGGATTTGGATTTTGATTTTTCAAATGTAGCTTGAAATTTCAATAAACTTTGCTCTTTTTTTTCTAAAAATAAACTTGTTGTCTGAGTGCATACATGAACTGGGTGACACCTGGTAGAGACGGGAGGTATTGCTAGTCTATAATACAGTATTTGTTGAATACCTGGTAAAGGCCAGAACTATGCTACATTCATGATAGTTTGTCATTCACATAGGCCTACATAAAGAACATGCTGTGCTCTTGTCCCTCACTGTCCCAATAAAGGAAGCTGAGACTCAGCATGTTTAAGTAACTTGTCCAGAATCACACAGCTCTTATACAAATTTGGACTCAACCTGGAAGCCTTCCTACTCTGCCCTGCTCTTTATATGAAAGCTACAGAATGACTGACTATTAACACCAAACTTTAACTTGAGGGTAGATTTGGAAAAGATACCCCCCCAAGAATGCTCTAAAGAAACAAAGGGGAACCAAATTAACACAGGTGGGCTTCTTCCTGCTTCTGAAAGGGTCACCACAGACTGCATTTTAATAATCAGTCTTGGGCATGATAAAGTGTTTTGGTGGGGAAAAGGAGACAGTGAGAGGTGGAAAAGCCACATTCTTTTAGTCTGTTTTCTCAGCCCCACCTAAAAAAAAGATAACCTTCAAATGCCTGCTTCTCCATTAGTCCTCAGAGTTTTCTCACCAGCTGTGTGGGCAAAGTCTATTCCAGCTTCCCTCTGCGCCTGTTAAGGGCTGCTTCCTGCACTTTGTCTGACCAGCTATTGAACATTTAGTGCCTCTTCTGACAGACTCAACTGGACACTAGGCCAAGTTTGAGCCTCACATGTTCCCAAGGATCTCATCCCATGCCACTTACTTCATTTAATCTGGACTTCCAGTAAAACACACAGCTATCATTTAGACACATGCAGTTGAACAGAAAGAACTCTTTCTTAAAACCGTGATCCTCAAAGTGACCAAGATGACTTGGCCCAATTACTGCCCAGATCTGTCAGTCACACATGTTGGCCGCCTTTTCCAATTGTCAAAACTTTTGAACATTAAATACCTCTGCTTGCTGGCCACCTGAGCTCCAATTTCCCTACCTTATTTCAAGCTCACTAGTCAAGATGTCAAAGTCATTGTGTACACCTGTCATTTTGCTCGGGGTATACATAATGCATAGATTCTGACATAGATAACAAACTGAGGTCAGCCCCCAAGAAGTCCTTCCTCATCTGACCTGGCTTCTAAATCCTCATTCCCAAGCCCTTTAAAGCAAGCTGAGGGATTTTTGAACTATTCAGGACACCTATAGACTTCAAACCCAGCCGGACAGTGGTGGTGCATGCCTTAAATCCCAGCATTTGGGAGGCAGAGACAGGTGGATTTCTGAGTTCAAGGCCAGCCTGGTTTACAGAGTGAGTTCCAAAATACTCAGGGCTAAACAGAGAAATCCTGTCTCAAAAAAATGTAAACAACAACAAAGACTTCAAACCCCTGTGTGAAGCTGAAAAAGAGCAAAGGAAGGTTTTATCCATAGTGCCATATGATTGGGGGTGTGGTGGTACAATTCTGTTATAATTTCAGCACCTGAGAACAACCTGGACTACATGAGACCTTGTCTCGAAGAGACGGGGTGTGAGGAAAGGAAGAGATCTGAGTGGGGAGGGGCAAAAGATAGCCCATCAAACCCTCCGGACAACAAGCACTTTCTGTACAAGAAAGGGGAAAAAACTTGTCTCACAGTCACTTAGTGGTAAAGAGAACAACTTTGTTCCCTAGGCAACCCCGCCTAAACAGAGACAAACACTGCAACCTCTGAGGCCACAGCAGTTACTAGACCAGATAAGAGGAACTTTAGAGGTTTGTTGTTCACACACAGGAGCCACTCTTTGTTATTGTTACTGCACAGAAAACCAGCTATGGTGGAGAAAGGCAGAAAAACATGTTGTTCGTGGACTTTCATGGCTTTTCAAGATCTGGGTTCAGCTGGTTGAATTAGACCCAGATACACAGGAAAAAAAAAAAAAAACAATAAGAGCTGCAGCAGTAATCCTTCTGGGCATGCCACCTTGCCGGGTGACCTATGATCTACTGTCTCATTGATTCTCCTCTGGCAATCCTACTGGCACGACTAAAAGGATCACAAAAACACTACCCTACTGAAGGCAAAGCTCTGGGTTTCCTGCCCTTACACAAAGGCAGTTCCAGATTAGTTCTATTAAACAGACAAGAAAACTGAGAGCCTTAGAGCTCTGTGCAGCTACCAGAGATCCCATGGGTCTCAGGAGATAGAGGATCCCCACCACCACCACCACCACCACCTCCTTGAAATGTCAGAAATACTTTTCAGAACCCCTCAGGTCCATGGTAGTTGAACTTTTATATCTTTACTGAGAGGAAGAGGGAAAAGGAGAGGATGAGGGAGAAAGAACAAAAGCATCTAATGTGGCTTTTAAAAGAATTGCTTGTATTTGCTCTGAAAGCCAGAGACATCCATTTGAATACTAAAGTGGTAATGCATATGCTAACTAGTTAGGTTTAGACACACACACACACACACACACACACACACACACACACAGACATACACACACTTTGGGACTAGACGATTTACAGAAAAGGGCTTGATAAGGAACAAAGCCCCCAGGCTAAGGACAAGGACAGAGGAAGCTGCTCTTGGGAGAGAGGCCTCCTGGAGAACCGGTGGAGACAGAAAGGAGGAGACAGGTCCACTTGCCCCTGGAGCATAGAAAGAAAGACAAGAAATCACATAGGAAAGAAAGTATAGGGCCTGTGGTGTTTTGATCATCTTACTTATTCAGGAAACCCTTGCCTTCAAATCCTACCTCTTCTCCTCATAGCAGGCTAGGAATTGATGTATCAGTGAGAGCTCAGTCGCTGGGGAGGTGTGCAGAGAAACACACTCAGGCCCTGACACTGAATCTTTTTTGTTACATACCATTATAATTTAATTATGTATATATGGCCTTATTAAATCTCTGCCACAGTCCTTTGAGGTATATGTCCTATTAAGATCCCCCTGTTTAATCTGGGCAGTGGTGGCACACGCCTTTAATCCCAGCACTTTGGAGGCAGAGGCAGGCAGATTTCTGAGTTTGAGGCCAGCCTGGTCTACAAAGTGAGTTCCAGGACAGCCAGGGCTACACAGAGAAACCCTGTCTCAAAAAAAAGAAAAAAAAAACAAAACAAAACAAAAAAAAAAACCCACACAAAAAAACAAAAAAAGGCCTCCTGTTTAGAGACAGTATAGATCAGTGGTAGAGAGCATGCCCAGTACAAATAAGGAAGGCCATGGGTTTAATTTCTACCTACAAACCCACCAGTAAACAATGAGAAAATGAGAACATTAATTACAGAGAAGTTAGGCCCCTTGGCCAAAGTCATACAGCTAGTGCAAGGCAAAGCCTGGATGTAGAGTAGATGAGACATGCCAGAAGAAATAGGATAAGCAGCCTCAATGGTTTTCTTAGTTTCTCCCTTGTAGTGTAATGCTTCCCATTCCAATGGATGATGATTTTAACTTGGAGAGGTAGCAAATAAAAGGACACCAGTCCAAAAGCAGACGCTACCATAAAAAAAAAAAAAATCAGTAAGTTTGGTGCTGTGGAAGTCATGGTGACCGCTGCTGTTTGACAAAGTTCCAGCATATTGACATCACAGATGACCTTCCCTTACCTTCCCTTACATCTTCACATCTCCCCTTAGGGATCTGAACCCCTGCTGGAACTGGGAAAGGATGGGAGTGACTAGAAAAGAAGAAAAGGGGAGGGTGGAAGCTGGCCCTGGCCCCGAGCCAAATGCTTTAAGATAGCATCTATCTAAGAGGTCTCAGGAAAGCTTCCCAGTAGGGAAATTATGTGAGCCAAGAATTATTCCGGCAGCTGGGGAGGCTGGGACGGGACGGGAAAGGCTAATGATAGACCTGCTGCTGTTAGAATCCAGGTGTGATGTGATAAAGGCCAGCCCAGGGAAGGTTGGGAACAGAAGTCTGTGTTGTGGAGGGGAAAAAGGATTTCTCAAGTGTGATCTGTAATCCATCCCATCAGGAAGTTCCAAATGCAGATCGCAGCTCCACTCAGGGAGGCTACAGAGCCTTCATCTTTCCCAAGTCCATGCTGCTGGTGATGGAACACTGGAAAACCTGGAAAAGTTAGCATGACCTAGATGCAAAAGGAGTCAGCCAGGTAGGGCAGAGATAACAAAGCAGTCTAACTCAAAGATGCCATGGGATCTGATTGCTGATTTGGTATGATTTTACATATATTAAAATTATTTGCCCATTCAGCCATTTTTTTTTACTCTTATAATTCAAGATGACAGAGCAATCAAAATGTCTCTGCCTGCACTTTCTGAATGCTAAAGTCACAGCTCTGCAACACCGTACCCAGCTTTAACCAAATAAAAATTATTCCTTCAGCCAGGCGGTGGTGGCACACGTCTTTAATCCCAGCACTCTGGGAAGCAGAGGCAGGTGGATTTCTGAGTTCCAGGACAGCCAGGGCTACACAGAGAAACCCTGTCTCAAAAAAAACCAAATCCAAAAAAAAAAAAAAAAAAAAAAGCAAAGAAACAAACCCATCTTCATTTTATACATATGGCTATTTTGCCTGTATGTACGTCTGTGTACCAGATGTATGACTTGGATTCAACAAGAAGGAAGGTGTGGATTCTGTGGATCTGTGAGTGGAGTCACAGATGCGTGCTACAATATGAATGCTAGAAATTGAACCTGGGTTCTCTGGATCAACAGCCAATATTCTCCTTGGTATGCCATCTTTCTACCCCTGTAACCACTTTTCTTTTTGGATGAGAAAGTTCCTGCTACTCCTAGATTCAAGTCATTCCCCTGCCTCAAGATTCTGAAGCAACTGAGACTGCAGGTCTGAGCCACCAGGCCTTACTTAAGTTTAACCAATTTAAAAGGTACTGACCACTGGTGCTAAGAATGTTCAGACTGGTATGCAAACATCTCCAGAATGTGGTCAGTATCCTAAGGTGGCAGGCACTGTGTCCCCAGGAAACAGTCCCTCCACTGAACTTACACCCCATCATGAAAATGAGGTCTGGTAGATTGAAAGGGCTTTGCAGAAAGAAGGTGAATTCCAATTTGCATTTCCAGCTGAGCTAAGCGTATTTGCATATGGAAAGATCCTGTAGCAAAGTGTGTGCACAGAGAATTACAAACTCCCGGGCTGAAGCACAGGACAGTGCCCCCAAGTCTGTTCGTCATCTGAGCTGAAATGCTGCAGTCACCTGAATTGACATAAGTCACCACCTCTGGGAGAAATAGCTACAGAGGAAGATGAAGAGAAGGCAGAAAACTCACGAGGGAGCCAGGCTGGCTGTGACTCCAAAGCTGGGGAAAACGCTAATGTGTTTTGACCACCTCTCATTTTTACCCTTTGATCCATTCTTTCTGATGTTTCTTCTTCATTAGGCCTCCTTATCATATGTCCTGCCATCCCATAAAATTGAACACGTTCCTAAAGGTCACTTGGAGGAGGACTGAAGCCACTATGGTATTCCAGGAAGAGGCAACCAGGGGCTCTGAGTGGCGGTCCTTCCTGCTCTTTCTACAGCTAACTATATGACAGTGGATTTGCACTGGATTTTCTTTTCTCTTTTTCTTTTCTTTTCTTTCTTCTTTTTTGTTGCAGTGGCTTCTCTAGACCCCAGTTTCACAGGCTGCAAAACAAACTGCTTCCCCTGGATCCTTTCAAAACCCACTGGCCCCCAAGCCCAAAGATGCTGACAGGCTGTAAAATTGGTATGGATTACCAATTTGTTTTAGGGAACCTCAGTTTCCCTTCCAGCCTCTACTTCCTATTCATTATATCGAGTTATCAACTTGTTCAGTTAAGATCTCTTTAGACCTCTATGCAACCCTTCATATATATATATATATATATTGAAGTTCTGATTCTCCTGTCTCTACCTCCAGATGCTGGTGTTACAGGTGTGATTCACCATATCTGCTTTGTGTGGTGCTGTGGAGCAAAGTCAAGGCTTCATGCATCCTAGGGCCATTTCCTTTAGCCCCCTCACTGCATTTTCTAATAGCACACATGACAACTTTGAACAATTGCTCCTGCCTTAGAGACAGTGCTTTCATTAACGTTGTACTTGAATCTACTAGGTTCTAGACTTCATAGAATAGTCAAGTGTATTTTGGGAAGAGTTCAGGATAGATATATTTTAATGACCTACACAATACCAAGCATGGTGGTGAAGACCTGGAATCCTAGGACTTCAGAGACTGGGAGAGGACATTCTATGCAAAGCAAGCATGGGCTAAACCAGTCTGTAGTATACAACCAGACTCTGTCTCAAAACCTAACAAAATAAGGAAAAAAAACCTCTATTACACGTCTCAGTCTCTGCCTCTTGAGTGTTAGGATTAAAGGTATATACCACCACACAAAGCTATTCTCAGGATCTTAAATACCACCCCCTTGTCATTGGCTCCAAAATCTCTCTGTCCAGTTCCCATAATTCCCCTGAACAGGTTTGCAAAGCTTTCCTTCTCCCTTTCTTTCATGTGTTTCATAAGGACAATGGTATCTATAAGACCAAACTGGAAGTCCTGTCTGCACAAGGATGTACACCTCCACAGGTGTGGATCCCCAGCTGGACAGCTGTTCAAGTCCTAATCCTGCCTCCACCACTATGTATGTATGTATGTATGTATGTATGTATGTATGTATGTACGTACGTAGAGAGACAGAGAGAGAGAGAGAGAGAGAGACCTTCTCTCTAGCACCATAACCTAAGCAATCCTCACACAGCCTCAGATACTGGGGCTCCGTGCTTCCACGCTGGGCCCTGTCCATCCCACGGAACAGCTACATTGACCTTCTTAATGCCAAATCAGATCGTGCTGTTCCCTTAACCTTAAGCTTATCAATGGCTTATCATCATACTTAGACTCAAGTCCAAACTCCTTCCCCAGGGCACACCAGCGCTACATGAGCTAGCCTCCACTGACCTCTCTAGACCTCCCATCTGCCACTTTGCTTCTCTGGCCAACCTCCAGCCCCACCGAGCCCCCTCCTTCCCAGCTACTCCTCACACACTTTGGTGAGTGCTTCTCCGTGCAGCAGTCTGGCAGCTTACTGTGCTGTCACATGGTTACTTGGTCTCTTTGCTCTTGCTCACCTTTTTCCTCACTATCCTCTCCAAAGAAATGTCCCCACCCCCAACCCCCTCACCACCCCCACCCCCACCCCCTCGGCACTTCTTTCATGGCACTTATCACAATTGCATGATTTATTATTATTTTCTTTGAGCCTCATGACTTGGAAAGCTTTCCTTGATCAGGGTACCTCTTCTACAGAGCTTAACACAGTGTGCGGCACTGTGTGCGGAAATCTCTCGGTGTCTTAGATACTGTAGCTAGATGGGAGGCTGGGCAAGAAGTGTTTTGATGGAGGTGGGGTGCCAGATAGGTCTCAAAGCCTTTCAAAAAGCACAAGGAAACTGTGTCTGTTGGTTGTGCCACTTACGAATTTCTTGTTCTGTCAACAACTTTTAATTGAGCCCATTCTATGATTGTGCCGTGTCAGGCAGCAGGCTCAGCACTGAGAATATGCTACAGTAAGCCCAAGGGATATGGAGGAGGCTTCTTAAGAGGTCACTGCAGGGAGAGCGCAGATGTCCATGCTGTTAGCCTAAATATTCTGTTGTTTCCTCCCATCTCCGTGTTTTAACCTAGAAAAACTTCTGCTATCTAGAGGTCAAGCCACATGTCCCGGGAAGACAGGGTCATAGTTACAGGGATTGGCTCTGCCTGTTATAACAAAGACAGCAGCCACAATTGCGTTTAAGTGATAGTTTACTTATCGATCTCACATAATAGAAGTCTGAAGGTAGGCAGCCTACTGGGGTGGGTACAGCAGCTCTATAAAGTCACCGGGACTTTACGGTAGCTAATTGTTTTATTGTCTAAGATGGATGTTTAAATCTACCCACAGCGAAGGCAGTAGTAGAAAGGGTAGGGAAAAACCACACCTCATTTCTGAGAACTCTCTAGAATACTGCACAACACTTTTGTTTGCATCTCACTGGCCTGAATGTGATCTGCTCATTCTTCTTTATAAGACAGGTTTGCTTTCATTACCACGGAACGAATTCACATTTGCACCAGAGAACACAGACACCCGATGGGTAGCAAGCATTGTAATCTTCAGATAATTAGATCCACAAAGACATAATGAAAGAAGGGAGAAGGAAGACGATGAAAACCTAGAAAAGAGCTTCCTTCATGGGAAGGTCTAGAAGCACTAACCGCCACAGTGCCTACCTTAGTAGGGCACAGTTAGCTGCGAGGCATGGCTGTATGCCTGGGCAACAGGGAAAGCAAGGTGGACCCCTGGGATGACTTGTGTCTCTCCGGCTATGGAATATGTTTCCTGGAATGATCCCTATAACATGGCCCCAGAAGGTGGTCAGAGGAACTCCAAAAAGAGGGAGCCCAATCTATCCTATTAAAAATGTCTTTCTGTGGGCAGAGGAGGGCCATCTTTAAAAATTTTCAGCTCTCGACCCAAAGCTGGGGCTCATTGTTCAAATAGGCTCATTGTTCCGCGGGGGGTGGGGGGGGGGCCTTCTCATGGAGATGCCTGGAGAGTCCCACTATTCTAGCTCTTCCGACCCCTCACAACTTTCCATCCACATGGCTTGTACCGAGATTATCAGTTCTGGGCAATGTTTTCTTTGGGAATGTGTAGCTCATGTGTGTGTGTGTGTGTGTGTTGATTTTGGAGGTAGGGTATTGCTATGGAGCCCAGACTATCTCTTAACTTCACATTTTCAGTCTTAGGGTTTTACTGCTGTAAACAGACACCGCGACCAAGGCAACTCTTATAAGGGACAACATTTAATTGGGGCTGGCTTACAGGTTCAGAGGTTCAGTCCATTATCATCAAGGTGGGAGCATGGCAGCATCCAGGCAGGCATGGAGCAGGAGGAGCTGAGAGTTCTACATCTTCATCTGAAGGCTGCTAGCAGAATACTCTCTTCCAGTCAGCGAGGATGAGGGTCTTAAAGCCCACACCTACAATGACACACCTACTCCAACAAAGCCACACCTTCTAATAGTGCCACTCCCTGGGCTGAGCATATACAAACCATCACACTCTCTTTCTCCACTTTTTCAAGTGTTGGGGTTACAGACAAAGGCTACACACCAGGCACACGCTCTGAAGTAACGTAGCTTTCAGATTTTAAAGATTATGTATGAATTAGTTTTGCAGCAACAGACAGTCCCCCAAACCTAGGAGTACAGATTCATTTCAACAGTCGTCAACCATGCCGAAAAGCAGACATTACCATACAGAGGATGACACAGAAAATGAGGTATCAAGGAAGGCCTGATGGTTCCCCATCCTTGTGCCACCCCTTCCAGAAACTACAACATGACCTTAGAAGCTGCATGACTGCAAGAGAGGCAGAAGCACAGGCTCCTTTCACATTCAGAAAAAGAAAAGCAAGAGGCCAAGTGTGCATGACTTTCATCCCAGTCCTTGAAAAGCAGAGGCAGGAGAATCCCTGTGAGTTCCATGCCAGCCAGAGTGAGGGGCTACATAATGAGTTTGAGGCCTGCTTGGTCTAAGTAGTGAGATCTTGTCCCCAGAAAAGAAGGAGAGGTGGGACCAGAAGAGGGAGCTGTCAAAGGGCAAGGGTCAGGCATAGTGATGAGGGCTCCTGTCAGTACTTACTGTAGAAGATGAGGCAGGTGGGTGATGGAATGCAGACCCACCTGGACTGTACAGCCTCAGCAACAGCATGGAATGTGAGTGTGTGTGTGTGTGTGTGTGTGTGTGTGTGTGTGTGTGTGTGTGTGTGTGTTTTGCAGGTCAGGGGATCTTTAGTACTTGGTCTCAAGGGCTCCCAATTGACCTCTTCAGTACCATTTTTCCTGCAGGGCTTAAAGGTTTTAAACTAACCTTCCCCATACAGCCTAGGAAATGGGATACCAGGCCAATGTTACAAAGGTCTGGGGAAACTAGGGTTTCAAGAAGGTATTTACCCAGCCTCTGGGCAGGGCCCTTTCTGGTGCCAGACCTAGCTATGGAAGTTTGTCACCTGACCCTGTCTTTCCAGTGAGCAAGAATTACTCAGGCAGAACCCAACTCCCGCCCCTCCCTTGAATGCTGAACATTCTGTTTTTTGCCCTTAGAAAGGAACTGGTAAATAACTACATTCTCTTCTCCCAGTTGCATTCCCTCCCCCCCCCCATCCTCCGCCTTCTTTAGAAAATCAAGGAACTGGGTCACGTTACATAAGTCTTCTGTGTGGTTTTGACGGGCTGAACATCAAGATTCAAATTGTTGTCCCACACACATGTTGGAGCACAGCCCCTGTTCTCCTGGATTACATGGGGGAAAGCTGCTGAGTTCCAAAGCTTGGTGAATCGTTTTTCCATACACTTGAGGCCAGTTTAACCCATGTGACCCCATTCGCGCTATTCTCCTACAAGGGTATTAAACCCTTCGGTGTAGTCACAACTCGCCTAGACAGGCACCCCATTGTGGGACGGGTAGGGGAAACTTACCAGAATCTGCCATCAAAGCATCAAGGCCAAAGCCCTCCTTCTGTAGAGTCAGCCATTCCATCAGGCATTTGTTCAGGGAGCAGAGCCTTAGAGAAAACCCCTTACATGCATGGCGCATGGACAGGATAGACTCCTGAACTCACGTGGCTCAGTCCTGGTAGAGGGAAACAGGCAGGCAGGCAGGCAGGCAGGCAGGCGGGAAGGAAGGAAGGAAGAGAGAAAGAAAGTGAAACAAGTCAGAAAAGCATCAAATGTTCAGGAAACCAAGGCCAGGAAGGATGAAGAGAGCACTCTGGATCTCACAGCCCAGGTCTTGTACTGTCCAATGTGGTTGTGGTTGTTTATGCGTTGTTGTCGTTGTCGTTGCTGTTTGTGGTCACTGAGCATATACTGTGTATTGAACATTTAGTACCAGGCCCTGAAGATAGAAAGTGACTAACACAATTAAGTAACCGGGGTATGGGGGGTGTGGGAAATTTGGAGTTCCAGGCTACCCAGGGCTACATAGTGAGACCCCAGTTTTTAAGAGATAAATATTTCTGTTGTGGAAAAAAACTGTATAAACAGGGAGGCAAACTGAATACACACACACACACACACACACACAAAGGCATTCTGGTCTGGCATGGAAGGAGGTTTGATGACTCAATGTGTCAGTGCACCTGTGCACAAGCTGAAGAACCTGAGGTTAGGTCCCCAGAACTCGAGGGCATGCCATGTGTCCTCCTGTAAGTCCCACCATGTGGGGTACAGAGCCAAGAAACTCACTGGCACTTGCTGACCACTCAGTCTAGTGGAAAAACAACAGTACCATCATCATCAACAATGACAACAACAAAACAGCAAGCTCCAGGTTCGGTGAGAGACCCAGGCTCTACACGATAAGTCAGAGGGCGAAAGAGCAAGATATCTGAGTTCCTTGTCTGTTGCTGTGGGTGCATTTGTGTGTATGTGTCCACACCCCCATATGGACACACAAAGTCTCCATCCAGTCCTAACAAATGAAAGGCTATAAAAACTAAAACTTGAACGGCAGGCCTCCTCCTTCCTCTTTTGCATTGGAGCCTGGGTCCTGCACAGCCCAGGCTGACCTGGAGAACTCTTGTTTATAGCTGAAGAGAGAGCCTCGAACTCCTGATCTTCCTGTTAGTGGTGGTATTACAGACATGTGTCCTTGTCCTAGTTAGTCAACAATTCTTGTAAAATCCACAGAGCAAACGACCTCCAAACTTATGACAACCTCTCAAAACAAAATCCCGTTTGCTGAGGCCAGTGCCAGGTCAGAAAGGCCTGGGCTGTAATTGACGGATTGCTTGGGGCTGTGGACAAGCTGGAGAGTTCCAAATTCTCCGTGCAAGCCTCCCTGGGTAGCACCGGGCATTTGTTTTGCCTCCAGGAGCTTCACCAGCTCATAGCCAGTATCAGAAACACCCCACCCTGGCTTCTGGAGGAGGGGGGGAGAGAAAAGAAAACATTCTGAAATATGCCAGAGCATTCTGTTCTTCTTTTAAAGGCCCCAGGAAAAACAATTTTACTAGAACTTAACTTGCTGACCTGACGGCAGGGCCTAACCAATTGGGGAATGGCATTCTCAACTCCAACTCGCTGGAGCCTGCCGCATGGATGTGGTGTGTGCGTGCGTGCGTGTGTGTGTGTGTGTGTGTGTGTGTGTGTGTGTGTGTTTGTGTGTGTGTGTGTGTGTGTATGTGTGTGTGTGTGTCTTTCTGCGTGTCTGCTTGTCTATCTGTGTGTCTCTGTCTGTGTGCCTCTCCTCCCTCTCTCTCTCTCCCCCCCTCTCTCCCTCCCTCCCCCACTGTCTCAGTGTATATGTGTGTGTATGTGTGTAGGAGGTGGGTGGGTGGGAGGAAGGAATGGGGTGGGAGAGATAACCAGCTGCAGCCTCTTCCAGCCATTCTGCCCTGCTAAAGGGGTCCAGGGATTGAGAGACACCAGGGAAAGTCACAGTCAGTCTCTTGGTAGGTAAGTTGTGGTGCCCAGTCCCAATTGATACATCTGTAGCACAGGTTCCTGCACCTAAGGTCAAGGAACACTGCAGAAGAACGAGCAGAGAGATTATAAGAGCCAGAGGAACTAGGGTTTGCTGTGAGATTATGTCTCCCAGGGATCCATAAAGCCTCACCAACCTGACAGCGCAAACATGAGATAAGCAAGGACAGTAACAATAGGCGGGCTAATGTGCACAGGGAAAGCCCTCGAGGCCTCAACTCAATACACTGAACTGCAGGCAACTAAGGAGTGCTGAGAGCAGGAGAAATGGTCTTCCCCAGGGAAGGGCACACCAACCGTTAGCCAATAGCCAGTGGTCGGCCTTGAAAACATATATACTTGTGCAGGGCGGTGGTGGCGCACGCCTTTAATCCCAGCACTTGGGAGGCAGAGGCAGGCGGATTTCTGAGTTTGAGGCCAGTCTGGTCTACAGAGTGAGTTCCAGGACACCCAGGGCTACACAGAGAAACCCTGTCTCAAAAAACCAAAAACCAAAAAAACCCAAACAAACAAACAAACAAACAAAAAACATATATACTTATAACATTTTACAGATTGAGCAGGTTGTATTTAGGACTATGCAATATATGTGCATATACATATATGCATGTATTAATGAATTAAAACACTAAATTCATTAATAAAATTAGTGGGAAAAAGAGATCATGGATTTTAATATGGGAAAGAAGGCAACATGGGAGGGATTGAAGGGAGGAAAGGGAATGGGGAACAAGTCTTCCAGTTTGGTGGATGAGACATTATCAGCCAAAGAGAAATGAGACTTTTCATTCGACTCCTCTAAGTTTACACTGTTTGAGAGAATTGTTACCATGAAAAAAATGTGTACAAAACTGGACGAGCCCACAGGAGGAGATACAGAGACAAAGGGTGGAGCAGAGTCTTAGGGAAAGATCATCCAGAGACTGCCCCACCCAGGGATCCATCCCATATACAGTTACAAAACCCAGACACAGTTATTGATGCCGACAAGTGCTTGCTGACCAGAGCCGGATATAGCTGTCACCTGGGAGGCTCTCCTAGTACATGACAAATACAGAGAGGGACAATCTCAGCCAGCCATTGAACTGAGCACAGAGTCCCCAATGGGGGAGCTAGAGAAAGGACCCAAGGAGTTGAAGGGGTTTGCAGCACTATAGGAGGAACAACAATACGAGTCACCCAGTACTCCCAGAGCTCCCAGGGACAAAACCATCAACCAAAGAGTACACATGGAGTTACCCATGGCTCCAGAGGCAGCAGAGGATGGCCTTGTTGGACATCAAAGGGAGGAAAGGCCCCTAGTCTTGGAAAGGCTTGATGGCACAGTGTGAGGGAATACCAGGACAGGGAAGTGGGAGAGGGTTAATTGGGAAAGGGGCGATGGCTTATGGGATTTTGGGGGGAGGGGAGAACCAGGAAAGGGGACAACATTTGAAATGCAAATAAAGAATACATCTAATTAAAAAAAATTAAAAAAAGACTGGACCTGGACACAACCTTACATACATCACAAAAATACAAACTACAAAAATACAATAGCTCAAATACAAACTACAAAAACCTGCAGGATAACACCAAGAACACCTTCAAGGTTTGTCCCATCTCTCAACAGTGTAACGGCATGTTATCCACAGAGCTCATGCGCAAAAGCTGTGCAGTACTGTTACATAATTACCAACACAATAAATCCCAGTTTTCTTCAGGATTAGGACGTTGGGATTGGGCTGCATGCAAAGATTGGGTGTGGGGGTGACTTTTCAAATGAAACACCAAATACATGATTTGTGAATAAAGTAATTGCTGAACTAAACTTCCTTCAAATTCAAAACTTCTAGGCATACATGCCTGGCTCCTCAGAACTGGAAAGGTTGAGGCAGAAGTATCACAAATTCACGGCCAGCCTAGGATTCCGAGTGAGTTCCCAGTCAGCTTCAGCTGCACAGTGAAAACTTCTCTGAGACTCTGATGGAGATGCGGGGTAGGGGGAGGAAGGGAAGGAAGTGGGAGGAATGTTAAGGAGAGAGAGAACTTGCACACACAAAAAGATAAAGAACACCACACAGTGTTAAGAAACTGCAAATTCAAGGAAAAAAAAATAGTCTAACAATGACACTCTTTAGTATCTGCCTAGATGACCTGAAATCTTAGATCTGGACAAAAGATCACGTACAGGTATGTTTGTAACAGCTTTATCCATCAGGCCTAAATCTGGAAGCAACCTGGACATCCTTGAGCAGATGAACCGGATAAATAAATGGTGGTAAATTGTATTAGTGGATTAAATTTTTTCCAGGTTGTAGAAGGAGCTGTTGAAACTACAAAAAGGCAGCGCAGTGGTTCCCGACCTGTGGGGCTGTGTGACCCACCTTTGGACATGGAACAACCCTTTTCACAGGGGTAGCAGCATAGCAGAGATTCACAGGATGATTCACAACAGCAGTAAAATTACAGTTATGAAGTAGTAATGGAATAATTTTATGGCTGGGGGCGGGGGAGGTCACCACAACATCGGGAGCTGGGTTAAAGAGTCGCATGCAGCATTGGGATGGTTGGGGATCAATGACATGAAACGACTTTAAGAGCTCTATGGATCTGCTTATGGGGAATTGTGTCCCCCTCAGAACTTCAGGGAGGGTGAGAATCTCTAGGATTGCTAGGAGTTGGTAGGAAGGAGAAAGAATAGGTATCCTACAGAAGATGGGTTGGGGGGCGGGGGCGTGGTAACAAAAGTATCCAGTGTAATATGGTCCGGGAACACACATAGCTCAACATTCACTGAAACCCACAGGATCCACGCACCAAGTTTGAGCCCGAAGGCAGGCTGGGAAACTGGCCTTTGGGTGATGAGACTGCTTCTGTGCAGGTTCACCAACTTTAATGCACTTTCCCACTCTGGTAGGGAATGGTAACAGTCAGTCGTGGAGAGAGGTATGTGCGTGGGAGAACGGGATGGGTGACAGTTTTCTGGACTCTGATAAACTTTGCTGTGTGACCCTACAACTGCTGTAAACCGGAAGTAATATAAGCTCGTTGACTCCTTCTGAAATACGGCAAGTTGGGAGTTTTCTGGCACCTAGAGACCGGCTGCCCAATACACTTAGTTGGTAGATAAAAGCAGCAGAAGCTCAGTGAGTGGGAGGGGCTTGCCCAAAACAAACAGAGCAAGTTTAACTCTGGGGGTAGGGGTGAGGGTGGTTAAAGCCTCGGCTAATGCAGGGGAGGGAGTGGGGGTGTACGGGTGGTTAAAGCCACGCCTATTGATTGCCTCTCCGTTCTAGAGGGCTCAGATGCAAAGCCACAAGCACACAAGAGCAACAGTTCACAAAGTCCAAGCTGTCGGGAGTACCAGGCCTCATTTCTGCCCTAAACTCTTCTAAACCCTTAGGGCTTCAAGAGGCCTCAGAGGAAAGAACCAGGAAGGGAGCCTAAGATCTTTCCCTGAGGCCTGTTCTCCACCCTATTGCTCATGGCTGAGGGCCAGGGAAGGGCAGAACATTAACTAAACTCTACTTAAGATTGTATTTATTCACTGTTAAGATTCAGAGGGGTTTTGTTGTTGTTGCTGCTTCTACAGCCGGGACTATCGTCATTGGTTTGAGAGAGAGTCTTGGCATATAGCCAAGGCTAGCCTAAACCTTCAACTCTTCCTCCTTTCACCACTTAAATACATCTGGGGTGACAGATAGAAGCCAAATCCACTCAGTTCCCTAAAAATATTTTTAATTAACATATAATAATTCAAGGCTGGAGAACTGGCTCACTAGCGAAGAGAACACCGACTGCTCTTCCAGAGGTCCTGAGTTCAATTCCCAGCAACCACACGGTGGCTCACGACCATCTGAAATGGGCTCTAATGCCCTCTTTTGGCATGAAGACATATGTGCCAATAGAGGACTTGCATACATAAATAAATCTTTTTTTAAGAAAAGGAAAAAATATAATTCTACATATGTGTGGAGGACAGTGTAGCATCACAATAAAATGTTAGTGCATGCAAAAAATTATCAGATCACATACTTATCACTTCATTGTGATGGGAATATTTAAAATCTTCTTTAGGGCCAAACCTGTTGGCACATGAAAGAATCAAAAGTTGAAAAGCTGCTTGTCTACAGAGTACATTTAAAGGCAGTCTAGGCAATGTACCGAGACCCTTTCTCAACTTTTTTTTTTTTAAACACCCAAGTCTTCTCTTCAACTCCTTGTGAAATCTACAGTGACCCAGAACACTTTGCCTTATGTTCCAGGTCCAAGCCACTGTCCTCTCTGGTCTGACCTCAGTGGTCACCATAACCTCCTAATGAACCTCTCTCTACTGTTCCCTCATCCTGTGCAACCCACACCATACACTTCTCGCCAGAGGAGACTGGCTTGGATGGCCCCTCTGCTCCAAATACTCCTATGGCTGGCTGCTCCTCTCCAATGAAATTCATACCCTGGACCTCACAGAATGTTCAGGCCTCAGGCTTCAGGTCTGTCTGTTCCCTCCTGTGACTCCTCTCACAAAATACCCCCTCCCACGCAATGCCCGGGTCACCTTACAAGCCACGCCGTTCCACTTCTGGGCTTTGGCTCATAACCGTTCCACCTGCCAGTAATAATCTCTCCATTAAGGTCAGCCAACCTGGGGATAGCATACTCATCTTTCAAGACAGCAACAGAAAACATTCCCGAAACTCCATGGCTAAATAAACCATTCCCTCTAGTGTGCCTTATACATCCTCAGAAATGCCTCTTTAATACCTATTATGCATTGATTTCCCCTCATTGTGTAGGTAACCAATTCTATTAGTTTCTGGTTAATTCTTCTGTTTCCTTCTGTATCTATACATACTTTTTTTTTTTTTTTTTTTTTTTGGTTTTTCAAGACAGGGTTTCTCTGTGTAGCCCTGGCTGTCCTGGAACTCACTCTGTAGACCAGGCTGGCCTCGAACTCAGAAATCTACCTGCCCCTGCCTCCCAAGTGCTGGGGTTATAGGCTTGTGCCACCACGCCCAGCTACATACATCTTTTTAAAACTTCTTTTCCTTAAGCAAGAATGTAATAGACATGTTTTTATACTTGTCTTTGTTTGTGATGTTAGGGATAGAATCCAGAGCCTCACATACATGCTGGACAAGGACTCTACCACTGAGCTACACCCCACTCTCATACTTGTGATTTTATTAACAATATACACGCCAGGTAGTGGTGGTACATGCCTATAATCCCAGCACTCAGGAGGCGGAGACAGGCAGATCTCTGTGAGTTCAAGGCTATTCTGGTCTGCAAAGCAAGTTCCAGAACATCCAAGACTACATAAGAGAAGCCCTGTGTCAAAAAACATATATACTTTCACATGTATAATCTAAGCACTTGAGAGGCTGAGGCAGGAGGATTTTAAGTTTCAGGCAGTTTGGGCTATCTAGCAAGAACCCATCTCAAAGTTAATTAAACATTTAAGGAACAAGCCTAGAAATCAGTCTATCAGTTCACAGGTATCTGCATCATTTGTATGTATAGCTGCATAATACTCTGACATGGGCACACTGTGCCATATTAACTGTTTTATCTGTAGACATTCAGGCGGTTCCTAACTTTTTTTTTTATATAGTATTGGGACTGGAACCCAGGACCTTTTGCAATCATAAGCAACACTGCAATGAATACTTTGGTGCATATGCATTTTTAGACTATTGGAGGCAGATTCCTAGAAATGGAATTGGTGAGTCAAAAGATACATGCATAGATGATTTTGTGAGGAACTGTCAAATTCCCCTCCAAATGATTAAATCAATTTCCTTATTCCCCCAGCACCATAGGAGAATCACCTCAGATTTTGGAGAAGAGGTTTTCTCAGAACATCAACCAGCTCTGTTTCTGAGGCTGCCTTGTCTTTACAGTTGGTCCCCAGGGGTGGCCCAGAAAGCCTCTGTGTACACAGCCCAGCTTGACTCCTTGAGTACTCACAGGAGCCAGGGACAAAACCAAGTTCCTAAATTTCTAGAAATACTTTTTCATGTTTTGTCTTTTACAGTCCTTGTTGGGGAAAGACAAACGAAGAAAAAGCAGATTGTAGTGCCTTGAAGAGAGCAAGGCTATCTATCACTCAAGCAGAAAGCAACGAATTCCAAGTATTACTTTGAGAGACATGGAAAGAAGGAGGAGGGGGGAGGGGAAGAGGGAAGATGGAGGAGGGAGGAGGGAAATTTACTGCTTTTCCAGATTCAAAAACGCCAATTTAGTTTGTTCAAAGGGCCCTCATAAGATTGAGCATCCATCTTATAAATAAGTATGCCATTCTGTTGAGAAATATAATAAAGTCGTTTACTGTGCTTCAAGGATTACACAGCGCTTTCACACTCCTATTGTCTCATTTGATCCCTACAGTGAAAACATCCACATAGGAACCTTTGTGTTGCTGGCCAATCTTTGATGTATATTAAATGGTTTGTGAGTTTTAACTGTGATATGTCTACCCCGACTTCAAAGGGTTAACTAACGCTGAACTGGAAACAACCTGGACTTATTAAAGGCACACTGTTGGAGGAGGCTTGGGAGCAGGAAGTGCTCAGGAAGCCAAGTGGGCCCCAGGCTCAAATTTCCCTGACCAGGAGCCTCAGCTGAATGATGGCGGAAAACCCCCAAGTGCACTGGATCTTCTCCCATTAATTTAGACATTTCATAAACAGATTGCATCGTTCTCCAGAAATGAGGAAAGTTAATCATTTCCTTGGATTGAGAGTTCCAAGAGGCCCTTGTGGCTTTGTGTGGACCTTCAAAAGAATTTTATGTAGACAAAGTCTGTGAAATGTTTTATACTTGTCTATTAAATATTCACTAGGCTCCCCTGCCCTCGTTAATATCTTTCGAGAGGAGCACCAAGAACCCATCCAAGATCTGTCAGGCATTGAAGACCTAAGGGCACATCACAGGTCACCTTTCAGCCAACTTCTCAGCTGCAGCTGCTTCTCTCAGGATGCCCGCATGCACCCTGTTCCCCACCCCCCACCCCCCAACCCTCCATCCCCCACAGCCTGGCAGCAGATCACCCCGCCACCACCAGGAGAGCTTTGAAAGAAGCCTTCTCATGACAAATCGGCTCATGGCATTGATGTGTCCACCTGCTTCCAGTAATATGAAACTCTAGCACTCCAAAGTGTGAAACAGGCAGACAAGGGGTCATTTTCTCTGTTAGGACTAGCTTGTCAAAGTATGAGACTAATGTGGACAGTATAAAATTTCTAAAGACACTACTTAGGGAAGAAATTATAACTGTAGGATGTGCAGAATTAGGCAGAACTGAGTTCAAGCCCTAGTTCTATATTTGGTAAGTTATGTGTTCATGTGTAAATCACTTGGCACAGTTCACTCACCTTTACAGTATTGATACAGCTTCTCATCTCTGCCATTCCAGAACTTGGGAGGTAGAAGGATTGTAAGGAGTGGATTGTCTGCCTCCCCTGAGCCACAAACTTACAGCCAGTCGGGTCTATGAAGTGAGACTCGGTCTCAACAAAGTAAGTTCTTATGAGTGCAGCACCAATGCTATGTTACAACAGCTGTCATGGAGAATAAGTGACCTTAAAAAAAGAAAAAAAAAGCCGGCAGTGGTGGCGCACGCCTTTAATCCCAGCACTCTGGGAGGCAAAGGCAGGCGGATTTCTGAGTTCAAGGCCAGCCTAGTCTACAGAGTAAGTTCCAGGACAGCCAGGGCTATACAGAGAAACCCTGTCTCAAAAAAACCAAATCCAAAAAACCCAAAATAATAATAATAATAATAAATAATCTTTTTTTTTTTTTTTTGCTGGGATGAACAGTATGCACTTCTCCTACCTCCTCCTCCAGAAAGGATTTTAAAGTCCAGCAGTGATGGCGCTTGCCTCTGATCTCCCAGCACTTGGGAAACAGAGGCAGGTGGATCTCTTGTGAGTTCGAGGCCAGCCTGGTCTATACAGTGAGTTCCATCCAGGACAGCCAGAGCTACATCGAGAAACCCTGTCTCAAAAAAAAAAAAAAAAAAGAAGAAGAAGAAGAAGAAGAAGAAGAAGAAAACAAAAAGAAAACAAAAACAAACAGGAAAATTTTTTAAGATGTGGAATGAAGGTGTGGCTCAGTGATAGACAAGTAGTCTAGGTGTCCAAGGCCCTGAGTTTGATTCTCTATCACGACAACCCGCCCCTCCCCCTCTATCATGACAACCCGGCAGCCCCCCCCCGAAAAAAATAATGAAGATTTTAGGCTGATATTGGTTGCTTAGACTGTTGATTAGTATGAGTCACCTAAAAGTGACTTCAGAAAGCATCGACTATACAAATTTTAGATGGAGAACAGTAAAAAGATTTCCCCTCCATCTGCAATGTACCCAGTTTCTACCACACACCAAACAGCTGTTCTGGAAAGGTAGCTGGGTAAGGCAGTGAGGGGGAGCCTGGAGTTGGGGAGGTGGCAATAGCCTGTTTGGCTGGCATCGTGTAAGTTGCTAGTAATGCCCACTTCAAAGCAAAGCGTCAAGCCTCGTGAGAGAAAATATTTCTCAGATCTAAACCTTGGTGGAAACCCCATTTGGTGACTTTTTTCCCTAATTTCTCTGTAGCCTGGTCTTCCCCTAAATAACACTCTTCCCATGCTTCGGGAGAGGCACGGCGTTTGTCTTCCTTGGGCTGCTAGTGAGTGGTAGTCAGTCACATTTCTACGTTTTTTGTCTCTTTGGTTTTTGGCCCAGGTGTGGCTGGAGAAGTGAAGAACCTTGTCTGTCACAGAGGAGGGAAGTTCGGAGGCGATCCTCACCACCCCGCCCCCATCCTACAAAGACAAGCGAGGGAGGGAGGGGCCGGCTGGAAGCCGCACGGGTGCTGCGCCTCCTGTGGCCGGCGGGCTCTTGAAGTGGTGTGTCAAACAGTAGCCAATCCTTTTGCAGCTCGGGCTCCCGTGCCCCGCCCCACCTGACCTCACGTGGCCCTGCATGAGGTTTCTGTTTGCTTGCTTTGGGACCCGGGGAGCACTGGGAGTTCTGCCCAGCTCAGCACTTCGTTAGACTCCCCAGGCAGGAAGGAACTGGCCCGCCCTTAAGAACGCAGCTCCCGTCTGAGCAACCGCCAGACTAAACAGGGTTGGGTTGTAACTCCGGGCTGGTGCTGGCTGACTTTCCCGCACCCCTACACTGCGGAAGGACAAAGCACTTTGAGGAGCACTGGTATCTGTTCTTCAGAGTCTCTTTTCCTTCCGTATCTGAGAGTTCTGCTTCCAGAACTCCACATTTCCCACAGTGCACTAGTGAATTCATCCTACCACAATCCACTTCGCTTTATCCCCCCACCCCCCTTAGTTCTCTGCTAGCTTTCTCTTAATGGGAGACTAGACCAGAAGTGAGATGACCTTGTGCAAACCACTCCTTATTTCTGGGCCTCATTTTCCTCATCCGCAAAATGTGTGGGCCGAACCCACACAGTTTAGTTTCAATAGCCACCAACGTAGTGTAGGTCACCATTGTAACCTCCCCACATATCTGTCTGCTTCCATTCTTGATTCCTGTCAATCCAGTACCAACCAACACAGCAGCCAAGCTACACCGCACCACGGAACTCCCAATTTAAAACTCTCCCATTCCGCAATTTGGAATAAAACAAACAAACAAACAAACAAACAAACAAACCCAGCCTGGTCCACAAAGTCTTATGGAGTCTGACCTCTAGCTGGCTGTCTACTGTTACCTCCAGCCTCCTAGTTCTGTGCTGTCAGATAGTGAGAGATGCACACCTGCCCTTGGAAGCAACTTGGGAGCTGGACAGTGGTGGTTGACACCTTTAATCCCAGCACTTGGGAGGCAGAGGAAAGCGATTTCTGAGTTTGAGGCCAGCCTGGTCTACAGAGTGAGTTCCAGGACAGCCAGGGCTACACAGAGAAACTGTGTCTCGACCCACCCCCCCCCCCCCAAAAAAAAGGAAAAAAGAAAAGAAAAAAAGAAAGCAAGATGGGTCACAGTCATTCTCAACCCAAATGTAAAAGACTTTGGCCTCTTAGTATCTTCTAGAATGATTCAATTCGCACTATTCAGACACCACAGTCTCTGAAGGTTTTCCACAAAGCGCTTCTGCTCTGCCTGAATCCTGTTCTCTTTTTCCTGGCCTATTTGACTTCCCGTCAGGCCTGTAGTCTCATCTCTAAGTCACTTCCTTGCATCCTTGGGGAAGCCCTTCTTACAGCTCCACTCTACCGCCCCCAGCAAAGCCCTCATGTTAATACACACTTTTCACAGGACGTTGCCCATCTTTCAGAGTACTAGTCATTAAGGTAATCATTTAGCATCTGCTTCTTGCTAACCCGTAAGCTGCATCCCTGTGAGTTACGAGTCAGGTATATCCCGTTCCTGTGTTTTGTTGAGGTGCAGGAAGGAGTAGGGGCAGATCTGGCTCTGAAAAGGTTTCATGTCATCCAGGCTGGCCTCAAATCCATTCTATAGCCAAAATTGGCTGTAAACTCGTGATTCCCCCCTGCTTCTACCATCCAGGAGCTGGGAGTACAGGTAGGGGCTCACTAAACCTGGCTCATTTTCATCCATTTACCTTTGGTACCTCATGTAGTACTTAGTGTATAAAAGGAACACACTAAAAAACGAATGCAGTGATGTAGTGAGTAAAGAAATCAGTGATTAACTGTGCCAGCCTCACAATTCCTGCTTGGTTATAGCAGATCTTTGGGGTCCCACCTCTCTAGGCCTAAAGCTGTACTGTAAGGCAAGCTAGGAGGACGTACTTGGTCCTGCTAGAGACTCTCAAAGCCAAGAGCATCATTCTGTGATTTACATTATTCCCCTATCATGCTGACTTCACGACCGATCCAATCCATTCAATCTCTGCTGGCTACCTACTGTAGGCCCGGTTCTGTCCTAGATGTTGCCAGTCCGATGGCAGCTTTAGTCTTCCCAGAATTCGAACGCATCTTAAGCATTCCTATATAAACAAACAATTCCTAAATGAGATAGGCTGTGACAAATGCCCCCCAGAACACTGAGGAAAGAGCAGCTGGGAACTAATTGTCCTATGGAAATTTAATGGGGGTGGAAGGAGGGGCCGAAAGTTGTGCAAGAGGGTAATCTGATTAGTGGCTGGGCAGGGGTGCATTTCCTGACAGAAAGACGAGCAAGAGGGAAAGATGCCTGTGTTCAGGGAGCATTTCAGGACAAGCTCTCTGACCACTAGTGGCCAGCAGGACCTGTGTGCTGGGGTGTCAGAACCACAAGTGCCCTTAATGGAGCAGAACAGATCGTGCATTACTGGATATCAGAATCACCCACGGAACCTCCAAAACGCGTAAACACCAGCTCTTCCTTTCCCCCAGATTCCTATTTAGAGGTTCATTGGGGGGGGGGGGCTCTCCATTTGCATGTGTTATTTCTCTCCCTTAGGGACAAATGATCTAAAGAGGACACTTAGAGGCCCACTGGTGAGGGCTGGCAGGTGGCTGGCTGATCTGTGTGGGAAGCAGTGAAAGCCTAGGACTTTAGTGGGTTTGGAGACTTTCCATTGCGTCACTGATTGATGCTGTGTGTGGCTGAGTCTTAGGAAAGGGTGGGAGTTCTTGTGAGGGGGAAGGTTAAGTGGCTGAAGAGAGGAATGCTGAGGCCAAGACAGGAGCCCTCTGGATTTTGGTGACCATCAATTCTCAGGTGGCCTCCTCCACGTCTAGTCACGTCTGAGATGTCAGAAACTTCACCATCAATTCATTTACAGGCTTTCTCATTTGACCTACCAATCTGTGGACTCCCGCCCCTCCCCTCCAGCCCCGGCCTTGATGCTCCAGTATTAGCTGGCCAACTCTTGTCTGGACCGCTGCAGAAATGTCTTGACTGTCTTCTCCACAACTGGCCCTAGCCACTCTGGCCCATTCATTTCCCATACAGCAGACACAAAACATGATGTCGCCCTGAAAATCTTCCCCTCATTTTTTGAGACATGACTTACTATGTATACTAACTGACCTTGAACTCACAATCATCCTGCTTCCATATTTTTAGAGCTGGGATCACAGACACGCACCACTGGCTTCCATTTATTTATTTATTTATCTAATTATCTATTTATCTATCTATCTATTTATTTATTTATTTATCTATTTATTTATTTATTCTTACTAGTGTCTTATTAGGGTTTTTATTGCTGCAATGAAACACCATGACCAAAAAACAAGTTGGGGAGGATAGGGTTTATTTGGCTTATACTTCTATATCACTGTTCATCATTGAAGGAAGTGAGGTGAGAACCCAGCGGGATCCCGGAGGCAGGAGCTGACACAGAGGCCGGAGAGGGGTGCTGCTTACTGGCTGGCTTCATCACGTGACTTGTTCAGCCTGCTTTCTTATAGAATCCAGTGATAGGTTATTTCTCTGCACGTGAAATGAACCAATTCAAGTCAAATTAGATGATATTAAATGCAGTTTTATTGTGGAGCTGCTCTCTGGAGAGTTCACTAACCCCAAGGAAGGATCAGGTACTCACCATGGTCACCTTGGGGAGACAGTGGGGGTGGGGCTGGCGGGAGAGAAAGACAGAGAATACAAGTGCACAGAGAGAGGAGGGGGGGAGGGCGAGTGGAAGAGATGGAAAAACAAGGAGAGAGAGAAGGAGAGCATGCACACAAGCAACTGTGAGAGAGCTCTTGCAAAACGTCTGGCTCATGAATTATATAGGAAGAGCCTGTGGGGGAAGGGCAGCCCAGCCCCTGGGCTGGAAAGTTCGGGGTTGGGGGCAGGGTGTGCTAGGTAGGGACTGAGGGATTCTGGGAGAACCTGGAAGCCAGGTCTGCTTTGATATGTAAAATATGCACCAACCCCCTTCCCTTGTCCCCTTTGAAACCAACCATACAGGATCACAAGCCCAGGGATGGCACTACCCACGAAGTTCTGGGCCCTCCTGCATGGAATGCTAATTAAGAAAATGCCTTACAGCTGAAATCTCCTGGGGCATTTCCTCAACTGAGGCTCCTTCTCTGATGACTCTAGCTTGTGTCAAGTTGACACACAAAAACCAGTCAGTACAACTACATTTATTCTTTTAGTTTATCTGAGTGAGTGTTTTGTTTGCCTATATGTAAGCGCACCACATTTGTGCCTGGTGCCTACAGAGGTTATAAGAGGGCACAGATCCCCTGGAACTGTGATTCTCAATGGTTCTGAAACACCATGTGGGTGCTGCAAATGGAATCTTCGTCCTTCATAAGAGTAAAAAGTAGGCTATAAACTACTAAGATACCTCTCCAGCCCCACATCTTCTCTCTTACATGGAAAGAGTTTTATTGACGTATAGTCTATATATCATATGTAACTGAACCACTTTAAGTGTAGAGTTTAATCATTTTTACCATATTCACACTATGTGACTATCACTTTAAATTTTATGTATTGTAATTCTTTTAGTGTGTGTGTGAGAATGTGTGTGTTAATGTGTGTGTTCGTGTGCACGGGTACACTTGTCACTGTGGAAGACATAGAAGGGGATCTGGTGGCTTCTATCACTCGCTGCTTATTCCTTGAGTCAGGGTCAGTCTTAAACCTGGCATTCTAGCTAGGCTGAAAATCAGCAAGCCCTGCTGATTCTTCCTCTTCTGCAACCTCCAACTCTCATGCTGGTGTTCCAGGTCACTGTGAGACCATGAGCAACTATTACATGGATTCTGGGGTGTCAGCTCAGACCC
This sequence comes from Apodemus sylvaticus, assembly GCF_947179515.1. NCBI lineage: Eukaryota > Metazoa > Chordata > Mammalia > Rodentia > Muridae > Apodemus > Apodemus sylvaticus. Next base: position 102,159,108 of record NC_067495.1, on the reverse strand, counting down.
TCACGGCTGTGTAGCAAGCACTGAAGAATCCCTCCAGCCCTTAATTCAATTTTAAAACATAGTCCTACTTGGTGGCAGGGTCCTTGTCTAGCATGGCTGAGGCCCTGGGTTTAATCCCCAACACTACACACACACACACACACACACACATACACAAATCACTCCATAGAAGCCCCTCATTCCCACTAGAAGTGATTCACCATTGCCATACCGAGCCACCCAAAACCCCTTGTGATCATAAAGAGAAATAGGTGTAAGAATATGTTCTATGAACATGTGGAGGAAGGGGGTGTCTCAGCAGGCCCATGCCAAGGCATCCCTTCCCCCTGAGGGACCAGACACATGACAGTATAGTAGAGAATAGACTTTATTTAGGGAATGGGGAGGAGATTTAAGGGGGTAGTAGAGGCAAAGAAAGGCAGAGAGGAGACAAGTAGAGGCCGGCCATGACCATGTGGAGAGAGGGCAGGAAGGGAATGGGGAGAGAGGGGGAGCAAGAGGGAACAAGAGACAAGAGAGACAAGAGAGTAAGAGGGGGAGGAGGAGCCAAGAATCCTCTTTTATGGTGGATTAGGCCTGAGGGGAGGGGCAGACCTGGCTGTTGCCAGGTAACTGTGGGGGTGGAGTCCAGAGTACCAACACCCTTAAGCTACTTTTTTACTCCATGGAGCTGCCTCTTCTGGAACTTTCATATGAAAGAAATTTAAAATCTATGTTCCTCTATATTTTAATTTTCTATTCTTTTACAAAGTCAATTAATTCATTCATTTCTATGTGTATAGATTTTCCCCCTATCTTTAAGTCTGTGTATCCCATACATGTCTAGTGCCCACTGAGACCAGAAGGTAACTGTGGGACTAGAGTTATAGACAGTTGTGAACCTCTACTCCTGTGCTGAGAATTGACCTCCAGGTCTTCTACAAAAGCAGTCATGCTCTTTAGGACAGAGATACGTCTCCAGCCCCTTGCTTTCCCACTCTCAATGCAGACTGTGCTCAGTCCAACCCCTTGAACAGCTTTGTTCACCATCCAAATACCAGTTCAAGACTCTTCATCCTCAACTGTGCTCTTGATTCCTTAACACGCACCATGTTCCTGCCTCTATGTGTGCCCCGCCCCCCCCCCCCCCACTAGAATGCCTTTTCCTCTCCACAGACATTAGCTTTGCTATAGCTTAACATCCATTTCCTCACCACACAATTTTGTCCACTACGTCTATTCTCTACAGGTCCTTTGTCCCCTCTCTGTACATGCTGTATATGCCACACCCCTGTCACACTACATTGTAAGTACCCACCCACTTTGATGACCTAACTAGCTTGAGACTCAGACTCAGTCCAGAAACGTCCCTAAAGGAAGTTCATGTGACAGGAGAAACAAGCTATGGAGCAAGCTACACCTACTGAAGTTATGAAATGCTAGGAGGATGGAAGAAAAAGGCCAAAGCCTGGCTTCTGTCCTCTTGGAGCTTGCGATGCCGAAGACAGGCAGACAAGACCCACAGGCTGGCATGCAAACCACTACATGATCAAATAATATCAGGGGGAACTACTAGAGTGTCAACATTGCAGGGAAAGAGAAGATCCAGTAACTGTCATCGAGATGTCTACAAAAAGCATCAGGCAGGAGCAACTGGGGAGTGGGGTGGAGAGAGGCAGGGAGAATAAATCAGTCATGCAGGACTGGCCTAAGTAGCATCTCAGGATCGAGGGAAGGATGGTGTGCCTGTGTGATTGTTAATCTTCATTGTCAATTTAACTAGCTTTAGAATCACCATGGAAACACACCTCTGGGCATATTTGTGAGAGCATTTCCAAGAAGGTTTAATTGACAAGGAAAAGCTAGCCTGAATGTGCAGAGCTTCGTTCCGTGGACTGGGGTCCTGGACTGAATGAAAAAGAGAAAGCAATCATCTTGGTTTCTGGACTGAGGACACAGCGCGACTCCTGTCACCACTAGATCTAGATGATCTAGATTCTCTTAAACCTTGATCCAAGCTAAATCCTCCCTCCATTAACTTGCTTCTTGTCAGAAATTTGGCCACAGCAGTGACAAAAGAAACTAATACCAATGGTTTAGAAGATACCCAGCCTGCAGGCTCCAAAGTCATTTTGCATGCTAATGTCACCATCTAAAACGGGGATTAAATGCTAAAGTTTAACTCAGGTTTTATCAGCAGTAAAGCTAAGATGTGTGGTAGAAGATCAGGTCCAGACTGCATGAGGAACAACACAGGATACAATGCAAAGGCCATATTTACATTAAAGAAAACTTTCTTTCTGGCCTGGCATCTTCACGGTGATGGAAAGCAAGGTCCAGATGAACTGTGAAAGTGCTGGGCATTGTATCCCAATGTCCACCCTGTGTTTTGGGGGTGGTGAGAAGCCACTGGAGGAAATGACAGGACCAGATATCCCTTTCAAAGAGATGGCTCGGGTAGTATTGAGGGGGATATTAAACTTTCAGGAGAAAAGCTGGGGGCTGTGAGGGTGGCTCAGGGAGGAGCAAAGACTGAATTATGGTCGAAGCAGCAGCATAGACAGCCTGGCAGGATACGGAGGCCATGCATTTCAAATCAACCGAGGCTATCTTAAAGGGAAGTTTATGTTCTGAGCCAAAACATAGAGGTGGCCTGCTGGAAGTCAGCCTCCAGGAAGAGCCGAAGAAGCACTCAGTGACCGTCCCCATGTTCCCCAAAGGAAGGAAGAAGGCCAGGCTTGGGTGGAAGTGTTGGAGCTGCTGCCACAGCAGAACCCCTCCCAGATTTTCTCTTGGCCTCTTGGTCCTGCGCACTTCCCTTTTCCCTTGGGCTCCGGCACCAGTCCAGAGCACACAGTGTTCTCCTGAGCAGATGCAAACATTCTGAGTTGGGTGAATCACTGTCCCTGGCCAGAGGGGACCAGGCCAGAGACAAGGCAATCTCAAAGAACACTCCAAAGGCCTCCTGTGGGAATCAGAATAGAAAGGTTTGTGCAGGAGAAAACAACAGGTGTCAAAACAGTGCTAGCCTTTTCTAGGGTGCTTTTGAGCACAGTTCATAAAACGATGCCCCATCTCAGCCACGGCTGTCAGTAGTCCCTGGAACACTCATCTAGTTCAAGCTTCATAGTCTTAGGGGATGTGAAAAGCAAGAAGGCAGAAATTTCTGTGCATTGATTGACTGAGCTCTAACCCAGCAGTTCCAACTAGTCTCCAGACCCATCGCCATCCCTGGATCCTCCGTGTTGCCTAGGGATGGATCTATACATGCATGGCTTTGGCAGAGACAGGAGGCTAAGAACAGGAAAAGCTGTTCCCCATACACGGCAGAGGTGAGGCATGACTCTTCCCAAGATTGTTTTGGCATTTCTCTAGGATCTGTTGTTGCATGCAGTGGAGTTGCTAGCACCATCCTTGGTACCTCTGAAGCCATGCAGTGAAGAGGCTGCCTAGTGTTGTGTTTCAGAGTAGTGGTTCTAAACACATGTGGTTCTAGGCCTCACACTGCCTTTACTGGCTGTAGCCCTTAGACAAGCTACCCAACCTCTCTGAGCCAGAATTTCCACTACCCAAGAATAATGTGGTGATAATAAAGACACTTAAGAGAATTAAATGAGATCATTTGTGTTAAGCACCTGGCCTTGCATCTGACACTTAATAAGCCTTTAATAAGAGTTACCTATTAAAATTACCCACCTTTAATCCTTCATTGAATTCATTTTCCCAAGATCCCAACTCAGACCAATTCCTTTTAGCCACTGTTGCCAGGCTACAACCTGCCTCAAAAAATTCTTCTGTGAGCTTTCTGTCTTTGTGCTTTGCCTTTCCTCCCCGGTGCCATAGAAGGAGCCAGAACGAGCCAGAGCCAGAAGGCAAAGGGCAAGGGCCAAGAGCAAGCTGCTGAGGCTGGGCGGGGCAGCAGAGATGCCGACTTTGTCCTGTTAGCAGTGGGAAGGCTGCTGCTGAAGGACTAGAACTTTCTGAGAATGTCCAACACTGACCCTGTGCGAAATCGGGCTGCTTCAGGGTCACAGTTCTGTCCAGCAGGTTCTTTGGCCTCTTGTGTGAAAAGGACAAGAAGCTAGAAGATCCCCAACCTCACGGACCCCCCCCCACACACACACAGAGAGACTGAGACCCTGCAAAGAGACCTACAGGCACCCATGTGTCCCAATTGGCACCAAACTCTGAAAACGCAAGGGACAAAGCGAGTCTTGAACAGAGAAGAGGCTTGGGTGGAGGTGTCAGTTTGCTCTCCAGACTTGACACTAGGGTCTGGCACTTGCCACTGAACTTCAGAGGAAGCTATCAAAAGCAAGCGTGTGACAAAATCCTTAGTGTTAAGTCAGTCAGGGCACCTTCTGCCACCAAGCCCTGCAGTTAACAGGAGCTATTTCCTCAGCTGTTACAGTGCCTTGTAGGTAGACTCTCATTAACTGCTTTTGAAGCTTAAGGAAAAGGAACAAGTCAGAAGAGAGAAGACACAAATAGCTCCATCCAACGCATCTTCACAGAGGAAGCAAGCAGTCGACAGAAAAAATAGCAGAGACCCTATGTTTACAAAAACATCTGGGAGATGGCACAAGCATTTTCAAAGCAATGCTGGCTGGCTGGCTGGGGGCCTTTAGATTGGCCCTGCCTGCCTGTCTCCCTCCCACTCAGTACGAAATGTTCTCTTTTTGTGGTTATAACCTCTTTTCCCTTGGAATGACTTGCCCACGTCTGGACCTCAATCAGGGCTGCTTGCTCTGAGACACTCTCACGCAACAATAAATTACCCAGACATCCTAGCAGCAAGCTCTCCTTCCTTGTCCTGCCCACTTTCTTCCCCTCCCTCAGGCCTCTAAAAAGTCTCTGCGGTTGGTTCTTGGTGGCTTCCAAGCCGGCCGCTCCTGTTGGGCTGCCCCTCCCTGGTGACCGGCAGCACATGGCTCCCCACGCGGTTCAGTGGCCGCCAGGGGCGGAAGGCATGTGGCTCTCCACGCGGCTGCCAGACAGGGCGGGCCAGGGTGCTGGGTGGCCCGCCCAGCCTGCCGGCTCCTGGATAGTTCTGGATGACTGACTGGGTTGGGGAAGAGAGGCAGCAGGGAAGACTGAAATGCCTAAGATTTTTCCAAATGCATTCAACACATGCCCTCACGCAAAAATGCTCAAAGGAAACAAAACAAGTACCATTAATAAGGGACGTTGGGGACAGAGGAGTAAAGGTCTAAACTCAGGATGTCAAAAATAGATTGGAAAGAGGCCCTGAGCAGGGAGCCTCGCAGAGGCAGCCAAAGCTGTGGAAGCCCAAGTTGAGAGGTTTGGATCAAATGCCTTCCCACCAAGGCTGAGGCTAGGGAAGGGAGACTCAGAAAGTAGACTGCATGAATGCGATTGGATCCCAAACTTTGCTGCAAAGGGAGCTCATGTCAGGAGCCCTTCACGCACCCTGCTTGCCCATGTGCAGAACCTACAGCTTGCCACTTGGAATTCTTAGGGGGAGAATCTACTGTGTCTATTAAAAAGACAATAACGACAATCAGACAGTGAAGCAATTTATTCAATGTGGCCAGACTGCACACCAGGGACAGGAACCAACTTTTGGAATTCTGATGTGGGATTTAGGTTTAAACAGAAGTCAAGAGATGAGCTATGCATAGCTAAGTTTTAGTCACAGTTAAGATGCAATGCACGGCCATTGCTGACACATTACTGTTTGGGCTCCAGTTTCCCCCTCGAGGTAGTTCCACAAGTTATCTGAACTGTGTGAAATCGATTCTTCGGAAGCAAGTTCCTCCTCAGGCAGACATCAGGGTTTCCGGACTTCTCTTTCCCAAGCAGGACTTCCTGGGGAAATAGTAATTCTTCTGGGTTCAGTGTTTCAATAGCCTGGTAGCCAAAAAGAGAGGCAGTATATGTTTTTAAACTGTCTTCTCTCTTCTCAAGATACAAATGCTGCGAGAGGAATCTTGCTGGATGATTGACAGAAGAGTTAGGCAAAAGAATAAAAAAAAAAAATCCAAGACAAAAACAAAACAAAACTGTTCAGGAGGTTTTGATGTGCTGCAAAAGTAGAAACCAGCCCTGCATGCCAGTGCCCTACACAACACCTGAGAATTCATCAGAAATTCAAGGGCTTGGTGCAGCCCCAGCAGACCGGAGGCACTAGATTTCTTTCATTCCCTAGCATGGGAAAAAGACAAGGCTCCAGCTCTAGTTCAGACTTGCTGAATCGGCACCTGCATTTAAAAAAGAAGAAGGAGGAGAAGAAAGAAAAACAGTTTTATTAAGATATAATTCATGTACCTTAAATTTTATCTTTGAAAATTACATTTCCGCAGTGTCTGGCATATCTACAGCTTGTGTAAACAGTACTTCTATCATGGTCGGTTTGTATTCTTCTAGAATGACACCTCATTAGCAGCTGCTCCCCATTTCCCTCCACTCCTCAGCCAGGCAGCCACTCTCAGACTTCCTGTTCCAGTGAGTTTGCCTCCTTGGCATATTTGCATCTACACGCATGACAGTTTGACAACATCATACTCCCAAAGTCCCTTCCCGCAACTAGTGTCCAGTGGATCCAGGATCCAGCATTACTAGATGCTCTGAGTTTTCAAGGGAGGTTTTTAAAATGGATTTGTGTGTGAGTGTGCGCGCACTCAAGCACTCACGCACTCACGCACTCTCTCTCTCTCTCTCTCTCTCTCTCTCTCACACACACACACACACACACACACAATCTTACAGATGGATAGATAGAAGGTCTCACTGTATACACCAAGCTGGCTTCAAATTGGCAAACCTGTTTCAGCCTGCCAAATGCTAGGACTGTAGGCATGCACCACTACATTTAGGTGCAATTGTTACCAGAGCTTTCAGGGTGAATGCTCAAACCCTACAGGGCCCAACAAACTAGTCACAGCCATTATCCTCCTCAAGTGCCAACTAGAGAGAGAAAGAAGTTACAGCACAAACCAGAGACAGGAGATTGATTCAGTAGAACCACACCAGGAAGAGGAACAAATAAAGGGTCTGGTGACCTCACAAGTCTGTTTTCAGGGTCCTGACAAGAAGTTTATATTTTCAACAGAGGGCAAGAGGCACAAATAACTATGCAATTCCAGGCAAGGTGTGGTCCTGCCCACTGTTGACCCACAGGTGTTTGGGCTCCAGTGTCTCCTGCAAGGTGGTCTGACAAGTTGTGGCCACTCTGTGAACCCTCTTCTTTCCTCTTCTGGCTGGCAACAGGCCTCAGACTTTTCTGTCTCTAGAATGTCTCTTCTTCTGCCAGGGCAGTTACAAAATCTTCCCCCTTTTCAAAGGTGGCCAACTAGTTCAAATTTTGGGGACACACTGTTCAAACCAAACAAAACCTGCCTGAGGGCTAGTTTTAGGCTCTTCAATGGCACTTGGAAAGTTCTGAGGATCACTGGGTTCCCTCCAGTGCCCACCCAAAGCCTTCCTCTCCAGCCATATTTGTTTCCCTGTTCCTGTTGCCAGGGATGTCAGGAAAGAACTACCTAGCAACCTCCTCCTACAATCCTCTCACATCTTAGTTTTCTTTCCCGAAGACAGACATTTGTTGAGGACCTACTATGCACTTGGTGCTTTATATTTTCAGCGTCATGTAAATGCTAATAATAACCATGGTGAGTCCAGGTATTGTGGCTCACATCTTTAAAACTCCTAGCACTCAGGAGGCAGAGGGAGAGGCATGGGGGTGGATCTCTTGTGAATTTGAGACCAGTCTAATCTACATAGTGAGTTTCAGACCAGTTAGTTACATAGTGAGACCCTGTCTTAAGAAAACCAACACCTATCTGGGTGGTGGTGGCACAAGCCTTTAATCCCAGCACTCAAGAGGCGGAAGCAGGCTGATCTTTGAGTTTGAGACCAGCCTGTTCTACAGAGAGAGTTCCAGGACGGCTATATGGAGAAGTCCCATTTTGAAAAACCAAAAACGAAAAAAGAAAAAGAAAAAAACCGTTTGTCTTTATAGTAATATTCATTATGGTAGATAGTAGTATCATCTAAGTTTGAAAGACAAAAAACAAAACAAAACAAAAACCCTAAAGCTCAAAGCAGTTGAGCAACTTTCCTGATATTGCACAATCACTAATGACAAAGGCTGGGCTCCTTTTGCCTTCACTTCCAACCTTTGCAGAGGCCTTGTCTTCCCACCTCCTTCTTCCTAATCTTAACCTTGTCTGTTTTCCCAGATTCTGGACATAGCTCTCTCATGAAGACTAAACTGTCACCAAGCATGAGTGCATCAAATCAAGGACCGATGGTGCCTGGGGAAAGTCTCAGACACCCAGGTTTGTTTCTCCACAAGTACACTCAAGCTTGTCAAATATGTGGCCTCACAATTGGCGTGGAAACTGTGGTCCACAGCAGTGAACTGTGCTGTGTTTTGAAGCTGATTTGGATGCAGTTGTGGCGAGTGCTCTCATTATGTGGTGTTCCCCTTGTTTGTTTGCGGTGAGCCAGATGATTTTGCTGGTGGGTTTTGTCACTACAGAATCTCTTGCATTAGTCCCCAATGAATTTCATCCTGGTTTCACAGGACCTCCATCTGACCCGTCCAACTGGACGTTGTTCCTATCTCTTGTGGACTTGGCCCTCACAACCTTCTCTAGTTTCCAAGTCACATTGGGATTGGATAAACAGTTTCCACCCTCCCCCAAGGTCCCAACTGGTGCCCTCTCTTCACTGCTCTGGAAACCCCACTTCTGCCTCCTGGGAGAAGATGGGGGCAAGTGATGAGAGGCAGCCTCAGTTCCCCGAGTTTGGGGTTCTTGGCAAACCTGGCAGTACCTTGGGGTGTCTCTGCACAATGGCTTAGGCTGGGAGCTCTCTTAGGTCAGTCCCCAAACTAATCTGGTCCCAGGAGGGTGTCAGAGGACCTTGGACCTCTTCTCCAATCAGAGGTATCTTTAGTCTTGGCAGGCCCTTTGGCAGGCTGTCCTTTGACTAAGTCTAACCCTTTGGGATATCCCATTGTTTGAGTACTAAGGAATCCCAAGCCGGTTGCTAGGCAAGTCACTCAAACAATTTAGTGTGACAGTTCCCCAGTCCGCCCCCGGGGCCTCCCCAAGCCACAAGGGTGTGGTTTGAAGTCTGGGTACATTCTGTACCCTAGTCCCCGGGGCGGGTTTGTGGTTGCTGGTGCTGTGCAGTGGAGCTCCGCCCATGCTTTTCCTCTCCAGCCACAAAAACAAGCTTAGGCACTGTGATCTGGGAGGAATTGAAACAGACCCTGTTACTGTACAGCTGGCACCTAAGGCTGCGAGGTGGAGCCACACCTCCCCCCCCCCCCAGGTGTTCCTTCAGACAAAGGTCAAGTGTGCCAAAAGCTCCCAGGTGTTGGCTCTTTCCCTCCCTTCTCCTGCCTTCTAGCAGGACTACCTGAGATACAGGGTGTGGCTCAAGGGCGGGGGGGGGGGGCAGAGGGGGGGGGAGGTGCCAAGCTGCCATTGTCCCACAAGTTCCCAAACAAGGTTTTCCTTTCTGTGCCAGTTCTCAGTTTCTCCTCGTTCCTCGGCTAGCTTTCTTGCCTACATGCTTCCACAGTTATTCCCCACCCCACCCCACCCCACCCCCTCTGCTATGACCCGCTCTTAGCTGAGGGCCCAGAGAGTACGGGCTGCTGGAGCTTTTAATCATTATGACACCTTCACCGCTTTACGGGGGCATTCCTCGCTGACATATTTCACACTCCTACATGTGGGCACTGTGCTTGGCATTTTACATTCTCATTCTTAAACCGCACAAACCTTAGATTAAAAAAAAAACACTTATTCATGTTATTGTGGGGGGTGATTTGCCTGTGTGAATGTATATGCACTGTGTGTGTGTGTGTGTGTGTGTGTGTGTGCCTAGTACCCATGGAGGCCAGAAGATGGTCCTAAGGGTCTAAGGATCTAGGGGTCCCTAGATCCCGTAGAACTGGAGTTGTGTTTGGTTGGAAACTACCACGCAGGTGCTGGGAATTGAAGCATGGTCCTCTGAAAGAGCAACCAGTGCTCTGAGCTGCTGAGCCATCTGCTCCACCCTTAGATTTTTTTTTTATTTATTTGAAGCAGGGTCTTACGGCAGAGCCTGGACTAGCCTCAAAACCCCTATGTATTTAATAACCCTGACCTGATTCTCCTTCCAAGTGCTGGGATTGCAGGCATGCACCCCTATATCCAATTTATGTGGTGCTATAGAGTAAATTCAGAACAGAGCAGGGCAGTGGTGGCGCACGCCTGTAATCCCAGCACTTGGGAGGCAGAGGCAGGCGGATTTCTGAGTTTGAGGCCAGTCTGGTCTACAGAGTGAGTTCCAGGACAGCCAGGGCTACACAGAGAAACCCTATCTCAAACAAACAAACAAACAAACAATAATTCAGAACAGAACTTGTTGTATTCTAGGCAAACACTCTGCAAACTGAGCAGTATTTGTAGCTTCCAGTGTTTGATTTGTTTTGGTTTTCTTGAGATAAGGTCTCACCAATTCCAGACTGACCTTGAACTCACTACTTAGCTCAAGAGGACTTTGAAATTCCAATCCTTCTGCCTCTACCTACCAACTGCTGAGTTTATTCCTTTTCACCAAATCCAGTTTAGATTGCGTAGGGACAGAATCCAGGACTTTGTGCATGCTAGGGAATCCACCAGCCGAGGCATACCCATAGCCCTTCTTTTAGATTTGTGACTCCAAATTTTGCTGTGTAGAATTTTGCTATGTAGCCTATACTAACTTCTGGTAATTCTTTTGCCTGGTCTCCTGAGTGCTGTGATTGCGCTCTGGGGCTATTGGCCAGCTTGTAAAACAATTTCGAGATAGCAGGAATTTTGAGTTCCTCCTGCAGGAACTGTTATTAACCCCATTTTGCAGACAAGGAAACAGAGAGATAGAGAAATACCAAGTCCAAGGTCATTCACTACCCTATGGTCGAATCAGGATTGATGCTCAAGCACACGACCTTTCCTTCGGACTGCCTCTTTACCCTCCAGGCCACCTGTGAGGGCAGAACAGCACCTATTCTCAGGGCTTACTGGGGAAGACAAGGCTTTTGGCCTCAGAGGGAAGAGCACTCACTAAAGAAGCTGGAACTAAATTTGCTTTTTTACAAGGATTCCCCAGGACTCCCTGGGACCTTGGCCACGCCCAACAATTTTAACTAAAACTGACTAGCTTTACTAGGTTGCTGGCACTGGGCACACAGTGAGGGGGTTGGGGTGAGCAAGAGGCTGGGGTGTTGGGGGGGGGGGGGGGGCTCTCACTGTCCCGGAGCTCTCTTGCACCCTCTTCAGGTAATTTCTGCTTACTGCCGTTCTTATCCAAGTTACAAGTTTCTGTCATCTAAGACTGAGTCTCTGGATTTAAAAGCCCAAGTGTTTTGTGGACCAGGCTGCTGTTGATCAATTTTGTTTGCTTGGTTTTTGTCAGGTGTTAGGTCATGTTAAGCGCGCAACTCAGAGGAATTGCAGACTATATCGTCTACACCCATGCATTCAACCAATATCTGAAAATACCCAGAAAACAATATTTGTATTGAATATGTGCAGACATTTTAGATTGTCCCCTAAAAAACATATGGTAGAATGCTTATTTAGGTTGTGTGATAGGTATTATAAATAATCTAGGTTTGGTTTTAAAGCATAGAAAAGAATATGCATAGATTTTTGTTTGTTTTTGAGATAGAGTCTCTATGTAGTCTTGACTGTCCTGGAATTTGCTATGTAGACCAAGCTGGCCTTGAATTCACAGCATTGTCGAGATCCTCTTGTCTCTGCCTTCTCAGGAGACAGGATTAAAAACTTGTACCACCACCACAGCCAGGTGATGTTCATAGGTTTATAGGCAAATGCTATGCCAAATGTATAAGACTTGAAAATCCTCAGGTGCTGGCAATTCTGGAACAATTTCTGGTAGATCCTGAGTGACTAAGGTCCAGTCCCACAGTCATGCCACCATTGCTACCCTCCATCATCAGAATGCATCTTAGAAAACTAAAACTACGTATACTAAAGAATATTTTCCGATAGCTTTCCCCATCCCCCATAACTACTACTGTATGTTGTGTCTGTATGGATTTGAGTACTCTAGATAGCATGTATTACTGGAGTCATCCAGTATTTTTCCTTCGGTGTCTGGCTTATTTTACATAGCATAGTCTTCATGGCCCATCTGTGTTGTTCATAGGTCAAAATGTTATTGCTTACGTTATTGCTTTTAAAGGCTGAGTAAAGCCAGGCAGTGGTGGCGCACGCCTTTAATCCCAGCACTTGGGAGGTGGAGGCAGGTGGATTTCTGAGTTCGAGGCCAGCCTGGTCTACAGAGTGTGTTCCAGGACAGGCAGGGCTATACAGAGAAACCCTGTCTTGAAAAAAACCAAAAAAAAAAAAAAAAAAAAAAAAAAAAAAACCAAAAAAAACCCAACAACAACAACAACAAAAAAAAAAACAACAAACCAAAACAAAATAAATAAAGGCTGAGTAACAAGCCATTGCATGGTAATACTTCATGCTGTCTGTCCTTCCACCTATTGGTGACCTTTTGGGTTGTTCCACTCTGAGGCTGTTGTGAGAAGAGCTGGTGTACATGCCTATGTCCACGTGTCTGATTTCAGTTGTTTCAGATTTAGCCCTGAGAATGTAATGGTGGAGCCACTGAAGCACCCTAGTGGCTTGGCCTTCCCAATATTCTACTTGAACTTGGCCTTGTCTTCATTTTTATGGCGGCATTGGTACACAGAGCACCTCCCTTTGTCCTATCCTTTCACTTCTCATTGCCAATAATCCCCAGAATCAACCAACCAGTGAGCACCTCTGGGTGTCATCACTCATGTTTCTGTTGTGTGGATTCTGGTCACATCCTCTCCCCTTGAAGATGGCGTCAGAGCCGGTTGCTGTTGTTGTTGGATCTCCAATGGGAGACAGGGTGTTGCAATGATGGGGCATATGGACTCTAGCTAAACTATCAGGATGCCCCCTCCCCCGATCCTGCTTCTCTTTTTGTGTAAGGTCAGGTAAGTCCACATGCTTTGGTCAGGTCTCAGTTTCCCCATTGGTAAAATGAGAATGATGATCACGACACCTACCCTAAGCAGCTATGACAAGCATGGGGACACCAGTGGAGGGCCTGGTGTAGAATAAACTGTAAAGAAATGGGAATGGGGGGGGGGGGGCGCTGGAGAGATGGCTCAGAGGTTAAGAGCACTGAGTGCTCTTCCAGAGGTCCTGAGTTCAAATCCCAGCAACCACATGGTGGCTCACAACCATCTGTCATGGGATCAGATGCCCTCTTCTGGTGTGTCTGAAGACAGCTATAGTGTACTCACATACATAAAATAAATAATTCTAAAAAATAAGAGAGAGAGAGAGAGAGAAGAAATGGGGACAGACATCCATCTGTAAGTTCTGCTCAGTGTCTGACAAAACTCATGAAGGTGATCCCCGAAGCTAGCTCAGGAGCTGTTCCAGAGATGATTGAGGTTGAATACATGGGCTTACTTCTCTACTCTCCACTCTAGTACTACTAGACTCTAGGCCTTCCTAGGACAACTCCTCTCCCACTGGGGAGCGAAAGAGTTTGGTTAAGCTAGTGTAAACAGTACAAAGACCTTGGTCTGCTCCTGCATGCAACCAGTACATTGCAGTACACTACAGTTGCATTCCATAACTTGGTGGTACTGTTGGGCCCCCATTAAGGGCCAAACTTGACTCTAGAAAGTTGCCTGCAGCAGCCGGCTCCGAGAAACCTCCCTTTCTGCTCAGGAACCTGTCACAGAGGGGATACATTGTTTATGCTAGGAAAACAAGAAACCAGACACAGTGTGTTTCATGCTTATCTTTACAGATAGCCGTATCTATTTCGTGTGTCCTGTTGGTTAAAATACCATATTAATAGAGTCTATTAATAGTGTCAAGACCATCTCGCTTCAGTCTTACCGGGCTATTCTCCAAGCATTGATTGGGCACCTGTTACAAACTAGGCTCTGTGCAGCACAAGAGATAAGCAAACTAAGATGGCTGCCCTTAAGGCAGCCAGATGAAGATAATGAGATAGTCTGCAGGCTCCACCCCCACCCCCATTCCCCAGTGCCCGCAAATCCTCCCGGAGGAGTCAAGGAAGACTTTCAAGGCTGTTTTGGCTTTTATGGTCATGATCTGGGACTGAAGGCTTGACCGGGAGGGAACAGGAAGTTTATGGACTAAAGGCTAAAACTAGTGTTGGAGGGTTGTTAAGGGAGATGCTGGTGGGTGGCTGCAGCTGCAGCCTAGGGAGAACAGTGAGGCGGTTTAGAAGACACCATGCAGCCAAGAAGGGAGGCCCAGAGCAGGAGAAAGATCCTTCTTAATGTGTCCTCTGGTTTGAAAGAGTTTGAAATATGTCTCGCAGTTTTTCAGCTGTGTTCCCCTCTGAAGAACTCCAGCTCAACAGAGCTGCCTCTGGGGAACTCCTCTAGTAGCTGCTAGTAGCAAGAGTGAAGGAAGGACTAGCAGGGGTCAAGGGACAGAGCAGATGAGGCTGCAGGACCTGCGCCTCTCTCCAAGTAGAAAAGCTTAAACTTTTGTCTGTGTCTATAAATTTGGTCTTTTGAAAACCTAAAACTTGTATTGTTTAAAACACTCTGTCATAAAGATAGGTTTGAAAATAAATATTCTGTTGGGGGATATAGCTAAATAGTAGAATGCATGCCTCATGTTCCAGAGGCCCTGGGTTCAATCTCCAATACTGCAAAATACACTACAATAAAACAAAATAAAAATAAACAGAAAATGACTGTAGTTGGCAATGGGTGCACACTATAGGATTTGGAGTGGGGGAGTTGACATTATTTTGTGTGTATGACTGACAGATGAAGATCAGACAGAGGCTGAGGCATTGGCTCAGCATTTAAGAGTACCTGCTGCTCTTGAAGAGGACCTAGGTTTGATTCCCAGGACCCACATGTTGGCTCGCAATGGCCTGTAACTCTCCAGTTCCAGGGGGATCTGACATCTTTTTTTTTTTTTTTTTGGATTTGGTTTTTTCGAGACAGGGTTTCTCTGTATAGCCCTAGCTGTCCTAGAACTCACTCTATAGACCAGGCTGGCCTCGAACTCAGAAATTCACATGCCTCTGCCTCCCAGAGTGCTGGAATTACAGGTGTGTGCCACCACGGCCCAGCGATCTGACATCTTCTTCCGACCACTGCCAGCACCAGGTACACACATGGTACCCAGCTAGACATGCATGCAGGCAAAATAGTCATCTGTGTAAAATAAGAAAGTAAATCTAAATTTACAAATTCACAACCTCATTTTGAAAACTGAAGGATGTAGAAAAAAACAACTGGAAGCCCAGGAAAAAGAACATGGTGTCTTAGGTAGAAAAGCTGCTACCAAGCATTAGCTACCACATCTGGTTGGAGTGGAATTGGCAGGACTTGGAGATGGATTGGGCCCTCTAAGTGGGAGGTGCCAAGGATATTTCCAGATTTCTGATCAGGGACATTTGGTGAGTGCCATTTCCTGGGGTGAGAAGTCTAATTTGGGTGTGAACTTCAGTTTGGTTTTCTTCTCATGTGATGACATACATACCCCCAAGTGGAAACAACATTGAAATAGCTGACTCTGGGAGTCTGGGGTTGAGAGAGCATGTGGGGAGTGGATTTAATCAGCAAGCAACCTGGCTGGGCTACCTCAAGGTTTGAGTGCAGGGTGGCACACACAAATGTTTAGAAATCAGAAACATTAAGTAATTCTAAAGAAGGAGACAAAGGAGGAACAGGCCATGAGGCAGGAAAACTAGAATCCTGGCTACGTCTGGTGGAGCAGGTGTGTAATTCCGGCTACTTGCAAAACTGATCCAGACGAGCCACAAGTTCAAGACCAGCTCAGACTACAGAGTGAGAACCTATTTTATAATTTAATGGGGGGGGGGGACCAATGAAGGGGCTAGAGAGATGGCCCAGACATTAAGAGCACTTGCTTTTGCAGCAAGACCTGATTTCATTCCCAATACCCGAGTGGCTCAGAGCTATCCCTAAGGGGATTGGGAACCCTCTTCTGGCCTCTAAGGGCCCAAGGCACACATGTACTATACATATATATATATATATATATATATATATATATATATATATATATGCAGACAAAACATTCATACACACAAAAAAATGAAACTTGAAAATCAAACAAAACAAAACAAAATAAAACAACAGAACTTAAAACGAGGCCCAGGGACATAAGTCAATGGTAGGTAGAGTGCTTACACAGCTGGGAGAGGCCCTGCAGTCAGCCTCCAGCACCACAAACAGAAGGTTCAGAAAATACAGAGGCGTTTGTGAAGCTGAGTGAGGGAAGTTTCAAGGGATGAGTACCTAATAGAGCCCAGAAACCTAGTAAGTTGAGGGCAGATCTGCTTCAAATATCAATTGATCAGTTGGTTAACTGGAGGGTCACTGATAAGAATATTGATGAAGCAATGGGGACAGAATCTAAATTAAATGCACTAAACAAATGAACTTTTTTTTTTTAACTGAATGGGAAGAAAGCCATGGAAGCTGTGTGTATAGAGAATTCTTTTTGTTTTAGACAGGAAGGTATGTTTGAAAACACCCAGATAGGTTATGCAGTCAGGCTCTCAGATGTATATAGGTCTGGAAGGCAGGAAGAAAATTCAGGCTGTATGCTCATATCGGTGAGCCGCTCATTAACTAGGTAAAACATAAAAGAGCTGAGGAGTAATGAGTTAATTTGGGGGGGGGCGAGATGGTTGAAGTGGGAATAAACATATAAGTGCTTTGGTGTGTGGTCCAGAAAAGAAGGAAGGTGGAGCTGGAGAGATAAACCAGCAGTTGAGAGCCTTGGCTGCTCTTCCAGAGGACTGGGGTTAGATTCCCAGCAACCACATGGAGTTTCACCTCAACTGTAGCTCTAGTGCCAGGGATACCAAGATGCTCTTTTGGCCTTGTTGGGCACCAGATATAAAAGTATAACACACACACACATGCAGGCCAAATACCCTTCCATATAAAAATAATGAAATAAAAGTAAAAATAATGGGGCTGGAGAGATGGTCCAGTGGTTACCCTGACTGCTCTTCCAGAGGTCCTGAGTTTAATTCCCAGCACCCACATGGTGGCTCACAACCATCTGTAATGGGATCTGATGCCCTCTTCTGTTATGTCTGAAGACAGAAGCAGTATACTTATATATAATAAATAAATAAATAAATCTTTTTTATTTTTAAGTAAAAACAATGAAATTGAAGAAGGTTCTGGCTGACAGCCCAAAAGGAGCTAGTTAGCTTGGTTTTGTTCCAAAAGAAATAAAGCTAGTCTACTGAAAGACGAGTGAGAAGATAGCCAGAACCCAAAAGAGTGAGAAAAGTTTCCCAGTGAGTCCAGGGAGAGCCTCATCGTTGACATCTTATCTGGAAACTGAGTGTGTGAATTAGGCCAACCCATTCCAACAGGACACAAACTTATTCACGAATGAGGCTTTCATTTTTGTGGGAAAGTAATCACTTATTTAAAGAGAGAGAGAGAGAGAGAGAGAGAGAGAGAGAGAGATGAATGGAGCTGGGCAGTGGTGGCGCATGCCTGTAATCCCAGCACTTGGGAGGCAGAGGCAGGCTGATTTCTGAGTTGGAGGTCAGCCTGGTCTACAGAGTGAGTTCCAGGACAGCCAGGGCTACACAGAGAAACCCTGTCTCGAGAAAAGCCAAGAGAGAGAGAGAGAGAGAGAGAGAGAGAGAGAGAGAGAGAGAGGGGGGGGGGGGAGACACTATGACAACTCTTGCTTAAGCTTGCTTATTTATTTATTTATTTATTTACCATTTGAAATTCAGAACCTTTAAAATTCCACTACTACCACTGTCCACTAATAAAGCACTTATATAATTCCAACACCTGCTCCTGGGAGCAGAATGCTGATGAGTGTATGGCCAGTCTGGCGTCTGTAACATGGCACTGTTTTTAAACTCAGCACAAGGAACCTGGTGGCGGTTGTGGCGCATGCCATTAATTCCAGCACTAAGGAGGCAGAGGCAGGTGGATCTCTGAATTCAAGGCCAGCTGGGTCTACATACCCAATTCTGGGAGAGCCAGGGCTACACAGAGAAACCCTGCCTCAGAAAATAAATAAAAACCACAACAAACAAACAAATCAAATCAAATCAAATCTAAGGGGCTAGAGAGATAGTTCAGGGGTGGACCTGGGCTTACTCCCCAGCTGACAGCTGCTTGTAACTCTTACACTCCATGGGATTCAACCCCCTGCCCCATACCTGTACTTGCCAGTGCACAGTGATACACACACACACACACACACACACACACACACACGTACACACAACTAGAAATAAACCTTGAAAAACAATCTCTTTAGAAACAAAGCAAAAATAAAACGATGGAATAGTTACAGAGTCCACCCTGTGTGCCAACAGTATGAAAACATAAGCAGTCCCACACTAACTGCCAACTTCCCCGTTTGCAGTTGCCAACAAGGAGAGGCGGGGACTGTGACAGGAGGAACGTTGTTTCTGCAAGGGCGTCTTTCCTTTTTGGAAGCAAAATTATCCATGGAATATCGAGCAGGTTGAGTCTGAGGAGGGGCCCCCTAGGTGTTTACTAGAATGAGTCCAACCCCCACCGTGTCATGCCGAGGAGTGGGTTAATCCATCTGAGGTGCTTCAGAAAGGATGGGCACATTCCTATGCCCAATAAACACAAGCTATCTGAATCCACTTCCCTTTTTTCTACACTTGGCTGTGTGAATAAAAAGACTTCGCTCTTAAAATGATTTTTTTGTTACTTTCGTGTTTAATTGTATAAAATAGTAAGGCAAATTTTTTGGCAGTTTCACAACTAATGGAACATACTCACTGAATTCCCTCACTTACTTTCCTGCCCTCTCTCTCCCTGACTCCCTTTGTTCTTCCAAATGCCCTTCCTTCTGCTTCCAGGATTTCTAAGCGCTACACATGAGAGATAAAAACATTGAACATTTGCCTTTCTGAATCTGGCTTACTTCACCTGACAATATCTTTGGTTCCATCGGGTTGTCTGACCACACACCATTTTGTTCTTCTCTATGACTGAATAGAAATCTTGTCCCGTATATATACATTTCCTTTATCCATGTATCTGCTGATGACTCCTAGACTATTTCTGTGACTTGGCCATCATAAATATTCCCCAGTAAACATGGACAAATGAGTGTTTCTGTAGTATGCCGACTTAAGTCCTTCTAGTATATCACAAAGAGTAGAGCAGCTGGATCATACGGCAGCTTTAGCTTTGCTTTTAAGTAACCTCCATACTGGCTGCCCTGAATTTATATCCCCCTTTCCTGAATCTTGGCTGGCATTTGCTGTCTTTTTTTCTTGTGCGCCTGCTCATGTGTGTACTTGGATTTTGTGAATTGAACTCAGGTCCTTGTGCATGCAAGGGAAATGCTTTACTGACCGAGCTACCTTTCACCCAGCTTTCCTGATAACCGCCATTGTCATTTGACTGAGGCCGAACCGGACCTAAATGTAGTTTTGGTTTACATTTCCCTGATGAATAAGGATGTTGGGTATTTTCATGTACTTACTAGATTTTGTATGTTTGAGAGGTGTTTACATTCCAAAATTTCTTCCCTTGGTTCTTTCTTTCCTTCCTTCTTTCTTTCCTTCCTTCTTTCCTTCTTTCTTTCCTTCTTTCCTTCTTTCTTTCTTTCCTTCCTTCTTTCTTTCCTTCCTTCTTTCCTTCTTTCTTTCCTTCTTTCCTTCCTTCTTTCTTTCTTTCTTTCTTTCTTTCTTTCTTTCTTTCTTTCTTTCTTTCTTTCTTTCTTTCTTTCTTTCTTTCTCTCTTCTTTTAAAAAAAAACAGATAGGGTTTCCCACAAGAACCAGGTTAGGCTTGAACTTGTTATCTAGCCCAGGGTTATCCTGAACTCTTGATCTTCTTTCCTCCCACTTCTCGGTGCTAGCATTACAAGTGCATGCCACCAAGCCCAACAAAACATATCAATTTAAAATACAACTTGCAGGCTGGTGAGACGGTACTCGAATGTGATCATATGAGTCTGATCCCTGGAACCACATGATAGAAGGGGAGAACCAATTCCCATAGATTCTCTTCTGATTTCATGTACTCCTTGGCACATGCACATTCACACACACACACACACACACACACACACGTGAGAAAATTTTCAAAAGCAATTTTTTTTTCAAGACAGGGTTTCTCTGTATAGCCCTGGCTGTCCTGGAACTCACTCTTAGACCAGGCTGGCCTCGAACTCAGAAATCCACCTGCCTCTGGCTTCCCAAGTGCTGGGATTAAAGGCATGCTCCACCACTGCCCGCAAATTTTCTTAATATAGAGGTTCATTCCCATAATCTCATCAGCACTAGGGAAGCTGAAGCAGAAGGATTACTGGGAGTCTGAGGGCACCTGAGTTACAGGTACAAAGCCAACCACGGCTACACGGAGAGATCCTGTAGATGGAGGGAAAAGGTTGCTGTCATCTTCTCACTTCTGAGCACTGTCAGTCTCTGATGCAGCTGGTGGCTATTAACAGGCAAACAGCGAAACTGCTTCATTGTGAGTCATTCCATCTGCTGTTGCTAATGCTGTTGGAACCTCAGAAAGACAAAGCAAACAGCTAATTGCTGGTCCTATCAGAGCATCGAGCTGGGCTTCCCTTAAACTTCAACTTGAGTTGGGATCTGGGTGAGGTTACCAGTTTGGAAAAGGTATGATTGCACAAAGCTCCCTTCTATGGTCAGGAAACAGAATCATGCAATTGTTCAAGAGCAGCCTGGATTATATGAGACCCTGCCTCAAAAACCCAAAGAATGGTAAGGAGCAGTGACCTGTTCATAAACCGTCAAAGCCAGACGGGCCCTGAGAGATCTTCTAACTTTGTTTTGCTGTGGTGGTTGTTGTCTTTGTTTGCTTTTCTGAATTAAAAACCAAGGGCCAGAGCTGGTGAGATGGTTCAGTTCTGCCTGCTCTTCCAGAGGTACTGAGTTCAAATCCCAGCAACCACATGGTGGCTCACAACCATCTGTCAAGGGATCTGATGCCCTCTTCTGGGTGTGTCTGAAGACAGCTACAGTGTACTCATGTACATAAAATAAATAAGTAATTAAAAAAAACCCCAAGGTCCAGGGACAGAAAGAAATGAATAGAATTGCCTTGCTGCTCAGTGACAGGACCTGGGACAGACAGAAATCCTAATTTTTCAATAGGACTTTCATGCTCTTTTCTGCAGAGTTCTTTGGTTTTTTTTTTTCCGTCCTTCTAACTTTAAGAGTTGTTTTCCCTGGAATATAGTTCCTTTCAAACCTCCGTCTCAGGGTTGCTCTTTTGGATAGATTCTTGTTGTGAAATTCTGCCTGACCTGGAACCTGCAATCCTTCTGCTCCAGCCTCCTGAGAGCTGGCAAGCCATCCTGGCCATTAAATGCATATGGGTTGGGAATTTAAGAAAAAAAAAAATGTCACTTCAACAGAATCTGTGGAAGCTTGACGCAGCTTCACGCTGCCTGCCTTGTCCACTACTGGCCCGGCTGCAGGCTGCAGGCTGCAGGCTGCAACCTTGGGTGGATGGTAAATGATCCTAATCAGTTGGGTGCTAGTGGGATGGCTCGGCAGTTATGAGCACTTGCTTTTTCCAGAGGACCTGGGTTTAATTCCACATGGTGGCCCATATCATTCACAAGTCTAGTTCCCGGGGCTCTGATATCCTCTTCTGACTTCTGTGGGCACCAGGCTCCCATGTGGTGCGTAGACATGCAAGCAGAGCACTCATCTACCTACATCTTTAAGCAAAATTTAAAGAATGATCCTAATGTAGAGCAACGTCCCAGAAGTCTCTTCTACAATGAGGAAAGCAAGCACAATGGTGCACGATGAATGTAGAAGCGTGTACACGGGTAGGGAGGGGACAGTGACTAACACAATATTCCCATCAAAGCCTCGAAGTAGTAAAGGACAATTGAGATAAAGTTTGGAGAGGAGATAACATAGCTAAGCAAGCCAGAGAGGATTGCGAAGAAACCGCTAGAAAGATGCTGTGGGGTTAACAGAGGGGAAAGCAGATAATGGAGACAGACGGCGAACGGGCAGGCAGTCATTTTATTATCCCAACCTCATCTCCCTTCCTAAAGTGCTTCAGATACCTTATAAGGACACACATGATATGGCATAAATTAAAGGGCGGAAACCAGGAGGTGAACTCAGAGCACAGCCAAGCACAAGGCTCTAAATGCATAGCCAAAGGGTGGGCCCAAGACTTGGTTTTTAAGCTTTCTAGCAGCCAACAGGAAAGGGGAAACCTTGCTGTTACACAATTCACAATGTCCAGGAGATAAAAACAAACCTAATTGCTCAGAAGGGCAACTGTTCTCAGTCCTAAGATCAGACAGGAATTCCTCCCAGGGGCCTCGGAGAGGATGCTGTGGGATACAATGAACGACATCCTTGACAACATCCTTCCAATAGTGGCAGCAACAAGTTTCAAAGGACTGTTTTTCATAAGAGCTCTTAGGATCAACTGCTGGTCAGGATCCCAATAAAACTAGGCCGTTAGAAACTAAAAATAGCATGCGAAGGTACAGAACAGGGAATCTAGTGCTCACATGGGTGGGGAAAGGTTATATACAGGCACATGCACACATACAATATCTCTGGAAGAATGAATTGACAATAGTGGTCGCCTGGACAGAGAGAGGAAGTAGAGAACGGTGGTCTGGAACAGGAGAGACTTCCTTTTTGCCCCATACCATCTCATATTGCCTCGATTTCATTAAGCATGGTTTATCTTTTTGTCAATAAGAACATTGATTAATCGTTAAAATAATAATGGCATTCAAGGGTCAGAGGCGTTTTATCCCTGGGCTGCAGGCAGGGTGAAGATGTTCAAATATTAGCTTTGATGTTCAAACAAGGAAAGGAAGTGAGATGGGCTGTCATGCATGCCTGTGTTTTCAACGCTTAGCACTCCGAAGCAGGATAATTGTGAACTCAAAACCAGTCTGGACTGCATGGTGAGATTTTTGTTGAGTAGGGGAGGGGAGGAGACAGGGAGAGAGGGAGAAGGAGAGGGAGGGAAAGAGAAGCAGAGGTGGGAGGAAGGGAGAGAGAGAGAACTCACTGTCCCACTGATTATCTGAGACCCTACACTCAGAAGGCTAAGTCAAAAGTTCCAAAAGTGGATCTTGCCAGAGGTGGGAGAAAAGAAATTGTGATCAGAATATAGTGTGTGAATTTTCAATTAAAAAAGATGCTCCAGAAAAGTCTGGGGCTACAATAAGAAGAAAAACAATATTTATTGAGCAACTTTAGGCATGAGAGGGCTTTTAATCCTTTTCGCTTTATCTCATTTACTCCACATAGTAACCCTGCTAGACGCATTTACCTCAGCAATCTTCCTTGGAGAAGACACAGGAGTTGAGCTGCTTTGTTGTTGCTGCTCTTCAGATAATTGATTTTTTTTTAGATAGATAAGCAAGAAGAAGCCAAACATGCATCTGTGGAGCCTTTTAAAAAGCAGCCGTGAAGGTGGAGGCACCCAGGAACTCCCTGCCTGCTGCTGCCTCCAGAGAAACTTCTTTCCTTTTCTTCACCCAGGCTTGAAGTAGTGAGAGATCACTAGAGTTCAGGCTCTGGATCAGAATTCATTCAAAATTAGGAGAATCCAGCAAAACACTGGATTAAATGCATTTCAAAAAAAAAAAAAAAACAGCAAAGATAATGTTAGCATGGGTGTTGCCTGACCTTGCTACTTAAAAGCTACCTCCATACACAATCTTTGTCTAAAACCTGGTGCAGGTGGAAGAACGGATCCTCATTCCCTGACTAGAATGGAAATCTTTTTTTGTTTGTTTTTTCGACACAGGGTTTCTCTGTGTAGCCCTGGCTGTCCTGGAACTTACTCTGTAGACCAGGCTGACCTCGAACTCAGAAATCCGCCTGACTCTGCCTCCCAAGTGCTGGAATTAAAGGCATGCGCCACTACCGCCTGTCTCAGAGTGGAATTCTTGGTTTGTCATTCCATCTAAGCTGGCCTGGGTTAAGTTGGGGCCATTTTTCTCTGTGCTGCTCGGCGGCTGCAGCCAAGCAGCAGTGTTGAAAGTGCTGTGTCTTGCCAGGGCGCCTCTTTCCTGATCCTTTGCCTAGAGAAGCTGGATCCTTCTTGACATTCTTCCCTTGGCATATCTGGAAAGCTGTCTAGCACCCAAGCCAAGATATATGAAGCAGAAAAAGAGAAGCCGAAGTGCCCGCATATGAAGTCCCAAAGTCCCTACTTAAGTCTTCCTTTTTCTCCCAGTCTTTAAGAACGTGACATTTAAAAATGCATAATGTTCAGTGTCGTTAGCTGTAAGTTCTTTATCTTTATTTTTCAAACCTAGTGACCCTACCCAGGATCCCGACTACTAGCTGAGGTAGTGAGAACAATTTGGAGATTTTAGAAGACTTTTCAAGCACAAGGAGGGGAACAATAAGAACGTTCTGTACAACCCTCATTGTCCTTTTTTTTTTCCTAAACGGAATTGAGCTGACCAGTCAATTTTCTTGCCCAGTTCTGTTAAAGTTTTACTGAGCTTTCAGAACCTTGGCTAACTTCCCTTTTCATGTATTTGCCATCGACACTGAGTTTGTGCTAATGACACCCTCTGCTGTTGGCAGAGGGTAGGGCAGCGCCATAAATCCTGAAGTGGGAGCATTTTTTCCTCTGCAGTAGACCAAGTTTATGAATTATGTCCAATTATTAGGGTAGCTGATGCCCAAAGTCAGGAGATTTCTGACGCCCTGGTGCTACTTAATTTCAGAACACTCTTTTCTTCTTCTCACACACCCTATGTAGTGAGACAGTTTGAAAAGCAACACTCGATTTCAAACTGCATTTTAGACATTAAGTGACAAGCTTTTCCCCTTAATATCCAAATTAGGATCTGGGAACCACCTTGGGGGGGGGGTGTCTCAGTGAAACATGACTGGGTATGGTAATCAATACTGTTGGCCCAAAAAAGAGGAAACCACTCAGAGAAATCAAGCTAGGAAGACAGAGCTCTGCTTGCCTGGACCTTTCTGGGATATTTATTTCAGCATAGCAAGAAGAAAGTGGAATGTTGTTCAGGTTCAAGGGCAGGCCCCAATCTGTTCGGAAGGGAGTGCTCTTCCTATCAGCAGCCCATTCTGATCCCCTAAGGCCTGCCTAGGAGCTGGAGGAAAGCGACGGTAGCTGACCCTGGCCAATCTCAGAGGCCCTGATAAGGACACCAAGATACAGCCACTCTTCCATCCAAGCTTCCGCCCATCTTCTGCCAACCTCCGGAACACAGTTACCACTGGTGTCCACTCCCCATTGTTCCTGAGTAGGGAGGACGGAAGGGAACTAACACTCACTCGGGGGAGGAGTCTTATCGGGTCCTCCACACAATGTTTTATCATTTACCTCAGCCCTAGTAAACAGTACCAAACGACGAGACAAACTCTTCCATGGGCTCTAGGCCCGCTTCCATTCTAGGTGCTTCACCTTAGTTGCATTGAACCCTTACAACCTTAAGAAGGGCCTCTTCTCCCACCTCGGCTTACGGATCTTGAACCGGGGCTTGCGTAGTAGATACTCTTACCTGCTGATGTATCCTGCTTGCCTGCCCGTGTCATTTTCTAACTGGAGTTTAACATGTTGCAATTCTTTTTTGGTTTTTTGAGACAGGTTTCTCTGTGTAGCCCTGGCTGTCTTTGAACTCACTCTGTAGACCAGGCTGGCCTCAAACTCAGAAATCCGAATGCCTCTGCCTCCCAGACTGCTGGGATTAAAGGCATGCGCCACCCCTGCCCGGCCCTCATTTGCCATTCTCACATCATTTTTTACTGAAGTTTCTTTGTGGGGGCTCTTAGCTAAGTCTTGAGTTTTAGCTGACTTTCTCTGACAGTTTCAGTAAGGGAAGTAGGGGATGGAGTACCACTTTATTATCACCCTCTAGGGATAGACATATAGAGTCCCCATTTAGCCTCCACTGACATCCACATTGGAAGCCTCCTCCTTACTCGGGGGTGGGATAAGAGGCCTATGACTAGGTTTCCCATGGCACCTCCCAATTCCTGAAGTGTGTGTGTGTGTGTGTGTGTGTGTGTGTGTGTGAGAGAGAGAGAGAGAGAGAGAGAGTTCCTTGATGCTGTTCCCCACATGGCGTCCACTAGCATAACAGAGTCGGGAGAGTGTAGTGGCCTCTAATGGCAAAAGACACAATGCAATGCTCCAGTTGATGCTCTCCCACTGAGGGAAGGAAACGGTCACCTTATGACTAACTAAGGAAGTTGGAAGTCACAATTCCCCATGTGACCTCCCTTATAGTCATCCTTTGCTACACAACAGGTTCAAGGTCAGCCTGGGTTTTCTTGTAAACCCATGTCCACCTATGGTGGAATGAGCAACATGTAAAAGTCTTCTCCACAGGAGCACTGTGGCACACATCTATATGTGCACACATATGCCATCTCAAGGGATTTAGGGCTGGGAGTGGCGCTTTAGCCGTTAAGAGCACTCCCTGCTCTTCCAGAGGACCCAAGTTTGGTGTCTAGTACGTCTATTGGGCAACGCACAACCTAAATTTCCAATGGATCTGATGTCCTCTTCCGACCTTAGTGAGCAACTGCACACACAAGACATACACTTAGACAAATATATCTACACAAAGGTAACAAAGATTTGTATTATTTGAAAAAATAATAAAAGAAAGAATAACTTGAAAAAAACTATCTCGTTGGCTTTGTCAGTTAGATTGAAATAAATGAATAAGTAAATGTTTAAAATTGAAATAAGCTGAGGATGTAGTTCATGCAGGAAAGTGTTTGCAAGGAGGTGGAGGCAGATCAGGAATCCAAAGTCATCCTTTGTTAATAACCAGTTCAAGGTCAGCCTAGCCTCAAGAGACCTTGCCTCAGAAACCAAAACCAAAACAATGAGTACCATTGCGATGCACAGTTAGTGACCACACCACATAGAGGAGGATGGGAAGAGTCAGGACCATTGTATTGCACAGTCAGTGACCACACCACATGGAGGAGAATGGAAGCAAGAGCAGCAGCCTTTCCTAGCTAGCTGGTAGGATGTGCAATGGTACTTCTACCCTACTAAAGTCCAGCAGTTTCTGAAACCATGCAAGCACCACGGAATCTGTTTTCCTCTGTTGAGACAAGGTCTTGGAATGTAGCCCAAACCATTCTCCAGATCTCAGCAATTCTACTGCCTCAGTCTCCCACCCTGTAATTCTGGGATCATAGGTATGCCCTTCCTTCTTTGGCTTGTGTGTGTGTGTGTGTGTATGTGTGTTATGATGTTACTATCTCTGCCTCCCAGGTTCTGGGATTGTAAGGGTGCATCACCCTAGTTGCCTTATACAGTACTGGGGACTAGTTTCCTCCATGCTAAGTACTCCATCAAGTGAGGTGCATCCCAGACATTGTGGGTTTTAATGTCCAACTCAGTTTTATTCTGGCCATGTGCATGTGTGTGTGTGTTGTATGTACATGTACATACATGTGTGTGTTGTATGTACATGAATATACTGTTCGATCACACTTTACCTTATTCTCTTGAGAAAGGGTCTTTCCCTGAACTTGGGCCTCATTGTTCTAGTTAGGCTGGCTATCAGGAGAACTCCAGGATCCACCTGGTTCTGCCCTCCAGTGCTCTGGACACTAATGTGCTTTTTGATGGAGGTATTGAGGATCTGAATTCATGTTTTCATGCTTACATGGGAAGAACTCTTATCATTGTGCAGTCTCTCCAAGCCCCTTTAAAAATTGGCATATATTCTTTGTACACAGTAATAAGTTCTACAGACATTTATAGAGGCTCTTAAAAAAATAAAATTAAAAAAAAACAAAAACAACTAAAAATGGGCTGGGCAGTTGGGGGTGCATGCCTTTAACCCCAGTACTCAGGAGGGAGACGATCTCTGAATTTGAGGCCAGCCTAGTCTATCTAAACAGCAAGTTACAGGATAGCCAGGGTTAAACAGAGAAAGCCTATCTCAACAAAACAAAACCTAAAAATGAAACTATCATATGACCCAGCTATACAGCTCCTACACCTACCCGAAGGACTCCAAATCAGCTTACTATACAGAGAAACGTGCACCTATCTTTTTAAAAAGATTTCATTTATTTTATGTATATGAGTGTTTTGGCTGCATGTATTTATATATACCACATGTGTTCACGGTGTCCATAGAGATTAAAACAGGGTACCAGATTCCTTGGAAATACTTACAGATGGTTGTAAGCCACCATGTGGGTGCTTGAAATTGAACCCCGGGTTCATTGGAAGAGCAACCTTTAGCCACTAAGCTATCTCTCTCAAGCCCTGGGCACCCAACTTGATTGCTGCACTATTCCCAATAGACAAACCAAGAAATATGTTTAGATATCCTTCAATAGATTGAATAAAGAAAATACAATATGGGAGCTGGAGAGATCAGCACTCACACGGGGTGGCTCACAATAGCTAAGAGCTCCAGCTCCAGGGAATCTGACACTCTCTTTAGACCTTATGAACACCTACTCATAACACACACACACACACACACACACACACACACACACACACACACCCCACAATCTTAAAAATTAAAAGATTAAAAATAAAACATAGTATTTACATATAAGAAAGCTTTGCTTGACTATGAAGAATAATTTTTTTTGTTGTTTTTAGGAAAATGGACTTGAGATCATTGTATTAAGCTGTCATAGTCTTTGTCAACTTCACACAAATGCAGACATACTTGGGAAGAAGGAAATCTCAATTCAGTCATTGCATCGGCCAGCCTGGCCTGTGGGGCATTTACTTGATTGCTGACTCACGAAGGAGGGCCAAGCCCTCTATGGTTGGTGCCCTTGGCTAATAGTCCTGGGCTCGATAGGAAAGCCAGCTGAGCCAACCATGGGAAGCAAGCCAGTAAGCAGCATCCCTCCATGGCTTACCTTTCAGTTCCTGCCTCCAGGTTCCTACCCTGACATAGCTCAATGATGGACTGCAGTCTGGAAATTAAGTCCTCCTAAGTTGCTTTGGGTTAGAGTTTTATCCCAGCAACAGAGACTCAAAGTCAAAGTATAAGCCAAACTTCGAGAAATCCTGCATGTTTTCTCTTATTTGTGGGCCATAGGTTTCGTAGGTACATAAAATCGTGCATGTTTATAGACCATAGAAGTTTTAGTCTCAGTCATCACAAACTGGTAGCATACATGTTCATCAGCAGGTGGATGCTTGGCCAGACTGTGGTGCACTCACATCATCCAGCTCAGCATAAGAAAAGAACAAACAAGGCGGGCAGTGGTGGCACACGCCTTTGATCCCAGCACTCTGGGAGGCAGGGGCAGGTGGATTTTTGAGTCGAGGCCAGCCTGGTCTACAGAGTGAGTTCCAGGACAGCCAGGGCTACACAGAGAAACCCTGTCTCAAAAAAACAAAATCAATAACAAACAAACAAACAAAAAACCAAGAAAAGAACAACCAATATACACAACTACAGACAATCAGGAGCTGGGATGCAGCCTAATGTGAGCAAGGCCCTGGATTGAGTCCCTAAGGTTAAATAAAAACATAAGCAAACAAACAAATAATTCTATCATCAATTTCAATGATTATATTTAGAGTTCAAGAAGTGGGCAGAGGTGGCTCTAAAGAGCGAGACAGGGATCTTTGTATTTTTTTTTATTTTGAGGCAGATTGCTCTTTGTAGTCCTTGGTGTTCTGAACACATTATGTATATTAGGCTGGCCTCAAACCCACAATGATCTGCCTCTTAAATGCCAAGATCAAAGGTGTGCCCCACACTGTCACCCAGCTGTGTCGCTCATTTCTTTTTCTTTTCTTGAGACAGGGTTTCTCTGTGTAGCCCTGGCTGTCCTGGAACTCACTCTGTAGACCAGGCTGGCCTCAAACTCAGGAATCGGCCTGCCTCGGCCTGCCTCGGCCTGCCTCTGCCTCCCAAGTGCTGGGACTAAAGGCGTGCACAACCAGTGTATCGGTCTTTTTTTTTTCTTTTTTAATATTTTAAATGTCTGTATTTTCCTGCCTGTATGTCTGTGTTCCATATGTGCCCGGTACCCACAGAGGCTGGAATAAGGTGCTGGATCCCCCCTGGAACTGGAGTTACAAATGGTTGTGAGGTATCACTATGCGAGTGCAGAAATCAAACGGAAGTCCTCTGGAAAGAGCAGTCAGTACTTTTAATCACTGAGCCACCTTTTTGGTTCAGGTATCTTGTATTTTGCTTATGTCATTTGCATAGTGTACAATAATTCATCAGATTAGTTACTATTTAGCCAAGAGTCGATCAATGGAACTACATAATATCAAAGTTTCCAGACATGGTGGAACATACCTTTAATCTCAGCACTCAGGAGGCAGAGGCAGCTTCATCTACAGAGTAAGTTCTAGAAAGGCCAGGGCTACATAGAGGCATCCTGTTTTGAAAAAACAAACAAACAAACAAATCTTGATCTCAAAGAATAGAATCAGCAGGGCATGATGCTTCCTGCCTGCGACTGAAGCTGGTACAGGAAGATTGTCAGTTTGAGGCCATTCTACACTACATAATCAGGTCTAGGCCAGCCTGGAATACAGGACAAGAACCTGTATCAGAAAAAGAAAAACCCAGAAGAAACCTAAGCCCAGAATGTCTCAAAACCAAGGGTATAAGACAAACAGGACAGATTACCTGGGCCGAGTGTGGGATTAGGAGGGTAGTTAACAAAAAGGGACCAGCACAAGGAGTCACTTCTATTGCTCTGAAGCAAGGCGACTTTGGTTGACAACCATTCACTGACTATTTTTAAAAAGTCAAGAGAGGATTGTAAATGTTCCCAGCTGAAGTGATGCTAAAGCTAAGAGGTGGTAGATGTATATAGCTCAGCCTGCTCTGACCGCCACCCCTGTCTATCACCTCACACCTGATAAATAGGTATGACGATTATATCCCAGTTAAAAAAGGAAAGAATGTCTGTCTTTTGCAATGACTTCCTGTTTGTCAGTCCCCATTTGGTTCCCGGTGGCACCTTCTAAGTGTGGCTCTTGACTCTGTCAAGCTGTTACTTTAGATTATCTTTCATTTCCTTGCTGCTGCCATGACTTCAATCTTTCCTGGCTTCCACATGCACGGAAACCATCGTCACTGTGATGAGATGACAGGTTCTGAGAAAGGCTTCTTAGCCTCCCTTCCCAAATTTCTTTGTGACAGTTAGCTCCAACATTTTGAAAGGAGGGACATTTCCCTTCCTTCAGAGCCTTCTCCATTGGCTTCTGTTTCTCCTTTTCTAGTAAATGTCTCATAACCTCAATTTTTATCATACACACTTAATATATGTATGTACACCTGTGCCCTAGATTCCCTTGGTTTTACAACTTCCCTGTCCTTCCCAGGCACTTTCTGAAGTCCGGTATGGTTGGATACACTCATACATTTGAGAAGCAGAGGTAGGAAAATGAGTGCAAATTCATTCCCAGATATATAGTACATCTCAGGGCAGCCTAGGTTATGTGACATCCTGTCTTTAAAAAGGCACAGAGTTCGGTGATGGCGCAGGGTTCAGGAGCACTGACTGCTTTCTCAGGAGATCTGGGTTGGATTCCTAGAATCTCAATGGGGGCTCACGACCCTCTATCTGTAACTCTAATTCCAGGGGATACTATACCCTCCTCTGGCTACCGAGGACACCAGGCATACAAATGTGCATGCAGGCAAAACACCTGTAAGCATAGAATAAAACAAACCCATAGGTAGAAAAGGCAAAAACAAATAAAACTGATAATCGCTGAGAATACTTAAGGCTGGCCTAGTTCGTAGCTTAACTTCACCTTCATGAATATCTGTCTGTATAAGCTACCTGGGCAAATATGTACAGCTGTGGTTGGTTGTCCCAACACTCTGGATGCACAGGGTTGCTGTCTTTCTCTCTCTTGTCCTTATTAGCAGACTCTAAGTCACAACCTTCTTGACTCGGTTCCCCAAGTGTTGGGACTGCAGGCATACAGTATCATGCTTATTGTTAGCTACAGCTATTGCTCCCTCAGCTCCAATCAATCTCTGGTCCAAAATATTTGGGGATAGAAATTATCCTACGACAATGCTTCTCTACGGAGCACAGTGCCGTACCCTTCTACAATGCCAACACTTGGGAAACTGAAGCAGGAGGCTTGAGGTTTCGGGCCAGTCTAAGCTAGCGGCATGAAAGCCTGACCAATCCAAACCGAACCCACCAAACCAACCAACCAATCCCAAAACACCAGTGGAATGCTGTGTAGCAGTTTTTCCTCTGCCATAAAACCTTCCATCTTTTAGAGAAGGTCCTTAAACGTAGGAAATGAGACACTCAAAGGCATCAGAAGTTCTGGAAGCTGACTAGATATGGCAGTCGGCTCCTCCCTCTGCAAGCAGGACTGCTGAGAGGCACTCTCGGACCAGCTGAGCCGCCTAGATTAGGCTCAGACCAACCTGGCTTCCTTCAAGAGTCAGAGACCAGCTAAACTGTCTACAAGTGTCAAATTAGCCACGCTGCCCGAAAAAGACATTCTCCAACACCTTAAGCTGTGTGCACGCTGTGCAGTGTGCTCCAGAGTTCTAGCTTTCGTGAGCCATGATGCATGCTGGGGTGGGCTTTTGTGACCCAGCTATTTTTTTTTAGCCAGTTCTGTTCCTGTAAGTAACCCCTGACCCTTATTCCTGTAGGTAACCCCAATAAGTCACTGATCCACCAAGTTGAATTTTGGTGTGTCCTTAAGTTGGCCTGTCATTGGTTCCCTTTCTTGGATGAGTAGTTTTTTTTTTCATGTCTCCACAAATATAGTATTATATAAGAGCCAACAAGATGACTCAGCTTATTGCCTGGCAGTGTGATGTGAGCCCCCAAACCCATGTATGCTTGCTAGCTTTAGGCAAACTTGACAACAACCTGGAGTTATGTTAGAAATGGGAACCTCAGGCTGGAGAGATGGCTCAGCAATTAAGAGCAAGGACTGCTGTTCTAGAGGTCCTGAGTTCAAATCCCAGCACCCACATGTAATGGAATCCGAAGCCCTCTTCTGGGTGTCTGAAGACAGCTGCAGTGTACTCACATACATGAACTAAATCTTAAAAACACGAAAGAAAAGGGACCCTCAAGGGTTGGACGGATGACTCAGCAGTTACTTCCTGCTCTTGTAGAAGACACAGGTTCAGTGCCTAGCACCCATGTGGTAGCTCAAACCCATCTGTAATTCTAGTTTTAGACGATTTGATCTTTATGGGCACCAGGCATATGTGTGCCACACATACATGCATGTGAACACTCGTACACATAAAAACAAAATAAAGCTAAAAAGAGAACCTTACAAAAGGCTCCTTTCCGCTCTGTCTCTGTACCCTTTCTTCCTCCCTCCCCACTTCTCTCTCTCCATGGTGACTTCCCTGGTCTCAGTCCTTGGGGCCAATGAACTTGCACGCCCAAGAGCAGCTTCCCAACAACCCTGCATTAAATATAAAAAATAAATAAAAGAGCAAACTTGATAGAGAAAATAACCCCTACCAGATTAGCTTGTTGGCAAGTCTGTGGCATATTTTCTTGATTACGATGTTTGGTATGTGGGAGTGCCCAGCTCTCCATGGATGGTGCCACCCATGGGCTGGTGGTCCTGGATTGAGTAAGAATGCAGGCTGTGCAAACCTTAAGCTAGCAAGCAGCATCTGTCTGTGGCCTCTGCTTTAGTTCCTGTTCTGATTTCCCTCAGTTACGAGCTGTTACCCAGAAGTGTAAGCTGTTCTTCCCCCAAGTTGTTTTGATTTTCAAGACAGGTTTCTTTGTGTAGCCCTGGCTGTCCTAGAATTCCCTCAGTAGACCAGGCTAGTCTCAAACTCACAAAGATGCACCTGCATCTTGTCAAGATTAAAGGCATGTGTGCACCGCTACTGCCCAGCAACCAGGGTGTTTTATGGCAGCAATAGAAACCCTAAGACACCAAGTAGGCAAAAATTATACTCCAGATACACACACCATGCACACACATACAATAAAAATAAATATAAATAATGTGTAAAAATTCAAAGAGAGTGCTCGACTCCTAGCGCTATTGTGAATTCTGAGAGAAAAGGAGTTTGAGGGGGGAAATTAGAAAGGATGTTGACTTGGAAATGAGTCTCTATCACTGATGGAGAGGATCCTCCGAATGGAAAATAATCATGGAATACAGATGAGGTCCAAGGCTTAGATAGGGCGGAGAATCACACAAAAAATGGCAGTGAACAGCAACCCAGAGATAGGGAGGCAGAGCACGGAGGGATGTTGACAAAGTGCCAGCTGATGGAAGACGGGTGTATGTCAAAATAATTGTCTCCAGAAGCAGGAAGTTTTTCCTGATTCCTAAGGTTTAGGTATCTCCTCCAGGGTTCCCATAGCTCCTGGTTTGCCCTTCATCATGTTCCTTATGATGGTTAAGTCCTAATAATCTATTTAGTTATTTGTAGACAATGGCTTCCTAAACTGTGGGTCTTGTGATTAAATTTGGGGTTGTGAAAAGTCTGACAGCAATTGGTTAGGGAACATGCAACAACCCTAAATGAATTCCAACTCAAAAGGCCAGTGAGCCTGAGGTGCTCCTGGTGACACTTGTCTGTGCTGCATTCTGTACCCTGGCTGTAATCTTGGCATAAAGTCCATGAGCGCACTTTCCCGGCTGCACAGGCCATTATGCTACACGGTGCCAGCAAACACTGCCTGAACCATTCTGACTCAAATCTCAGATTACCGTAGGATATGAATTGCAGTGTTTTTACTGGACAGTTTTCTGTTCTTACAGAAATGCAAAGGTATAAGAATGAAGAACAGTGTTTTAATAATTTCCTGCCCTCATTCCTTAGAATATTAAGTATCATATTAGGGTTTCTTTGGATGGTACTGGTCAAAACACTTGATTTAAAAAAAAAAAAAAACAAAACAAAACTCCTCTTTGAGGCTGGAGAGATGGCTTATCAGTTAGGGTCACTGTCTGTTCTTCCAGAGGACTAGGGTTCAACACCCAGCATACACATGGTGCTCAAGACCATGTGTAACTCCAGTTCCAGGGAAGCCAATGTCCTTCTCTGGCCTCAGACTGCACCAGACAAACAAAGAGCACATGGAAATATATGCAGGCAAGCAGCCAGATTGTAAAATCAAATATTTAAAAATTAAAAATTGCTGTCTAAATTGCTGACATGAGTCTTATAAAACCTTTTAAAATAAAATTGGCTTGGAATTAGTACAGAATTTCAGGCAACCTCTGAAGCGGTAGTAAATACAGTTCTATTGTAAATACTACATATTTAAGGAATGTGGCATTCTTAGTGTGACTAATGCAAAGTATAAATATCGATCACTCCTGGAAAACCTTAAAGATACTCTAGATTCTGCAGTACCAAATATTTAATCAAGTTTAATTCATGTAAAATAAATGAGCAATTCATTATTATTTAAATGTTCCTTCATCTTTAATAAATAATACACATGCCTTTGATACCCAGCACTCTGGAGGCAGAGGCAGGCAGATCTTTGTGAGTTCAGGGCCAACCTAGTCAGAACAGCCAGAACTATATATAAAGACCTTGTCTCAAAAATTAAATAAAATTATAAAGAAAATTTGAAATAAATTTGACTTATTCGTAGTAAATATTTGATTTATATACTGATTTATACCTATATATGCAGAGTCACCTAGAACTACTTTTTCAGGGTCCATCAGTGGAAAGGAAGTTTAAATGACCTGCTGTTAAGTCATGCCATCCACCATCCTGCCCAATGGGTAAAGTCTGGGTATAAGTGCACCTGTCAGTCCTTGCCAGAGAAGCTTCTTCTTGCAGTATATAGTGACTAAACACAGAAACTCACAACTGGTCAATGTACAAAACTGAGAGACTGTAGAATACCTTAAGCAGGACATACATATCCTACCTCTCCCCAAAGCCTGTGAATCTTCACCGAAGAGGGGGTCAGAAAGAGTCCAGACACAGGTGGTAGGTAACTTCAAGGAAGCAATGTTTCCAGACCCAACAGGCAGATGCACATAGGAACTTAAAGTGCTTGTGACACCATCAACAGGTGCTGCACAAGCTCAGGGAGGCCAGACAAAATCTTGGCATAGTGTGTGTGTGTGTGTGTGTGTGTGTGTGTGTGTGTTTGTGTGTTGGGGGTGAGTGGGCATGAAACCCTACTAGCTGAAGAGTGGCTGGCATTTTATGGCTGCTGGGAGAAGGAGGAGTCAAGTTTTCATTAATAGTGTGACCCTTGGCATATCAGTCACACACTCCAGGATAGCGCCTACACAGAGGGAAATGCAGTGTTTGATAGTGGACTTGAATTACTTGTAAGTAATAAATTGCACAGCCACTAAAAATGTTTTAGGCCGATTTCTTTAAGTTCAAAGTCAGCCTGTTCTACATACTGAGTTGCAAGACAGCCAGGACTATGTAGAGAGACTCCATCTCTACCATCCCCTTCCAGGAAAGAAAAACTTCAAGATGGGTGGGTAATGAAATGAAGAGTGGTGCCTCACATGCTTATCAGCCAGCACACAGCCTATTTGCGACAATAAGTTGAGCTATTCACCTGGGGTATTCTCACTCAGTGAGCGTGCACTGTGTTGTTACCATGACTACCAGGGCCCTGGAAAGCTAAGAGCCTCTGGCCATAGCAACTCCAAGTTGTTCTGTCTCTTCCTTCTCTAGAGCCTCTGCTTTACTCCCCTAGTGACAGCAGTTTCTGTTGTTTGGTTTGGCTTGTTTGAGACAGGGTTTCTCTCTGTATAGCCCTGGCTGTCCTGGAACTCCTATAGACCAGGTTGGCCTCATACTCAAGAGATCTGCCTGCCTCTGCCTCCCAAATGCTGGGACTAAAGGTGTACACTACCACTGCTCAGCACATCCCTTCAGTGTTGTAAATGTGGCCAATTATGATCTTGAATTCTTCCTGCCTTTACCTCCAAATTGATAGGATGATAAGTGATTTTCCCCCTATGTTCAAAGCCAGGGCCTTGTGCATGCTAGGTAAGCACTGAGCCAACTGAATTATGCCCACAGCCTGGAAGTTTTAAATAAGCAGAATACAGTTGCTCTTGTCACAAAAAGTGTATGGGAGACAATGGATATGTTAATTTGTTACACTCACTACAGTAATTTTATAACATATATATTTTATAACCTATTTCTTTTAAATTAAATTTTTATTTATTTTGTGTGGAAGGACTTATGCTATGGTCTATATGCGGCTGCCAGAGGACAATTTATGGGCACAAAACAGCTTGGGAGCAGATACCTTTACCTGGTGAGCTATCTTGTTAACCCTATAAGATCATTTAAATTTTACATACATTTTGTTTTTGAGACAGGGTCTCACTATATAGCATTAAATGTACTAGAACTTGCTATGCAGACCAGACTAACTCAGAAATCTG
Organism: Apodemus sylvaticus; assembly: GCF_947179515.1. Classification (NCBI taxonomy): domain Eukaryota; kingdom Metazoa; phylum Chordata; class Mammalia; order Rodentia; family Muridae; genus Apodemus; species Apodemus sylvaticus. The sequence continues at coordinate 102,121,704 of NC_067495.1, read as the reverse complement.
CATGTGTCTGCCTCTTTCGTGCATGTATTAAAGGTATGGGCTACCACCCATATTTAAGCTGGCTTAAAAATAACTTTTAAAAGAAAAATTAAGGCTGCGCGGCGGTGGCACATGCCATTAATCCCAGCACTTGGGAGGCAGAGGCAGGCGGATTTCTGAGATCAAGGCCTGCCTGGTCTAATCGAGGCCAGCCTGGTCTACAGAGTAAGTTCCAGGACAGCTAGGGCTATACAGAGAAACCCTGTCTTGAAGAAAAAAAATCCAAAAAGAAAGAAAGAAAGAAAGAAAGAAAGAAAGAAAGAAAGAAAGAAAGAAAGAAAGAAAGAAAGAAAGAAAGAAAGAAAGGAAACAACAAAAAAATTAAGCCAGGCCCTGCAATCCAAACATGTCGGGACCAGAGAAAGGATTGCCAGAATTTGAGATCCTGCCTCAAAAGAGCTACTTCCCCCTAAAGAAAAACAAAGGGAAAATTTTTTATAATAATGAAAAAGCTATAAATAGATAAAGAGATATATATTAACATGGTTCCATTGACCTTCGTGCTTCTACCTGACATATTATTTCCTCTATCACTTCTTCTGTGTCTCTCACTGTGGCTACCTTCTTGCTTCCCCAGCACTGAAACACTGGAATTGCAGGTGTATGTCACCATACCTGGGTATTCTTAAACAAGGACTCTCAGGTGAACACAGATTTACACGAGCAATCTAAAACTCAAGACACGGACGGTGAGATGAATAGACATCTCAGCCATTCAGATGCTTGCTGCTCTGGGCAACCTGTAACTCCAACTCCAGGGGATCTAATGCCCTCTTGTGGCAGCTACGGATATGTGCACGTAAGTATGCAAACCAATGTGCTCCCACAGGTTCTGGCGCCATAAACATCTTGAGTCAAAGGTGGTACCACATGCCCAGAATCATAGTGCTCAGGAAGCTGGAGTAGGCAGATCTCTGGGAGTTCCAAGCCGGACAGGACTACATAGTTAGTAAGACTGTGTCTGAAATAAAATAAAGTTTCAAAAATCTTAAAAAAAAAATCACTAAAGGGAGTTAGGATGTGGAGACCAGTCTGAGCTATATAATGTGTCTTAAAAAAAAAAAAAACCTTCAAAAAATGTTAAAGAGGAAATCATTAGCTGTAGTGCATGTCATTAACACCCCACCCTCCAACCCCACTGTCTCAACACTAAAGTAGCCTCTTGCTAGATGCAGAGGTATCCTGGAACCGACATATATTTTGTGCTACTTGGTTGCAAGAAGCAATTGGGAGAAAGCAGCAAAATACTAATAGGTAGAAGACTATCAATTCTTGGCTTGGAAATGTGACAGGAATTAATGTCAAAGGTGTGCCTGCCTGTCACTGTGTTGTCCGTTCCTTCTCCCACTTGCGGTTATAAGAGGTCAGCACATAGATGACTAAGGTAACATTACCACAGATGATGCCCTGAAGAGGGCTCCAAAGATGCATGACCTTCTTGTATCCAAACTTGAGGCCCTAATATGCATGGGCTGCAAAAACCCTGGGGGGGGGTAATCTTTCATCATAGCAATTTATGAGCAAAACTTCAGGAAGCCAATCAACTGAGGCCTTGGTAAAGATGGAGACAGACTAAGACTTAGGGACTGACTGACTGCACTTCCCCTCCTCAAGTAAGGGTTCTCCACACAGAGCACTGTCTCCCAATGGGCTCTAGCCTGAGCACTGGGCCTGGGTGAGTGCGAAGCTACCTTCGGGATCCCAGTTCATTCTGTGTGGGCATTTGGGAGCACCTATCACTGGATTCCCTTCTGCAGACCACTTCCTTAGCAGGGAGGGGTAGGAAGGAAGCCAATAGAGAGCGCCTTTCCAAAACTCAATTCTAGGTATTTCATAACAGCCCTCAGTTTTAAGAGTCATGTGCTACTAACTGACTCTAATACTTTGAATAGGGAACACCCTTTTTTTCTGTGATAGAAAAGATGGTTCAAATTCATGGCAGCCTTCCTATCTCAGCCTCAAGACTAGGCATGCGCTCCCATCCTTGCCTCCAGCGGAACACTTCCAGACCTGGAAAGAGAACTTGGGAGTAGGAGCCCCCAGCCTTGTCTTCCAGAGGCATTGGCTTTGCAAGTTGTTCAATAGCATAGGCGCCTTTTCTCAGATTCTGGGGATAAAGGTGAGTGAGAGCAGAAAACAGAACCTGGTAAGGCCTCCTGGATCACAGGCTTCTGCAGAATCCACTGCCAAACTAGGAGCAGTAGCTCTTACCTGCAATCTAGTACTCGGGAGGCTGGACCGGGATTGCCACAAAAATTAAGGCAAACCTGAGACACTGTTGTGTTCTAGGCCAATCTGAACTATAGACTCTGTTTCTAAAACCTGAAGCAGATAGATAGCCAGATGGCTCAGTCTCAATGCATGATGACCTAGTTTTTAATCCCCAGGACTTATGGGACAAGAATATATTCATCAGCAATGCATCATTAAAAACAAAATAGACTATAAATTCACTGTTGGGAGCTGGGAACAGGACACATACACTTCATCCCAGCACTCCAGGGACAGATCTCTGTCCAAGTTTATAACTAGCCTGTTCCTGGCCAGCCAGGGCTATAGTGAGATCTTGCCTCAAACATGACAGACCCCCAAAACAGTTGTTGGGGCTAGTGGATATAGGCACTGGCTGAGGAGCCTGGCTGGATTCCTGAGACCCACGAGGTAGAAGGACAATTTTCAAGTTGTTACATGGTGTCTCATACCCACATGAGACATAATTTTAAAATAAATTTAAAAGCCCATCAAACAGTTGAGCACAAATGCTACATGGCTTTAATCCCAGCACTCATGAGGCAGATTCAGGAAGATCTCTATTAAAGGCAAGCCAGGTGACAGCCTATTTGAAAACAAAAACAAACAAATGTCCAAGTCACTGAACTACATGGGAACTACATTTTTCTCCCACTGTTGATGCTTGCTTACAGCATTTTCCTCAATATCCCAGGTGGTAGCATTATTCCAGGCCTAGTTCAAAGTTAAGAATGATGCTTTCTCTAGATTACAGAGTCCTACAGTCTAGGTCTTAGGTCAAAAACCCAGAAATAAAAACGATCCTTAACATTTTAAATTGTGTTGCATGAGATGTAATGCAATTGCATAATCCTGTCCAGGGCAGGCATACTATATATGCTAATAACCTATTATTACATCAGCTGTCTCTTACTTTACTTAATGGTCCCAAGGTACTATATAGTGATCTGGGCAATTTTATTAGTGGAACTGTAATTGTTCTTACCAGTGCCCAGTTTATAAATATCATGGGTATGCTTATGTAGGGGAAAACCTAGTTTATATATGGTTATATAATACCTATGGTTTCAGGTATTCAGTATGGGTCTTGGATAGTATTATTTGTGGCTAAGTAACTACTGTATTCTGAAATGATGAACCTTGACACACTGATCCAATACTTCAGGAAGCAGTAGCACAATTACCTCCCTGGGCTTTTTTCCAGAAAAAAAAGATGTCATATCTTTCTCTAGTCCCTCTTGACTCACTTGTCAAAAGTCTAACTAACTCCGGGCAGTGGTGGCGCATGCCTTTAATCCCAGCACTTGGGAGGCAGAGGCAGGCAGATTTCTGAGTTTGAGGCCAGCCTGGTCTACAGAGTGAGTTCCAGGACAGCCAGGGCTATACAGAGAAACCCTGTCTCAAAAACACAAAAAACAACATCAACAACAACAACAACAACAACAACAACAACAAAAGTCTAACTAACTCAGCTATCCCCATATTCAACAAAAGCATAATGAAATAAAAAGTAGATCCAGAGGTGGGGCGTGGAGTGCATACCTTTAAGCCCAGAAGCAAAGGCAGGAGGATCTCTAGGCCAGCCTGGTGTACAAAGTGAGTTCCAGGTTAACTAGAACAGTAACAGAGAGGAAACCCTGTCTTCAAAAAACAAACAAACAAAAAAACAAAAAACAAAAAACAAAAAAAAAAAAAAACCCAAAAATAAAACCAACCCTCCCCGAAAATAAAAAAAGTAGATCGAGGTTTAAAAGAACAAAGGAGCACTCTCCACAAAGGTCTATAATCAGTGAGTCTCAAAGAAAAATGTACATCCTTATACAGTCATGTACAAAGAAACTCACTTAAAATCTTGGAATGCATTATAATCTATGTTTAAAGTCTGCATGCTTACAATCTCAAGTTTTATTTAGAAATTAAGCACTGACCAAGGAGGGAAATTACCACATAAGACAAAATCAGCTCAAAAGAAATAGGAATTTGGATTTCCAGGAATAAGTAGCAGAAATCCAGAAGGAATTAATTATGCTTCCTATAATTCATGTATACCGCACAGAATTAATTAGTTCTAATTCTCACTAAAGCGCAGATACTTTTAAGTCTTGCTTTTTGTTAACAAGGTGGCTAAAATGGTTCAGAAAGATAGATATGCTGACCAGTGAAACACCTAAGACAAACGGCAGCAGGAAAATCATTAGACTAGCACACCCAAAACTGCACACAGGACAGACATTTTATTAAGTTTCTTCTACACAATACAATAAGTTCAATTGAGAAGTCAAACGGATCCAAAGAAGATAAAAATTAAATACTTAAATTAATCAAAAGGCACTACGACACCACCTAAAACCCACCACCTCAGAGGTAGTAGGCTAAGGAAGATCGTGCTACAGCAAGTTATCTAACGTGAATGTTAGCAGTTACATAGCAAGAAGCAAGTCTGTCTTACAGAAGATTTTGTTACAATGATCACTGAGTCCAAGATATTTGGCCAGGAAAGGGTCAAGATAGCTAAAGGTAAAGCCAACTGGAAAGGAATGGGTATGGAGAATCCAAGCTATAGTTAAACAGATGGCAATGGATCAGGCTTCTTCCTCCCAAAAATTAATTACTGCATTGAGCCCCTGCCTTCATTACAGGGTGCTCAACAGCTGAACTATGCTTAAGGATGCTCAGGGTTCTTGCTATAGACCTCTGAAAATGTATTACACATGGTCTGGCTTTGTTGCTAGTTACTCTGAATGACGAAAACCCCAAGGCATTCACACGCAATGGAGTATGAGCTTTGTCAATCACGTCCTAAGGACCTTGTTGAATACTCTCTAACAGTCTTTCAACAGCTGAGCTCAACTTAAAGCAGTAAGGCTCACAAAATAAACAAGAAAGCCAGGATGCAGGTCAGGCATCCTAGCAGTTAATAGCAATCTGTCTTTCTCCAATTTAGGATCAATTCTAACATAGCTAAGGTGGGATGTAAAAAGCTATACTGGAGCAAGCTGGGTCTTCTGCTGAACTCACCAATACCAAGAAAAACAAGGGGTGGGGTTGATTTATTTTCAAAATGCTTCAGAAGTTATTATAAAGGAACATGGCTGAACAGGTAGGACACAGATTCTCCATTGTGGGTTCTCCTGATGGCTTCTGCAAGGATCATAGAGATGTCAATCACCTAGAAAGGAAAAAAGAATGCACCTAGGTTAGTCTGCAAGAACAGAATTCATGGGCCTAACTGTAGCCTATATGAGCAGCCTGGAAAGCAAACTTAACTAAGGATCTAGCACTCAACTCCTCCCTTTTACTAGAATCATTAGAAAGGAGTTAAGATGCAAACCTTGACTTATTAAAAGAGTGATTCTGTACAGGCCAAGTGCATTCCTAGAGCAGGTGAAGAGATGTTTCGGCAGCTAAGAGCACTCACTGACTGCTTTTCCAGATGCCTAGAGCTCAGTTCCCAGGACATGTCAGGTGGCTCACAACCACCTTCAACTCTAGCTCCAGGGAATCTGATGCTCCTTTGGCCCGCTGCAGGAAACTCCACATGTAATACACACACTCAAACATACATACATACAAACTAGCCGGGCAGTGGTGGCCCACACCTTTAATCCCAGCACTCAGGAGGTAAAGGCAGATGGATCTCTGAGTTTGAGGGCAGCCTGGTCTACAGAGCAAGTTCTAGGACAGCCACGGCTACATAGAAAAACTCTTGTCTCTAAAAACAAATCAACTTACAAAAAGAACATGCCTATTATTCTAGCCCTTGGGACACTAGGGCAAGAGGATTGCAGTAAGCCTTAGGCTACCCTAGTCAACAGTATGCCTTGTTTCAAAAGACCAAAGCAAAAGAAACAGCAACAACGAAATTTGGAATGTAAACAAAGAATATAGAAAATAAAAATATTTAAAAAAAAAAAAAGAAAGAAAGAAAAGAGCCTAGGGGTGTGGCTCAGCATTTAAGACTGCTGCTCTTGCAGAGGGCCTGAATTCAGTTCCCAGCAGCCATATGGAAGCTCACCACTACATTGAGCTCCAGTTCCACAGAAGCAGACACATGCAAATAATTTTTAAAATGGTAATTAAGTTTTACAAATATACAAAGCTGGATGTGGCCTGGCATACTCTTGATCCAAGTACTTAGGAGGCAGAGGCAGCTGGATTGAATTTAAGGCCAGCTGGATCTATAAACCAAATTCTAGGTCAGTCAGGGCTGCATAGTAGGACACTGTATCAAACAAACAAGCAAACAACAACAACAACAACAACAACAACAAAAAACAAAGAAGGAAGCTAGACTTTTAGGCTAAAGCATAAAAGTCCAAGGCCTGCCTGTGCTCCAGAGTAAGTTCAAGGCCAATCTGGATAACATAATGAGACCACATGTTAAACAGTACAAGGTAGGACTCTGGCTCCAGTACTTATTGCCAAAAGAAAAAAAGGAACCAAGGATGGTTTTAGAAATTCAGTGGTAGAATGCTTACCTACAGAAACAAGACTTTGGCTTCGTTCCCAGATCAAAACATAACCAGACAGACAACCCGAAGAAGCTTCAGTATTAACATATCCAACTTAATATGTTACCATCTGCAAAACACTTAATGGAAGTTTGGTTTTGGATCAGTTTCATCTCACCTGGATTTTGGAGCAGTGCTTCATCTTGTCCTCCTGAGGTATGGTATTGGTAACTACTACTGCTTCAAAGCATGCATTGTTGATTCGAGAAATGGCTGGGCCAGAAAAGATTCCATGTGTCAGGATAGCATAAACTCTGGTAGCTCCAGCAGAGAGAAGTCTGGAGGAAAAAGATCTGATTAATCTGACATCCAAATACAGAATCCGAATTAGGAAGAAGGAAGAGTATTAATTTGTCACAACAGAATATCACAGACAAGTGTGACTCACAAACAAGGCTAAGATCATGTGTAGACAAGCATCTTATGTGCTCACAGGACCTTCTAGTATACAGGTAAAGAAAGTATAACAAGCATTTTCTTCTAATAAGGTTACCTTACCTATTGTGAGGGTTCTGCTCTCAAGATCTCACTAAGCCTAAATACCCCCAGAGTAATTTGCAAAACCACACCTGGTTTTACAACATATGAATTTTAGGGGGACACAGTTCTGGCTTATTAAGGAATAAAGTCTGCACTAAACCTTATTGTGATAGAACCTATAAAAAAAATCCCAGGGGTAATCTCTATGTTCTATTTCCTTTCTGGGTGGTAAAAAGAGAAATGCCCTTCAATATGATCTGAAAAACTATATAATAAAAATATGTATGGTACCACAAGACTGAAACTTTACAACCCTGAATGTAAGCTTAACCAGAAATACTTGAATTTGACTGTGCTTGCTGCCCCGGCCTGCTGACCTGAATTTGATCCCTGGGACCCATGGGGTAGAAGGAGAGAGCCATTCTGACTTCCACATGCTTGGCAAGGCATGTGCACATATGCACACATACAAGATAAATATATGTAAAGGAGATCTGGGGATTTCTAACTCACACAACAATGCTAGCAGTGTAGAATATTGTAAATGTAATTAATGTCATTGAATTAAATAGTTAAAAGGGCAAACTTTACCATATAAAAATTGTTCTGACTGTACTTGAACTTAGGATTTTGGACTTTATAACCCAGGTATAGAATTTTGATCTTTCCCTGGTCTAGCAGTGTGCAATCAAAATACTGTCTCACCACAGCTTCCGGGTAGCCATGGAATCAGGAGGGGAGACAACCCAGTTTGTGGTAGATTGTGATACCAAGAAAGGACTTCTAAAAGTGTATGTGATGGACTTAACTTTTGATAACTTGTTCAGGATAGCCTGGATGTAAAAGCAGTGTCTGTTTATAAAAATGAAAAATCTGAAATGAGGAATACTTACTAATCTATTTTAAAATATCCCAAAGCTACTACTTACCCCTCAGTTGTGTTCCGAAAAGAAGCAGCACAGCAGTAGTTTAGCTTTTAATTTCTAACTAGCTGTACTCACTTGTCAGCAGCATGACAGATTGTACCACATGTGTCAGCCATGTCATCCACAAGTATAGCCACACGGTCCTTCACATCTCCTACGAGTACCATGCGGTCCACTTCATTGGCCTTCTTCCGCTCCTTGTGAATCAAAGCAAAATCCACATTCAACCGGTCTGCAATGGAGGTCACTCTGTAAAATAGGAAATGTTGAAAGTTAAAGACAAAATCCAAGGCAAAAGTGGCTTCCAAGGCTGGGATGGGAGTGTCCTTTAGTGGTAGACAGTAGAGCTGGCATGCACGAAGCCCTGGATTCCATCACTCGTGCCCACTTATACAAAATAATGGAATGGTTTTCCTGGGGGAGAATACTCCTTGAAAATAAAACAGATCCCAGAGCTAGGAAAATGCAACTATCATTGACATCCCAAAACACAAACATTATAAACTGGATTTTGTGGATTAATACCTCTGTAATACCAACAGCAGTATAGGAATATGATATTCAAACTTATACCAATTCATTGTGTGGATAGGGTAGACATACCCTTCACCAGTCCTGGGAAACAGTATATACTAAGGTATAGTAGTTAGCTAATTAAAAGCAAAAGAGAGATCTTATTAGCTAGTAGAGGGAGTGCACAGATTGTCCCAATCTCCATCACGGAAGACTTGTGAGTCTAGAAGCAGTGACACGTGAACTGGAGGCTAGGAGGAGTGGAGTAAAGCCCACCCTCTCTCCCATGATGGTGCTCAAGACTGCCACTGATGGGAAATAGCAACTGTACCTGGACACCAACCTTGAGAGTCCTTCTAGAAAGAAAATTAAGCCAATTAACCGGGCAAACAGGGCATGTTATTATATAGCCAAAATTATTATATCAAATAAAGAAAACTTTTTTTCAAAAGCAGGTTAGAAGGCAAATCTGACAACAAAGCACAACATGGTTCACTTATGCAGAAAGTCATTCGGTGGCTTTTGCTCCTCTTCCTCTCTTTCCCCTCTGTCCCTTCTCTCTCCATTCCCCTCCCACTCTCTCTTATATGCTCACAGCTGGCCTCTACTCCTCCCTCCTTCCCTCCCTCCCTCTCTGCCTTTCTCTCTACTGTTCCTCAACTCTCCCCATGCCCTAAATAAACTAAAGAAAGAACATCATTCAGTGTAAATGACAATAGGCTAGCTATGTGACATTTGTGCCCAGGCACCACTGTATAATCCTTGTCATAAAGAAAAGATGGTCTAAGCAACAGCTTTGCAAAGAGTATGTAAAGGTTACTTTAAAAAATGTTAATTATTCCATTCCTTTACATCTCAAATGATATCCCCATTCCCACTTACCCCTCCACAACCCCCCCATCCCACTTACCACTCTGCTTTGCCTCTATGAGGGTGATCCCCACTCATCCGCTCCAGTATCCGCCTATGCTAGGAAGAACAATGTTACCTAACCAGACCACCAGAGCTCCCAGGACTAGACCACCAACCAAGGATTGTATAGCTTACTTATCCATTAATGAATATCATTCATTGCAAATGAAATTTCCTACCCTTCCTGATAAAGTTCAGTAGCTTTGCTTTACTAATGTGATAGTCAAACATAATGCAATGGCTATTTAATTTTTTTTTTTTTGAGACAGGGTTTCTCTGTGTAACCCTGGCCGTCCTCAAATTTGCTCTGTAGACCAAGCTAGCTTTGAAATCAGAGATCCACCTGCCTCTGCCTCCCAAGTATTGAGATAAAAAGCATGTACTACCACTGCCTGGCACAATACATTATTTTTAAGGTAATAATCATACCTCTTGGCTCCACCAGCATCAGGTGAGACAATAGTACAGTTTCTCCACTCAGATATGTTCTCCCTTATCCACTTTAGGACAGCTGGCTCTGCATACAAATTATCCACCGGGATATCAAAGAAACCCTGGAGAAAGAAGCTGGATTAAGTTTCGTCTTATCTTTTCTTTTCTTCCATTTATGAATGTCTAAAAAAATAAAGTGGATCTAGATAGATGGCTCATCTGACAAAGGTATTTGCTGTTGAGTCTGATGCCTTGAGGAGCTTGCCCCCTGGAACTCACATGGAAGAAATGACTACTAAAACTTGTCTTCCCAACCTCCCTAGACATATTTTAGCATATGTGCACCCAATCAACAATCAATCAATCAATATAATAAAGGGGGGCTGGTGGGATGGCTCAGCAGGTAAAGGAGTCCAAGTTTGATCCTGAGGAGCCACTTTGTTAAAAAAGTCATACAAGTTATTTATTCTTTTACCTTCACACAGCATGCATGTATCCATGTGCGCATGCGCACACACACAATACAAATGTTAAAAGAAAAACAGTAACTTATGTAAAAAAATACCTTACTACAATATTCAAAGTATTGGAAAGGTACCCCCAAGGTGGTAACTATGAAAACAGAGCCTCTTTCCAGGCAAAATCAAAAATGTTAGCCCTTAGCCAACTCACACCTGACCATAGGAACAGAAATGAGCCCTGACAAAGTCAAATTCAGTCAAGTACTATGAACTGCCAAGCCAATTAGACTCCCAACTTACATACACTGTTTATGCCACTTGGTGTGTGTGCTGGTCCATCTGGTAAAGCAACTAGAGTTAGTATAGCCCATAAACTCAGGGACAACTATTTATGCTGAATGACTATACAAACTGGAAATCACGAGACATGTGCTTTAATTCTAGCTTATACAAATGAGTTGTATTTCTCAATTAAGTTACATTTTTATAGAATGAGTATACTTCTCTATCCAATGTATGTCACTGTGTTGCCAAGAGATCCAAACGGTATTAACTGGGAGTTTATATTTTTAAAGCAGGTTTTACTCTCTCCTTGCCTAGGGTCTTCCAGATGCTAAGATTATAAGTATGTACTATCATATGCAGCAGAAAGTTTCTTTATGTAGTAGAAAATAAATGTGGCAATTGATTTCCCTTGCTCTGGGCTTGTATGAAAAATCCTTCATATCTGTAGCTCTAAATTAGGAAGACTGATTATTCTGGGGGGCGGGGGGAGATCCTGATAATAGCTACCATTATTATCAGCTACATCAACCAAGTATCATAGACTTAATATTTTATAACCATAATTAACGAACATATATTATGCTCAGAAGTAACCTACCAGGGTTATAAGGTTAATGTGCTAGTATGTTTAAATAGAAGCAAGCAGACTAGTTCTAGTCCTAAAGCCTATACTCTTCCCAATACCAAACTGTCAAACTTCTTGCTTCATCTTTCAGCCTCCAGGCTACAGATGTCCACTACCATGCCTGACTGTCCTCCCACCCTTTTAACTCTCAGCATTTAGCTTTAACTCTTACCTGAATTTGAGATGCATGTAGATCCATGGTGATAATATGATCCGCACCTGCTACAGATAGCATATTTGCAACAAGCTTAGCTGAGATTGGAGCCCGGCTCTGAACAGAAGGAAAGGGAAAAACAAAAATCAAAAAATCAAAATGAAAACAATTCATTTGCTTGAGAAAGTAGCATTATCATGTACTTATATGGCATAGTTTCAGCGGTAACTATTTATATTAAATGATTACACAGAATAACTAGTTCTAACTTATACATACAGTTGTATTTCTCAATTAAGTTGTTTCTCTTTTTATAGGACAAGTAAGTATATCCCTCTCCCCTATGCATGTCATTGTATTGCCAGAAGATCCAAATGGTAGTATAAGCTGGGAGTTAATACTTTAAAATTCATGTATCTGCTAGTTTATTTACAGAATGACGTATATAATAAAGCTTTGCAAGTCTTTTCTAATGAATCATTTTTACAACTGATACATACCTAGGAAGAATGCTAGATTTTTTGTTTATTATGATCAAGTATAAAGAAAAAAGCAGACTTGTCTTATAGTGCCACAGGTATGTTGAAGTTAATAGGAAGCTGACCTTCAGATGAATCAGATTAAACAATTTTTACTGTGATATTGGTCTTTAAACATTGACATGTTAGGTGGCATAAGTACTGAGTATGTATGCATTAAAATGTTTCAATAAAACAGTTTTTAGAGATAGTGTGAGGACTGAGCTTGATTGATCACAGTAAACACTTGAATAGATTGAAAATGTATTCATAAGAAAACAGCCAGGAAGCCAGACAGTGGTGGCACATGCCTTTGATCCTTGTGACAGAGGCATGCAGATCTCTTGTAAGGCCAACCCGGTCTACCCAGAGAGTTCCAGGACAGTCCGAGCTACCTGCATAGGGATACCCTATCATGAAAAATACCAACAAAACAAAATGAAACAAAACAACACAAACTACTAAAGGCATCAGTAGAAGGATGGGGTCACCAACTCACCTTCAAAAACTGACCCAGTATTATTCCTGCCTAAAAGAACTGCAGAGGCAAAAATGGAGTAGAGACTGAGGGAAAGAAGTTCCAGTAACAAGACCAACTTGGGATCTAGCCCATGCACAGGTACCAAACCCTGACACTGTCACTGATGCTATGCTGTGCTTGCATACAGAAGCCTAGCATGGCTGTCCTCTAAGAGTCTCTACCAGCAGCTGACTGAGACAGATGCAGATACTTATTAGCCAACTATTGGACTGAGGTCGGGGACCCCTATGGAAGAGTTAGGGGAAGGACTGAAGGAGCTGAAGGGGATGGTAACCCCATAGGAAGAACAACAGTGTCAACTAACAGAGACATCTGGAAGCTTACTCTCAGACACTCAGCCACCAACCAGGCATACAGGAGATGGTTGGAGACCCCCAGGACATATTTAGCAGAGAGCTGCCTTGTCTGTCCTCAGTGGAAGAGGATGCCTCAGGGTGAGGGGATACCCAGGAGGAGGCACCCTCTCAGGTGAAGGTGAGGGGAGATGGGGAAATAATTTTGCAGGGGGGGACTAGGAGGAGAAGCAACATTTAGGATGTAAAATAATAAAAAAGTAAAGTCATACACTATCCCTCACAATGCCATTTCACAGCATTTACTGACAAATGGATTTCTGTGGAATTTGAATTAAACTATGATACTTTATCTATGAAAATAATATTTGTCTTCTAAATGAAAGCTGAAATACTTAAGTAAAATACATAATATGTATGTACTGCTTTTAAAATCAATTATATGGCATTTATGTAAAGATAGGGAACACTTACGAAAATATCATTTGGGAAGGCACTCACTATTAAACTACCAATGGTGAGAATCTAACAAACATGTAAATATATAACTGATCGCCAAGGATTTGGTGACTTTGGACAATGTTCCTCTTTCTGAGCTGAAGGTATAACTCAGTGGTAAAACACTAGCCTAACACTCAGCTCTAGGTCTGATCAGCACCAATTAAAAAAAACCATTCCTACCTTATCCTTCTTATCTTGGCGGGCATAAGGGAAGCATGGGATGACCGCAGTCACCCGGCTGGCTGAAGCAATCTTGCAAGCATTAATCATGATTAGAAGCTCCATTAGATTGTCATTTATCTCACCACACCCACTCTGAACAATGTAGACATCTTCTCCACGAACACTTTCCCCAATTTCCACACTAAAATAGAAAAAAAATGAATATAAATAATAGATTTTTCTAAGCCACCAGTCATACGATCAGCATTAATATATGCCAACACAGTCCTACGATCAGCATTAATATATGTCACCACCATCCTACGATCAGCATTAATATATGCGATTGATGGATTACATACAGCTACATGTGGATATTGATCACGTCAGACTTTGAGAGAGGACCTAAGGGCTGGAGAGATGGCTCAGTGGTTAAGAACACAGTCTGCTATTTCACAGGTCCTTGAGTTCAATTCCCAGCAACCACATGGTGGCTCTCAACAATCTGTAATGGGATCTGATGCCCTCTTCTGGTATGTCTGAAGACAGCTACAGTGTACTCATGTATATGAAATAAATATAAAAAAAAAAAACAAAACAAAAAGAGCACTGAAGGAATCTGTATACCAGATTGTTCAGTCCATTATAGTTCACTATACAAATATTCTGAGTTTATAAATGTGACACAGGATGAAAAAGATTGGTTGAACTTACTTTAAAGTACTTACAAAGATGTAATTGCACTGTTATTTTTTATGGTGGCCATCAGATACAGTACAAAATCTTCTATTAATTGTAAGTACTATAGTCCACACATACGGAAAGGAAGAAAATCCTCAGAAATGAATCACCACTGTTCTGTAAAGATGCTGTAGAGAAGACAGTACCTTCCTATCATAGTGTAAGTTTGTTAAAGTATCAAATACTCAAGCCAAAGTAAGTATTCTACTAGGAATATGTAAAGATGAATGAAACAGATGTGGGCCCTGCCCTCTTTCTGTGCTAACTACACTCTGAATTAAGCAGAAACTCTTGCTAACTGCTACGGTCTGGAGGGATGAGATTAGTCAGTCTATAAGAACATGAATTGGCTGGGTGTGGTGGCACATGCCTTTGATTCCAGTACTTGGGAGGCAGAGGCAGGCAGAGGCAGGCAGATCTCTTTATGAGTTTGACACTGGCCTGGTCCACAGAGTTCTAGGACAGCCAGGGATACTTAGAGAAACTATGTCTGGAAAAAAACAAAACAAAACTACAAAACTGGGCCAGTGTTGGTGGCAGACATCTGCAATTCCAGGACTAAAGAAACTGAGAAAGGGTGATGGTGATTTTAAAGACAAGATAGCTACACAAAAAGAGACCCTGTCTGAAAAAAAAAATGACAGACTTAAGTGCAAAATGAAAAAAAAAATCAACAAAATAAAAGGCTAGTTTACATGAGTGAGAAAAAAATACCATTGATAACCCTCTAAGATAGATAAGCAATGAATACAACTTTGTAGATAGGGAGGTAGGAGGATATGGGAGGACTTAGGTGAGGAGAAAATATGATCAAAATATATTGTACAGCCAGGCAGTGGTGGCGCACGCCTGTAATCCCAGCACTTGGGAGGCAAAGGCAGGCAGATTTCTGAGTTTGAGGCCAGCCTGGTCTACAAAGTGAGTTCCAGGACAGCCAGGGCTACACAGAAAAAACCCTGTCTCGTAAGAAAAAAGTTAGAAATATATTGTATGAAAAAAATTAGGGCAACAAAACTAGCCCCAGCTTAATCTGAGAAGTCTACCAGCATTTAAACAGAATTAATGCTAATTTTACAGTCTTTTCCAGAAGTGGATAAGAAGGAAACAGGTTCCAACTCAGTTTTAGTGAGGCCAGTGAGTATTACTCAGATACTAAAGCCTGATGAAGGCAGTAAGTATTAAAAGAAAACCACTGAAAGAGGGCACGAGGAAAGCAGATGCAATCATCACAAAGCAAATAGAAAAGACCCTTTCGGAAATCAGATTGCTTGTCAATAGTGGTGCTTTAGACATCTTTTTTGTTGTTGTTTTCTTCTTTGCTTTTTAATTTTTTTATTTATTTTCTATATTTTTTGTTTACAATCCAAAAGCCTTCCCCTTTCCCAGTTCCCCCCTCCCCATATGTCCCATAAGTCCTCTTCTCTCCATCCATTCTCCTATATTTCCCCCTCCCTTTTCTCTGTCCTGGTACTCCCCTACAATGCTGGATCAAGCCTTTCCAGGATTAGGGCCCTCTTGTTCCGTCTTCATGGGAATCATTTGATATGCTAATTGTATCTTCAGTATTCAGAGCTTCAGGGCTAATTAATATCTACTTATCAATGACTGCATTCCATGTGTATTCTTTTGTGATTGCGTTACCTTGCTTAGGATGATATTTTCCAGTTCCATCCATTTGCCTAAAAAATTCATGAATTCATTGTTTTTAATGGCTGAATAGTACTCCATTGTGTATATATACACCACATTTTCTGTATCCATTCCTCCATTGAGGGATATCTGGGTTCTTTCCAGCTTCTGGCTATTATAAATAAGACTGCTATGAGCATAGTGGAACAAGTTTTCCGTCTTGAGACAGGGTTTCTCTGTGTAGCCCTGGCTGTCCTAGACTTGCTCTGTAGACCAGGCTGGCCTCAAACTCAAGAGATCTGCCTGCTTTTGCCTCCCAAGTGCTGGGATTACAGGCGTGCACCATCACTGCCCAGCCTCTCTAGACTTTTATCAGTGTAAATGTACTTATTGTTACATTGTACCATAGCTTTACAGGAAAATTATAGTTTGCAGGAAAAATAAGTCAGAAAGTTATAAAACATCGAGTACAACATATATTTTTCTCATTTTCCCCAACTGCCCATAAATCTACAACTCAAAATTCAGTTTCCTGACACTGGAAATAAAACTCAAATTGATTTATTTTTTAGAGGGGGGGACAATAAAGGACTCATGTAATTCATGATGGCCTGCAATTTACTATTGAGCTGAGGATAAGCTCAAACTTCCGATTCTCCCTTCTGCTACTACCTCCAAAGGCACTACCACACATGCTTCTAAATTCAATTTTGATGGCACACACTTATAATTAAGACAGAGTAGACTGGGGGCAGTTTAGGATAGACAGTGAGCTCCAGGGCAGTCTGGGCCAGTTTATGACCCTGTCTCAAAACTAAACAAATAAATAGTAAAGAAAAGAATATAATTGTGTACCATTATACCTGCATATACTCAAGCAAACCATTACTGCATCTCTCAATTAAAGCTGAGGTAACGGAAGTATAGAAAAAAAAATGAGAGACACTTCTGTGGTCAGTCAAAAGAACCTGCTTTAATTCTCTATTTTCTGAGAAGCTATGTAATGCTATGAGGAAACCTGGGAAACTTCCAATTTCTGTAGTTAGCATAAGAAATTGTCCACTTCTAAATCAGGTTTGGTGGTATACACTTATACTTCTGTCCCTGAGGATATTGAAAGCCAAGGCCACATACCTTGTCTCAATTTTTTTTTCTCCCTGGCTTGTCATACACCATTCAGTCTTTTTATTTTAAATACAATTTTTTAAGAAAAAGATTTATTTATTATATGTAAATACACTGTAGCTATCTTCAGACACTCCAGAAGAGGGAGTCAGATCTCATTACAGATGGTTGTGAGCCACCATGTGGTTGCTGGGAATTGAACTCAGGACCTTCGGAAGAGCAGCCAGTGCTCTTAACCACTGAGCTATCTCTCCAGCCTCCTCCCCCCTTTTAATATTAATATTCCTTGGATATATCCTTTCATTTCCTGGCCTCTATGCTTCTTGACAGTATCTGGAATGGTTTTTTCCCCTATAAATACTTACCCAATTCCTTCTCTGATAGTTTTATTAAATTGTATTCAGATAACCAATAATAAAAAAGAATGTAGCTAAGGTTGTAGCTCAATTCCTAATTTAGGTTGTTTCCCTAGTATTTAGGAAGTCTTGGGTTAGGCCGGGCAGTGGTTGCGCACGCCTTTATTCCCAGCACTTGGGAGGCAGAGGCGGGCAGATTTCTGAGTTCCAGGCCAGCCTGGTCTACAGAGTGAGTTCCAGGACAGCCAGGGCTACACAGAGAAACCCTGTCTCGAGAAAACCTGCCAGAGCCTTACAAATACAGAGGCAGATGCAAACATCCAACTATTGGACTGGGCATAAGGTCCCGAATGGAGGAGCTGGAGGGGTTTACAGCCCCATGGGAAGAACAATGATTTCAGCCACCCAGATGCCCCAAGACTCCCAGGGACTAAACCATCAACCAAGGAGCACACATGGTTCCAGCAAAAAATGTGGCAGAGGAAGGCCTTTTTGGGCATCAGTGGGAGGAATGATTCTTGGTCAGGTAAAGGCTCAACAGGGGCCCCAACAAAGGGAAACCAAGGTGGGGGGGAGGTGGGAATGGGTAGGGTAGAGGGGCATATACATGGAGGCAGGGAGAGAGAGGAGGGGGAGGGGCTAGGGTCTTAGGGGAGGGGGATATCGGGAAAGGTTTACAATTGGCAATGTAAATGAAGAAAATATTCAATAAAAAAAGAGAAAAAAGGGCTTGGGTTAGATCCTATCCAGGTATAAGTGCAGTCTTTAATTCCAGGACGAGACAGGAAAATCAGGTTATAAGGAATTTGAAGACAGCCTGAATTCTGTCTCAACACAAATCCTAGTGTGTGTGTGTGTGTGTGTGTGTGTGTGTGTGTGTGTGTGTGTATATGTGTGTGTGCATTCATTGAGTACCTGAGGCAAGAGGTTCACAAATCTGGAGTCAATCTGTACTAAGCAGGTAAATTTGTCATAAAAATAAAAAGCATTAACCAGGCATGATGACACATACTCCGAGGTATGTGAGACCAGACTGGGCTACATAGTGAGACTCAATAATTATCATCATCATTGTCATCTTTAAATGGCCAGGACAGGTTTAAAGAATGTCAAAGAATTATTTTCCAAGTTACTCAATGTAGAATGCCCCAAAGCAGCAGTGAGTTTTAAAAAATGAGTATTTTTTACTTATTCACTTTATATCCTGCTCACTGTCCCCAAATCACACCCTCCCACAATCCTCCCCCCATTCTCCTCTGGGTGGGTGGGGGCCCCTAGATATTCTCCCCACCCCAGCACTTCAAGTCTCTTTGAGGCTGGGTGAGAAGCAGTGACTTTTGAAAAGGAATTCCTCGGGTCTTTTTGTTTTCCTTTTTAGAGATAGTGTCTCACTGAGAATTCCTGGCTGGCCGGATCTCCCCGTATAGCCCAGGTTGACCTTGAACCCAGAGATCAGCCTGCTTTATCTGGCTGAGACTGGAGGTGTGCTTTGTGTAACTCTCACTTTCCTTGAAAGACTCCCTGATTTTTTTAAAAAGTGTTTCTGTTTTTGTGGCTCATGTAGTCTAGACCAAGTATTTCCAACAATTGAGCAACTTCAAACAAATGGCTAAATCTGTCTGTACTCCTCTAGCACCTCTTTGACCCAGATCTCTGTTCTCCTGGGGGAGAGTAGATGTTGGGGGCACTGATTTCTGAGGTCAGCTTTGTATTATGCGTGGTATCAGAAGTTCATCTCTGGAGGGAGTTTCAGTAAAGGACAGAGTATCAGTATCGTATGCTTCATAGATTCACTTCCTAGTGTCAGGGTGTTTGGTTAGGAGTTAGAACAAATACAGTTTCACAACTGACCCTAGAAAGTCTGATAGACTTCAATTCCTCAAAGCATTTAGACACCAAAGTGGGTGTGGCTTCTCACCTTATACAAAGCTTCAAATGAGTCAATAAAAACCCTACAACATTATTATATTTTGTATTTTCTTCTTTATTACAGTGTAAAGTAAGTACCATGGAAGTCTCTAAAGAGCTTTTATCCACTACTTATGCCTCTATCCCCTAAGCTGCTAGAAGACAAGAGATAAGGTAACTTCTTGGCAAAATTACTATAGTCCTCAGTTCTATAAGACTTATAATATCGATTTTAACAAAGTCCTTGCTTTTGTAACTACAGAATATATATAATACAGTCTCGCTTTGCAGCCTGGATCTACTTCTGTAAATAGGCTGGCTTCCAACTCAGATCCTGCCTGTCTCTGCCTCCCGAGTGCTGAGATTAAAGGTGTACGACATTGCACCTGCTTCAAATCCTTGGACAGCCTGCCTTATCTACTATCTACAGAGCTGGGAGGTCAGCCTTATCTACAGAGTGAGTAGCAGGACAGCCCAAGGCTAAGAAAAATCTTATCTCCAAAAAGCAAAAAGAATCCAAACTATTCGGAAGTCAGGCGTGATGGTGCAGGTTTAATTATACCAAGGAAGCAGAAACAGTTTAGGACAGACATAGTAAGTTCTAAACCACTCAGGTATACTCTCTATCCCGCTAAAAACTCACCAACTCACCCAACTGTTAACAATTTTTATAAATTTTGCTTAATAACCAACATTTCAGCCATTTATGAAAGCTAAGCTTAGAGCTAAAACTTATATTTAGGGTTAGAGAGCCTGTTTAGCAGTTAAGATCACAGGCTGCTCTAGTAGATTCTGATTCCCAGCTCCCACATGGTAGCTCACAACCATCTGACTCCAGTCCCAGGGATCTAACACCTTCTTCAGACCTCAACAAGTACCAGTCATGCACAATATACTTCTATGCAGACAAAATAACCATACCAAAAAATAATTTAAAGAAACCATAAAAAGCATTATTATCCAAGTTGCACTTAATCATGATTAATCAGTAGAAAACTACGTGTTCTCTTCTTCCATGATCACCACCACAAATATAATCCCAGTTTCTGGTATGTTTCATTCTGCAGAAGGCAGAAGGATTAACACACAGACAAAACAGTCCTCACATTCCGCCCCCTGAAAACATAGAAGACTTAATGACCAAAGTGGCTAAAGAAAACCAAATTAAAATACAAAAAAAGCTTTCTTATCCCCTAGCTACACTGGTCTCAAAGTCTAGGGCTGTTGTACTTTCTTTACTGAGGCCCACGAGTACTAATGGTCAGAGAGAAAAAACAGCAGCTTGCACACTTCTTTTGACTAAGGTATTGCCTGGTTACAGAGGCTATCAGTGTTCGAGCTACCATTTGCATCACAATTAACAGCATACTAATCCAGGAAAAAGCCAACATTACAGATGAACTTTAACTAGCTAATACGCACATGCATTCAGAAACCATTTCAAAGTAAAAATACAAAACATTTAGAAATAATCAGAAAGAATAAAGCTTATGTAATTTAACTGATCATTGGTTTAAAAAAATTGGCCCCTAACAAATGACTGTAAGATTGTAGGCTGTGGAGGGAGTGATGGTCCACGTCTGCAACCCCAATACTAAGCAGGTAGAGAGAGAAGCAAGAGGATAAATGTCAGAGTCCTGTAGATTACCCTTCAAAAAAAAAAAAAAAACCCTAAAAACAAAATTAAAATAAGCCAACAAAAAAGCATTGTGGCCAGTGCTCTGGTTTCATCTATTACAGGAAAACATTACAGTTCATGAGATCTAGAGGATTCTGTATACAGCTGGAAGGGACATTGAAAGAAGCAAGTAATCAACCCTCTCACATGGTCCAATAGTGCATATGGACAATGACTGGGGCTAGGAAGAGAGTTTTGTTAGTAATATTTCAGAGACCGTTTCACTATGTAGTCCTGACTAGTGTAGAATTAGCTAGGCAGACCCGGCTTGCTTCAAACTTGTGGTTGGCTACCCACCTGCTTCTTCTGCCTAGTGATATGCGACAGCACACCAGTGCTGGGCGACGAGTTTTAAGAAAAGCATCAAAAAGAAGACATTCAAATTTCACCTCGCTGTTTGAGCTACCTGTTCCCCAGCGTTATTTTGTCACTGAACACTCACGTGTAAGCCGTCCCCTAAATCCTCACGCACTTAACGCTGAGAAGCAGCTACAATGGAGGAGGGCGGAGCGCGTGTATTATCTCTGCTAGTAGCTGCACTGAAAACGGTCAAAACCTCGAATTCTACAACTAAGGCTTCCCTAATTTTTCGGGATGACTTAAACTGAGATGCTGAAGATCAAGGATGCTGAGCTAAAGCAACCACTTTACCCCATCTACTGGATTTAACTTAAGGGTGGTTCGATTCCTCGACAGACGGGATAGGAAAAGCCGACAGTGTGCCAATCTAAGGGACGTGGTATTTTCGCGCCCTCAGAACACAAGGTTTCCCAAGACCAAACCAAAACGCTACCATTTCCAACCAAAAAGCTTTCCAATTCTAGGAAAGAGACCACGATGGAGCTTTGAACGCGATAGGCTCTCTGATGTACACCAGTCGACGCGCCGAAAGCGAACCAAACCCAATCTACTGGCTCCACAGTGAAGCTGACAAGCCACGTGTCCCCATGCCCAAAGGTAAGCCCGTACCCCTCCAGACGTTCCAGGAGGCCATTACCCCCCCGACATTAGGTCCTCCATCCCCAGTCTCCAAACGCAGCGGCCTCGCCTCCCCCCTCCATCTTGGCTCCACCTAACCGCGGGCGGGGAGGATGAAGGAGACCCTCCCGGGAGGTAAAATAACGGAATAACCCGCGGGGCAAGCTAACCTCAGCTGCCCCTTTCTGCCCATCCTCTGCGCCCGGAAAACACCACGGCCACTCCATCTCCCAGGTTGCCATTGCCTGGGCAGGTCAGGTACACTCAAGATGCCAATTGCGTCCTTACCAGGTCTCCTGGTTGCTGAATTTCTTAGTCACCACCTTGCCTAGTTCCAGGCCCAGGCGGTCAGCAATTTTCTGGGATAAGTCCTGGTGGGAGCTCCCGCTGAAGATCTTGATATTCGGCATCTTGGGCAACTACCCAAATGTGCTCAGTGGTCGCCGCCGACACTGGAACGGAAGTCAGCAGGCAGTCTGAACACCAACGGTACCGCGTTGCTACTCCGCCATCTTACATTCCCGCCCAGCGCGCGGCATTAAATTGCCTAGGGGGCGGGATTACAAAGGAAGTTCTCCACCCAGCCTTTCTGGATTGGCTGGGCCGGGGTGAGGGGCGGAGTCTTCCGGTAATGTTGCCGCCCAACCCCTCTCTTTGCTAATTTGTTCAAAGGCATGAAAGGGGTTAAATTAAAGCACGTTTACATCACAAAGATATCCACAACGCAGGCGCATCCCTAGCCTAAGGGCTTGTTTATCGACTCTAATTACCAAGTGTACTTTTACCTGGAATGCAAGCCCCAGGGGAAAGTGACTGAAGGTGAGTCACCCTGGGACAAAGCAAGAGAAAGTTTTGTTCTTATCAGGAATCTAGTTTGCTCAATTAGGGAAGGAGTGTGACTTTTCCCAAAAATCTGGGTGGTAAAAATTCCCAAGACCTGGAAGAAGAAAAAATAAAGTATTATCCATGAACAGCCCTGAATCAGCATAGTGTTTAAGTCTGCCACAATCACAAGGTAATCTTGCTAACGTAGCCTTTTACACACGCTAACTGGTCCAGTGCAAACCTGTATTTTAGACACCGTTTTCTTTAACAGTATTCCAGACAGCCATGAATTAGATGTAAAGGTAAAGTCACACAATTGTAAAATGAAAACTATCAGTACCAAGCTGATGGTGGTGGTGGCGTACACCTTTAATCCTAGCATTCTGGAGGAGGCGGGCAGGCAGATCTATGTCAGTTCTAAGCCAGCCTGATGTACAAAGGGAGTTCAGGGTCACCAGAGATATATAGTGAAATCTTGTCTCAAAACAGCAACAATCAACAAAACCAAAATAATGGATATCGGGTATGGTGGTACATGCTTATCATCTTAACACTGAGGAGACTGAGCCAGGGGGATCATGAGTCCCAAGCTAACCTCATATACACATTGAGACTGACTCTGAGCATGGTGGCTCACACCTTTAATTTCAGCACTCGGGAAGCAAAGTGAGATCCAGGACAGGCAAGGAAACCCAGAGAAACCCAGTCTCTGGGATTAAAGGCATGCAGCACCACTGCCCAGGCAGGTTTTGAGAGGTGGGCCCATTGGAATTATCAGCACTTGTGAATTGGGCTTATCTCTATGAGTTCAAAGCCAGCCTTGTCTAGTGAGTACCAGGACAGGTAGAGCTACATTGAGAGGCCCCTGCTCTCTCTGTGTGTATTATTGCTCTTAAAACTCTTGGCAAGGAGCTAACCCAAACCACTTTTGGAGCTGAAGAGATGGCTCAGCGGTTAAGAACAAGTACTACTCTTGCAGAGGACCTATGTTTGGTTCTCAGCACCCACAGCCAGGTGGCTCATAACTGCCTGTGATGTCTCTGCCCTCCAAGAACATCTGTATTCATATGACACATTCATTGAAAGATAATTTTTAAAAAATAGAATCTTAGAAAAAGTGGGGCTGGGGAGGTGACTCAGTGGTTAAGGGCACTAGCTACTTTTTCAGAGGACCTGGTACTCACATGACAGCTCACAACTGTGTGCAATGCCAGTGTCAGGGGATCTGACAGCCTGACACAGACATATGTGAAGGCAAAACACCAAGGCACATAAAAAAAAAAACAGTATTTTTTTTTAAAAAGAAGACTTTGTGAAGTATAACAGTTATAGGTATGTTATGGTGGATTCTGTAAATTTAACACAATTTAGAATAAGTGCTCTGATTGCCTATATATCAGGCCCTCTGGAGCATGGTGACGTAAAGAGTGAACAAGGCACAATCCTCTTCCCCCAGAAGACATAAGATACAAAAGAAGCTTTAATAGCCTGGTGTGGTGGTGCACCCCCAGAATCCTAGCACCGGGAGGTAGAGAAACAAAGTCAAATTGAGGATCTAGAAAGGATCTTGCAGGAAATGGGTCCCATGAGACCCATGCTGGTATTCTGAAGAGAAATAGCGCAACAAAGCAAAAACCAAAACCAAAGAGGAGGCTTGGCAAAGGGCAGGCATGGTGGATGAATGCATAGAGCAGAAGTGCGGAAGGGAAGGTGTGTTGAGAGCTCAGGAAAGATGAGCAACAGGAGGCTTGTATGACAGCTATGCTGTGCTTCTTGTTACTAAAGCCGATGTAGTCTCAAAACTGAGCATGGTGGCCCATATCTATAATCCTGCAGGCAAGAGGATTATGAGTTCCAGGCCAGCCTTAGCTATATATAGTAGTGGGACCCTGTGTCAGAAGGAAGAAAAGGAGGGAAGCAGCAAAAGAGGAAAGGGAAGAAACAAAAGAGCAGAGTCAAATAAATTAGGTGTGGTGCATGCGCTTAATCCCTGAAGCAGGGGGATCTCGAGTTCTTGGCTTCCTAGCAAATTGAACACCAACTTGAGTTAAATGAGACCTAACTCACAAAAGAAAAAGGGCCAATCAGATGGCTCAGCAATTAAAAGTGTTTGCTATGAAAACCCATGTAATGGCTATTCCTGGTTGTCAAGTTGACTATATCTGGACTGTACTAGAATCCAGAAATGGAAGGCTCACATGTGATCCAGATCTTGAGGCTGGAAGACACAAGTTTCTGGCATGGAGATCTTGAGGCATAGTGGCTATGAAAAGCTTAGGCCCAGGCAAAGGTAGTACATGACTTTAATCCTAGAAGATCAAGGCAAGGAGAGCTCTGAGTTAAAGGTCAGCCTGGAACAAAACAAGTCCCAAATCCAGGGGTAGTACACACCTTTAATCTGGGCCAAACCTTCTGCTGGAGATATACTTACATATGGACATTGGAAGAAGGAAGATTCAATCCTCTTTGCCTGCTTGCATTTTCTTGCAAGCTCATCTGTTGGAATCTACTTCTACAGAAGACCAGCTCAGACAACTAGCTTCATGGAACTGAGCAACTACTAGACTTTTGGACTTCCCACTCTCAGCTGGCCATTGTTGGGGTAGTTGGACTACAGACTGTAAATCCTCACAATAAATACCCTCAAAGGAGAGAGACATTCTGTAAGTTCTGTGACTCTAGAGAACCCTGACTAAGACAACCTGAAACTGCATTTTTATCCCCAGAGCTCGGGGTAGAACTTCCAAAAGTTGTTCCCTGACCCTCACCCCATACAAATATGTCTGGGCATAGGTTTGTACATTGAGCATAGTGCTCATGGAGGTTGAAGACACTGGGTCTCCACGGAGCTAGAATTCCCGGCAGTTGTTAGCTGCCCAGTGTGGGCAGTTCTGGGAATGAGACTCTGGTCCTTGCAAAAGTTCATTTAACATCTAAGCCATGTCTCTAGTTCCTAAAATTAAAAATTAAAAAATAATTATGAAAATAGATATGGGTGTTACAAAGGTAATTTATAAGTATTACTAATGACCAGGGTGGTTGGACATTAAGAAAAGTTTTCCGAGTTGGAGAGTTGGCTCAGCAGTTAAGAGCACCAACTGCTCATCTGGAGGTTCTGAGTTCAAATCCCAACAACCACATAGTGACTCACAACCATCTGTAATGAGAGCGAATGCCCTCTTCTGGTGTGTCTGAAGACATCTACAGTGTACTTACATATAATAACTAAAAAAAAAGAAAAGAAAAGAAAGAAAAGTTTTCCTATTTCTTCTCAAGCCCGATTTAATCCATTGAAAAGCCCTTTTTAAAAAAGAACTAAGGTGGCCAGGCAGTGGTGGCACACTTAATCCCAGCACTTGGGAGGCAGAGGCAGGTGGATTTCTGAGTTCGAGGCCAGCCTGGTCTACAGGGTGAGTTCCAGGACAGCCAGGGCTACAGAGAAACCCTGTCTCGAAAAACCAAACCAAACAAACAAACAAACAAACAAACAAACAAACAAACAAAACAAAACAAAACAAAAAAAACCCAACCAAACAAAAACAAAAACAAAACCAAAAAAACAAAAAACAAAAAAACCTAAGGTTTCCTTGAGGGGTAAAACAAAACTCAGGTCAAGATTGGAGGTACGTGCTTTTAGTTCCAGCACTTGGGACACTAAGCAGAAAGATTGTTAGTTTGAGGCCAGCCAATACTACATCTCAAAAAACAAGGAAGCAGACAAATAAACCAAAAAGCAAGAGCAAAAAAACAAAAAACAAAAAAAATCCTGTAAACCCCGTAATATACATGTCTGTCTCTTGCTGACAGTAGCTCATAAAACTAAGTAGTGAAAGATTTTGGATGGTTTAGATGGTGAGAACGGTTGAGAGCTGGCATCCTTATGAGGGGAGATCTGATCTCTGACCTGGAGGGAAAGGGCAGTGCAACACATTTTATTCTAGAAAATGCCGAGGGGTCCCCTCTAGCCTACATTTCATATTTCCAGCAAAGCACAGGGCCACTGAGAGAATTGTATAAACAGGCTTCCTTGAAAAATCTCTAACCACCCCCACCCAAAGGGGTGTTTTGTCTGCTTTCACTTTCCTCTGAGTGGCAGATACCAAGGAGAGTTTGAATCCCTCCCTCTGCTCCATCATCTCTTTTATAATCTTGTTGCTGCTGTTCTTTTGAAATGGGGGTCTCAATGCACAGCTCTAGCCAGCCTGTAACTTTCTGTGTAGCTCAAACTGACTTTGTACTCACAGAGATCCATCTGTCTCTGCCTCTGGAGCTCTGAAATTAGTGTGGATTATTATGCCTGGGAGTTCTTTCAAAAATATTTCTGTTATACCCTTTAATAATGTGTGTGTCCCTTTGTGTGTATACATCTACATGAGAGCAGGTATCTGTTTGCCAGAGGTGTTGGACCCTCCCCCCTGGAGTTGGAGTTCCAGGAGGTTGTGAGACAGCTGACTCAGGGGTGTGCTGAGAACAGAACTCAGATTCTGTGGAAGTGCTCTTCCAGGCCTAGGCATCTTGTAGGCATCTCTTGAGAAGCTTTGGATAGAGTATAGCTGTCAGCCTCTGGAGTACAAATCCAAATAAAACGTGGCCTTCAAGCTGAGCCCAGTGACACAGGCCTGTGTTCATTCTGCAAACTCGGAAGGCAGAGGCCATAAGATCACAGGTTTAAAGCCACCCTGGACCACATGGTGAGTCCTCATATAAAGCAAACAAACAAAAACAAAACCCCTCTACCACCACCAGAAAACTAACACCAGGGCTGGGGCTATAGAACACTTGCTAAGTATCTGAGAGGCCTGCAAAGTAAAACAAAGTAAAACACCACTAAACATGCCACTAGGGGCTGGGGAGAAAGATGGGTAGGGAAGAGTGTTATCATACAAACAGGAGGATCTGAATTTAAACCCCCATTTTCCATGCAAAAACCTAGACATTTGTGATTAACCCCTACATCAGATGCAGGTCAAATGGCAGAGCTCATTGGCCACACACACAAACCTTACTGGAATGGTGAGATTCCTGTTAAGTGAGGAGAGCCCCTGCCTTAAGGCAGCTAGGCAGAGGGTGATAGGGATAAAGACACCTGAAGCTCCCCCTGGAGTTTACATGTGTCCAGTGATCATATGCACCCACACAATGATGTATATAACCATACACACGCAAACGCAGCTCACATACAGATAATGTTAAGTTGGAAACAATCCCATCAAGTCAGAGCATGGCCCTTTCCCTTACAAAGCTTGCCAAACAGATTTGTAAATGACCAACATTAACAGCAGAGAGTGAAGAAAGCAACTTGTTACACTTTGCAGGACTAGGAGGGGTTATCGAAGAATCTTCCTTTTCTGATGTGGCTGTGGCTCTATGGTACAGTGCGTATCTAGCATGAACAAGGTTCTGGGTTCCATCCCTGAACACATACCCCACCCCACCCCCACACAAGTGTGATGGCCTTCTCCTGCAATCCCAGCATTCAGGTGAAGGATAAGGACATGACAGCTCAGCTTTGGCTCTATGAGATTCTGTCTTTAAAAACAGGCAAACAAATTAAAAATCTTCCTTTTTGGAGTCTGGCTCTTTGGTCCTAACATGCTGGCCTTCTTCCAGAATGTACTGTGCTCGCTGGACTTTGGAGTTACCTTCTGGTGATAATTTCCAGCTTCTTCTGGTATCAGCCTTCTTCCTAGGTTGTTCCCATTTCTAGATCTTGCCTATATCTGATTTCTCTCACTCCTGAGGCTGACCTGACCTGACCATTCTCAGCCATCTTAATTCAATGACCAAACCAAGGCGGATTGTCTTACGTTAGCAAACATCCCAAACTGGATGTGGTGGTACATACCTTTAATTCCAGCATTTGGGAGATTGCAACAGGTGAATCTCTGAGTCCAAAGCCACCCTGGTTTACATAGCAAGTTCCAGGACAGCCAGAGCTACATAGGGAGAGTCTATCACCAAAACAATAAGTAAAACCAAACAAACAAATAACAAAGAAGTAAACATCCCAGGGAGCTTTCAAAGGACAGCGCCACAAACATTTGTGGAAACAAGGGAACTTCGATGACGCCTTTGATTTTGTTTTCTGTTGGTCATCTACTATTGGGCATATAGCCTACACTCGGGAGTAGTTTCTTTCCTCGGTGAGACTCTCTTAGAAAAAAATGAATTTACATTTGCAAGTGGTTATTATATGGAGATAGCTTCTGGTTTAGGGATGGGGGCATATGTCCACTTCTCTTTCAGCCCTAGGACCTATTTTATTTTGTCACTAACTCTCAGAAGCCTATTTGTTTTATCATGAGAGACAGAAAAGGGGTGGAGCTAGATGTGAGTGGGGGTGGGGAGGAACCGGGAGAAGGAGGGGGAGGGGAAACTAATGATGTTTATGTGTTACTTAGCACAATGTCAGGCTCTTTTCCAGAGACCTGAAAGTCCAGGTTCCATCCCCTACAATGGTATGCGTGGGGGAAGTAAAGAAGTCTTTTTCTTGCTGGGTGGTGGTGGCACACTCCTGCGAATCCAGCATTTGGGAGGCAGAGGCAGGCAGATTTCTGAGTTCGAGGCCAGCCTGGTCTACAGAGTGAGTTCCAGGACAGCCAGAGCTACATACACAGACAAACCCTGTCTTGAAAAACAAAAACAAACAAAAGTCTTTTTCTAAATAACAACAAAAATCATGGTCTTACTCTTTTTCTTAAAATTCTTCCTGTTCTGAAAGATTTGTCTCATACACCTAGGTTTTTGTTTTTAAATTAAAAAGTGTTGTATCTCAGTTGAATGCATTTTGTTCTAGGTTTCAGGTGAGTTCATTTCTCATGTGTATGTGAATCATTGTGTGAGGTCAGTTAGTATCACAGGCAGGGAGAAACATCTCAGGATTTAAAAGCTATACTTAGGTGAAAACAGCAGGAACAAGTGAGCTTTGCAGTTTGTTCTGCTGTTTAACTTTTATGAACTGAAGGATTGTCCCGGGATCTTACTGACCTATAGAATGTTTGAATGATGATAGAAGGACTTACTTGCATTAAAAATGCTGAAATGTCCACTTCTCTTTCAGCCCTAGGACCTATTTTATTTTGCCACTAACTCTCAGAAGCCTATTTGTTTTATCCTGAGAGACAGAAAAGGGGTGGAGCTAGATGTGAGTGGGGGTGGGGAGGAACTGGGAGAAGGGGGGAGGGGAAACAGTTGCCAAGTGGGGGGTGTCACAAACCCTTATTTATCCCAGTTCTTGGGAGGCAGAGGCTGGTGGATCTTTGTGAGTTCAACACCAACTTGGTCCATAAATGGAGTGCCAGTCCAGACACAGCCCACAGAGTGAGACCCTAATTCATCAGTCAACCAATCAGTCAGTAAATAAATAAATGTTTTTTTTTTTTAAGTAAAAAAGAAAAGAGAAAGAAAACCAGGCTCTGAAGATTGAATTAAAAAAAAAAAACCTGTTTACAGAAAAATAATTTTTTTTGAAGACAGATCTTTAGTAGTCAAGATCTGTACTGAAATTATTATCTTGCTTAAAATATCTTAAACTTTTGATGTTCCTGCCTCTACAAGTGCTGGGATTATAGGCGTGGGCCACAACATTTGGTTTTCTTTGTGGCTGGGAATTGAGCCCACTGCTTCATGTATGCAAAGCAAATACACCACCAAGTTAGTTTTATCTCCAGCTCCTACTGTGATCAGGGTTTTTGTTTGTTTATTTTAAGCCAACCGAGGGAGGGAAGGAGGGTCGGATGTGTCTATAACCCCAACGTTTGTGATGAGGAAAGATGGTCTTTTTTTATATACATATTTTATTTTCTATATTATTTGTTTACATTCTAAAAGCTTTTCCCTTCCCAGTCCCCCCCCCCCCCATATGTCCCATAAGTCCTCTTCTCTCCATCCATTCTCCTATCTTTCCCCCTCCCTTTTCTCTGTCCTGGTACTCCCCTACAATGCTGGATCAAGCCTTTCCAGGATTAGGGCCCTCTTCTTCCTTCTTCATGGGAATCACTTGATATGCTAATTGTATCTTCAGAGTTCAGAGCTTCAGGGCTAATTAATATCCACTTAGCAATGATTGCATTCCATGTGTATTCTTTTGTGATTGTGTTACCTCGCTTAGGATGATATTTTCCAGTTCTAACCATTTGCCTAAAAAATTAATGAATTCATTGTTTTTAATTGCTGAATAGTACTCCATTGTGTATATATACCACATTTTCTGTATCCATTCCTCCATTGAGGGATATTTGGGTTCTTTCTATCTTCTGGCTATTATAAATAGGGCTGCTCCGAACATAGTAGAGCATGTGTCCTTATTGCATGCTGGGGAATCCTCTGGGTATATGCCCAGGAGTGGTATAGCAGGGTCCTCCGGAAGTGTTATGCCCAGCTTTCGGAGGACCCGCCAGACTGATTTCCAGAGTGGTTGTACCAGTTTGCAACCCCACCAGCAGTGGAGGAGTGTTCCTCTTTCTCCACATCCTCCCCAACACCTGCTGTCTCCTGAGTTTTTAATCTTAGCCATTCTGACTCGTGTAAGGTGAAATCTCAGGGTTGCTTTGATTTGCATTTCCCTAATGGCTAATGATGTTGAGCAAAATCATCAAAAGAGACTCTGAGGGACACTTCTTGCTGGTCAAAGGAAAAACACACCAAGAAGAACTCTCAATCCTGAACATCTATGCTCCAAATGCAAAGGCATCCTCATTCATAAAAGAAACTTTACTAAAGCTCAAAGCACACATTGTACCTAACACAATAATTGTGGGTGACTCCAACACTGCACTTTCCTCAATGGACCTATCAGGAAAACAGAAACTAAACAGGGACACAGTGAAACTAATTGAAGCCTTGGACCAATTCGATTTAACAGATATATATATAGAACATTTCATCCTAAAGGAAAGATGGTCTTGAGTTCAAGGCCAGTCAGCTGGGGCTTCATAATGAACTTCAGGCCAGGGTGGGCTACATAGTGATATCCTTTACTAAAGCAACAGCAAATGTAACCAAACAAAAAGCTAACAGACCCTCTTGTTCAACCCATTATTTATAACTTGTATATTTAGTGAAACCAGCCTGGTCAACAAAGTGAGTTCTAGAGCTACACAGAGAAACCCTGTCTCGAAGAAAAGATTTTTTTAAAGCCTATAATACACCTAGACCACTTATTTTATGGTAATATTGATGGACCTGGTTTGTAGCATAATTGATAGAATGCTTGCTTATCATGTAGAAGGCTCTGAAATTCATCCTTAGTACCATAGAAACCTCGTACCGTGGTAAGAGTCCTGTGATCTCAGCCCTAGGATGTAAAAGCAGGAGAATCAGGTGTTTAATGTCATTCTTGTCTCCATATATGAATTTGAGGCAAGCTTAGGATACAGGAAGCCGTGTCTCAAAAATAATAATCAATCGAGGCTGGAGAGATGGTTCTGCAGTTAAGAGACTTGAAGGGGGGCCAGAGTTCTCAGCATTCACGGGGCTGCTTCAGTTCCAGGGGATCCACCTCTTCTGACCTACCGTGGCCGGTGTGTGAATAAGGTATATCCATACATATAGTCAGGCACCCTAATATATGCATAAAAACAAAATAAGTATTAAAAACAAAACTAAGCACTCAACCAAGCAAATACAAAGATGTTGATAGCCACAGAGAAGGAGCTAATGTCCATAACCACACAGCTAGTCCTTGGAAGAGCTGCAAGGAGAGATGTCTGGGCTTGGAGAGTTAACACAGTGGTTAAGAGTGAGTTCTGAAAGCTGGGTGGCGGTGGTGCACGCCTGTAATCCCAGCACTTGGGAGGCAGAGGGAGGCGGATTTCTGAGTTCAAGGCCAGCCTGGTCTACAGAATGAGTTCCAGGGTTTCCAGGAGAAACCCTGTCTCGAAAAAACCAAATCCAAAAAACCAAAAAACCAAAAAACCAAAAAAAAAAAAAAAAAAAAAAGAGTGAGTTCTGAGCTGGGCGGTGGTGGCGCACGCCTGTAATCCCAGCACTCTGGGAGGCAGAGGCAGGCAGATTTCTGAGTTCGAGGCGAGCCTGGTCTACAGAGTGAGTTCCAGGACAGCCAGGGCTATACAGAGTAACCCTGTCATGACAAAACCAAATAAAAAAAAAAGGGGGGGGGGTCTGTGTAACCCTGGCTGTCCTGGAACCTGGAACTCACTCTGTAGACCAGGCTCGCCTCGAATTCAGAAATCTGCTTGCCTCTGCCTCCCAAGTGCTGGGATTAAAGGCGCGTACTTATCACCCACAATTACCTCTTCTTTCTCTCTCCTCCAGCGAGCAAGATGCCCACAGGAAAGAAGGCCAAGGGGTAGAAGGTGGACCCGGCCCCATGCTGTCATGAAGAAACAGGAGGCCAAAAAGACGGTCAATAGGCATTGAACAGGACATTCAGCCCCAAAGAGATCTAGCGCGCTTAGAGAGTTGGCACCACTACACCAGGCTGCAGCAGCGGCAAAGAGCTTCCTTTAGAAGCAGCTCAAAGTACTCCCTGCAAGCGGCTCAAAGTACTCCCTGTCTTTAACCAGTCCACCCAGGGCCTGGACAGGCAAACAGCTACCCAGATGCTTACGCGTGCGCACAAGTACAGGCCGGAGACAAAGCAGGAGAAGAAGCAGAGGCTACCACTGGCCGGTGCTGAGAAGAAAGCCGCTGGCCCAACTAAGAAACCATGCCTTGGTGGAGAACAAGAAGGCCCAGCTGGTGGCGATTGCCCATGATGTAGACCTCATTGAGCTGGTGGGTTTCCTGCCTACCCTGTGTCGAAAGATGGGGGTGCCCTTCTGCATCATCAAGGGGAAGGCCAGGTTGGGGCACAGGAAGACATGCATCATTGCTGCGGTCACACAGGTTGCCTCGGAACACAAGGGTGCTCTGGCTAAGCTGGTGGAAGCTATTGGGACTAATTACAAGGACAGATAAACAATGAGAACCGCCTTCTCTGGGGAGGCAACATATGTGTTCTAAGTCTGTGGCTCGCATTGCCAAGATGGAAGTGGCAAAGGCTTAAAAAACTCGCCACTAAACTGGGTTAAATGTACACTGCTGTTTTCTGTACGTAAATATAATTACAATTTTTTAAAAAGTGAGTTCTGATCTTGGAGAGGACTTGAATTTGGCCCCTGGCATCAACAAGTGCCCGCTCCCACCTGCCTCTGTGCGTGCCTGCTCTCATGCTCACGAAAACACGTTTCTTTAATATTCAACATGTATACAACAAAATAAAAGAACCAAAGTCTGTTTCTGGTCTAGGGCTCTTCCAGTTCTGTTTCTGAACTAAGCTAGCCATGGGCCAGCACTACAATAGCTGCGAATCAAATGGGTCTCTTCCAGCCAGGTGTGGTCACTCATACCTTAAACCGTGCCTCAAAACAACAGCAACAACAGCAGCAGCAGCAACAACAATAATAAAAATCTGTCTTTTTCACTGCTCCACAAATGAAATCTGTCATTTTCTACCTTGTTCTTTGGGTGGGGGTCGTGTACATATCCACTGTGTTAAGCTAAAGAGAGGGCAGGACTGCCTGTCGGCTTGGTGGCCAAGGGCATCTAGCAATTGAGACTTGTAGGTCATAACTGGAAGTAGGAATTGCATTTGCTTTTGAGCACTGCAAACACCTTGTCCATACTCAAAAGTGGTTGTCAAATATGTACAGTAAAGGGTGAGGCAGACAAGAACATGAAATCATTTTTATTTTTAGGACTTAGCATTTTTGTTATCTTATTTTTTTAATTTTATTTTATGTGTATAGAGGTTTTCCCTGCCTGTATGTCTGTGTATCAGACACAATGTATTTATTGTATGTTAAGTATTTCCTCCTCATGCCCACTCCCTTTCCAAGTAAAAGATTCCCATAGCTCTTGTTACAAAGGTCACAGGGCATGCATATTAGTTAAAACATCAGATTCTAAGCTGGGTGTGTGTGTGTAGGCTAATAATAACAGCTCTAGATAGGCAGAGGCAGAGGCAGAGGCAGAGGCAGATGGATGTCTGTGAATGGGAGGCCAGTGGAGTCTACACAGTGTCAAGTGCTCTACATAGCGAGTTCCAGACCAGCGAGGGCTGTGTAGTTAAAAAAAAAAAAAAAAAAAAAACAAAAAACAAAAAAAAAACAAACAAACAAAAAAAAAACAAAAAACTTCATCTCAAAATAAATAAATAAAATAAATAAAAAAAAAAAACCCTGCACTTTGCTCTTTGTCCCAGTTCCCAAATGTCTTATTTAGTTAATCTTGTGGCTCACAACCTAATGAAAGTCTCTGTTTTTTGGTTTTTGGTTTTTGGTTTTTTGTTTGTTTGTTTTTTTTTGTTTGTTTGTTTTTTGTTTGTTTGTTTTTTTGCTCAGAAAGAGAAAATGCCTATCTTCCCTCTAAGCTGATATCATTTTCTCTCAGAAACTTTCATTAGAATGTTATGGAGAAGTCAGAGGAATGTCGGCAGCCTGGGGAAATAGGAGTAGAGAGAGCAATCAGTGGTCCTGAACTGAAGCTGAATTTGCTTTCTAGGAAACTTGGCAATGATCTTAGAAACAGAATTTTCCCCTTTCCCCCATAATTCCTTGAAAATCATTATCCTGCTAACATTTTGAATAAGGCTATATAGGTTGGTAAAGCGCCTAGATGAAAGTGGAAAAGATTAGAGATAAACCCTGGCAGAGTGGGGAAACTCAAGAAGTTGCCCTCCGGGAAGCTGATACTGAGTTGGAGTTTAATTGGGTACAGTGGTGCATACCTACAATTGGTGAGGCTAAGGGAGGACGGTCACAAGGTTTTTACCCACGTGGTCCAACATTTCCTCTTCTGGGTTTATAGCTGGAGAAGTCAAGTGGCCATACTGTAAGACTACCTGCATTTCTGTTTTGCTTGCAGTCCTGTTCACGATATCCAAGATATGGAGCCAACCTAGATGTCTATCACTAGACAGATGAATAAAAATGCACTGCACAGGCACAATGGAGTCTTATTCAACAATAAAGAATAAGGAAATTGTATTGGCTGATTTCGTGTGTCAACTTGACACAGGTTGGAGTTATCACAGAGAAAGGAGCTTTAGTTGGGGAAGTGCCTCCATGAGATCTAGCTGTGGGCCATTTTCTCAATTAGTGATCAAGTGGGGAGGGCCCCTTGTGGGTGGTACCACCTTTGGACTGGTATTCTTGGGTTCTATAAGAGAGCAGGCTGAGCAAGCCAGGGAAGCAAGCCAGTAAGAAACATCCCTCCATGGCCTCTGCATCAGCTCCTGCTTCCTGACCTGCTTGAGTTCCAGTTCTGACTTCCTTTAGTGATGAACTGCAACGTGGAAGTGTAAGCTCAATAAACCCCTTTCCTCCCCAACTTGTTTCTTGGTAATGATGCTTATGCAGGAATAGAAACCCCAAGACAGAAATTATGTGATTTACAGAAAAATTAATATACACAGAGATCACCATGCTAACTGAAATAAGCCAGACTCAGAAAGACACATGTCACACAGTCATACTCATATGTAGAAGCTAAAACAAGATACTTTACTACTTACTGCCAGCAGTGGTGGAGCACGCCTGTAATCCCAGCAATTTGGAGGTAGAGACAGGCAGATTTCTGAGTTTGAGGCCAGCCTGGTCTACAGAATAAGTTCCAGGACAGCCAGGGCTACACAGAGAAACCATGTCTCAAAAAAACCAACCAACCAACAAATCTCTTTACTACCAAAAGATTAAAAACTGAAACAGTGATTGCCAGGAGTGGGGAGTGAAGCTGAAGGAGAGATGGTGGTTAGAGGTTCCATATAGGTAATATGTAGGATAAAGAAGTTTAGAGATCTTATACACAGTATGAAGCCCATGTAGTTAGTAAAAGTATACTGGGGCCAACAAGATGGGTCAGTAGATAAAGGTGCCTGCTGTCAACCTGAAGACCCAAGTTCAGTCCCCAGGATGCACAAATTGTCCTCTGATTTCTACACATATGCTATGTTATGAGCATGCATGCACATACATGTTTTTAAAACAGTAAATAAGAACTGATACAGTAATAAAATATGCTGTATCAGAGAGGTAGGTTTCATTTACCAGTCACACACTCGCATGCATACACACACACACACACACACACACACACACACACACACACACACAGTGAGTTCTTGGGGCTGGAGAAATGGCTCAACAGTTCAGAACCCTTGCTTGGTTCCTTATTGTTTTGGCCCAAGTTTGAATCCCAGGACCCACACTCGGCCGCTCACAGACACTTATATGCCAAATTTCTTCTGAACTCCCCAGATGCTCACACACACACACACAATCAATTTTTAAATGACTGTTCTCTTTTTATCTAAATTAACACCTCTCCCTACTTTGCTTTTCTTTGCAGTGTTGAGAATAGAACCTAAAGCCCTTCTGTGTGCTCGGCAAGTGCTTTGCCAACTGAGCTACCCTTTTCTTTTTTTAATTGCTTATTTTATTTATTTACATTTCAAATGTTATCTCCCTTCCAGGTTTCTCCTCTGGAAACCCCCTATCCCATCCGCCTCCCCCTGCTTCTATGAGGGTGCTCCCCCACCCACCCACCCACTACCACCTCCCCACCCAGGCATTCCCCTACACTGGGGCATCGAGCCTTCACAGGACCAAGGGCCTCTCTCTTTTTAGTGATGTCCAACAAGGCCATCCTCTGCTACATATGCAGCTGGAGCCATGGGTCCCTCCATGTGTACTCTTTGGTTGGTGGTTTAGTCCCTGGGAGCTCTGGGGGTACTGGGTGGTTCATATTGTTGTTCCTCCTATGAGCTACCCTTTCAACCCACCCTTTTCCTTAAGCATCTGTATTGAAGTAGGTTAAGAGATTCAAGTCTCCGGCTGGAGGCGTGGCTCAGCAGGTAAGAGCACCAGCTGCTCTTCTGAAGGTCCTGAGTTCAAATCCCAGCACCTACATGGTGACTCACAACTATCTACAATGAGATCTAATGGCCTCTTCTGGTGTCTGAAGATAGCTACAGTGTACTTACATATAATAAATAAATAAATCTTAAAAAAAAGAAATTCAAGTTTCCTTTAATTATATAGGCATCTAGCAAACAGCAAGGGAATGAAGAAAGAGCAGGGGTATGGGGGGGGAGGTCAGGGAAACAAGTCAGGGTGTTGGCCAGAGGCCAGGGCAAGCCTCCGGTCTGCCTGCCTGCTCCTGAAAGGTGGTGATACTCCACTGGTCAGCCCCAGAGTCTCTTGGTTTCAGGAGAAAGGCTTGGAGGGTGCAGGATGTGCATGTTCCATTTGAGGGGAACTGACAGAAGCCAGTTTTGCCTGACAGGAATGGATATTTGAAGGAAACAGGCCCTCAGTCTTGTTTGGGCCAAGTTTCTAGTTCCAGGCGCTTAGTGGAAGCTTAATTAGTTTCTATGGACCAACTGCAAACGGGGCAGCTTGATTTGCACTTGTTAAGCTTGCACAGCCAGCAATGAGGATTTTTATAGCTTCTTTTTCTGCACCACCTCATTAATCCTCACAGCCGCAGAGGGAGGCTGAAGACACAGTCATCTTCATTTTAAAGAAGAGTCCCAAAGAGGTGAAATGTCTTGAACCCCATCATAGAGCAAGTCAGCCACTGTGCTGAAAATAGAGCCAAGCTGTGATTCTGGGGTTAGGCTGCAAGTCATCCCTGCTTTGTAGCAAGCTCCGTCTTTCAGGGGACCAGTATCACTTTACTCTCTGCCCAGGCTGACCTCTGCTTAAGTACATTGTAGAGCCGGCATGAAGGCTCCCCAGCATTAGGGAGGCTAAAGCAGGGAGGTCAAGAATTTCATGCTATCCTGGGTTGTGTAGACTAAGGGAGATCTTGTTTCAAAATCAAAAGTGTGTAATAGGTAACACTGGGGTATAGAGCAGTGGTTCTCAACCTGTGGGTGGTCACCCTTTGGGGTATTGAATGACCCTTCACAGGGCTCTCCTGAGACCATTGGACAACACATATTTACATTACTATTCATAACAGCAGCAAAATTATATTAAAATTAAGTAGTAACGAAAATAATTTTATGGTACGGGGGTCAACACAACATGAGGAACTATATTAAAGAGTTGCCACAGCCAGGAGGTGGTGGCACACGCCTGTAATCCCAGCACTCTGGGAGACAGAGGCAGGCAGATTTCTGAGTTCAAGGCCAGCCTGGTCTACAGAGTGAGTTCCAGGACAGCCAGGGCTATACAGAGAAACCCTGTCTCGAAAAAACTAAATCCAAGAAAAAAAAACCCAAAAAACAAACAAACAAACAAAAAACCCAAAACCCCCAAAACAAAACAAACAAACAAACAAAACTACTGGTCTACCTACTGAGTGCAGAGAAAGAGGCTTGCTTTGTCTTAGCCTCTTTCCGGGCTCATCCCTCTAGCCCCTGTATCTCTGAAGTTCTTGCTCTCTACTTGGGTCCAGATTTTCAGAAACAGGTGGCTCAGTCCTAGACAGCCTCGCCTTGGGGTCTTTGCCATGGGCTCATCTCATTCATCTGCTAGAAACAGAGTATATGTACCATTCCTGTCAAAGCATGGCTAGGAGTTGAGAAGGAAGAAGGTGGACGTCAAGTAGTTAGGTAGGGGAAAGTAGCTGGAGTTATGTGACACATTTGGGGTGTATTTGAAATGCTCAGTGTCCTTTAAAAGTTGCAAAGTAACCAAAATGAAAGCAAAGGAAGAAAGAAAGAACAAAATCTGTCATAGTTTATGTCTTTCTCTATGATTTTGTTATCATCATTTTTTAGTATTTGAGGAGTGAGTTGTTAGTGGTGTCAGAGTTTCATGTAGCCCAAGCTGGTGAGCTCCTGCCTCCACACCCTGAGGACTAGATTATAGATATGCTCCACACCCAGCTTTTTGTTTCCTGTTACTTTTGGCATCATGATATCTTTATTTAAAAAATAGTTAATATGTCATACAAATGATATTTCCTTTTCAACTCTTTTGAGATAATCTCTCGTGTTAGGAATAGGAGCCACACTGCGCTGCGTGGATATGACAGCCAGCATACTGTCACATACGGACCCTTGGAGACTCAGAACCTAGGTTGAGGATCATAAGTGTCTCTATAATGGGCAGATGGGACAGGGCAAGGGACTACCTGGAAACTCACACGTGTATTTTGAGTGTGGATTTGGAGGACAGCACTACTGAATTCATGAAAGAGCATATCATAAGCCTGAGCCACCCCTGGCTCTGTGAAAGGCAACTAGCCCAAGCACAGGCTGGTGGAGAGAGGTCAGGGGCACATTGGCTCCCAGCATTCTGCATTTCACACTCTGGCTATCCATACCGGTTGCAGTCTGCCTGGACTCAGGGCATTAATTGCATGCCATTTTCAGACGAGTGTGACTGCAGTTATGACTCAGGTGACTCAGTCCTAGACAGCCTCGCCTTGGGGTCCCTGTATCTGAGGGAAATGCTTCAAAATGTGGGACCAGGCCAGGCATTGGTGGTACACGTCTGTAATCCCAGCACTTGGGAGGCAGAGGCAAGCGGATTTCTGAGTTCGAGGCCAGCCTGGTCTACAGACTGAGTTCCAGGACACAGCCTGGGCTACATAGAGAAACCCTGAGCCAAAACAAAACAAAACAAAACAAGCAAACAAATACACCAGGCGGTGGTGGCACACACCTGTAATCCCAGCACTCTGGGAGGCAGAGGCAGGCGGATTTCTGAGTTCGAGGCCAGCCTGGTCTACAGAGTGAGTTCTACACAGAGAAACCCTGTCTCAAAAAACAAAAAACCCAAAACCCCCCCAAAAACCCCAAATGTGGGACCAGGCTGAGTACTGTGGGTAGTACTCTGTGGAAAGAATAGACTGGGTAGAAAAATTGACTGGATACTATCTTCGGAACCTTGAGATAGTGACTAAACCTTTCTAGGATTCAACTTTCTTCGCTGCAACATGGAGAGAAATGACTGTCGCCTTCCTCATCAGAATGTTGTAGAGACTGAAAGAAAGCATGCATATAAAACACTTAGGTGAGTATCTAGCATATGACAAATGTTCATACACAGTGTTTTTTTTCAGTTTAAGGGGAGCAATAATTTTTGGTGTGTGTGTGTGAGAGAGAGAAAGAGAGAGACAGAGAGACAGAGAGAGAGACAGAGAGAGATAGAAAGAGAGACAGAGAGAGAGAGTACATGTGGGGCATGTCTTCACAAGGGACTTGGAACATGGGTGTGTGGGTGCCTATGGTAGTGACTGGCAGTACCAATGTCAGTGAAACAAGCAGTCTGCCCCTGTGAGAAGGTATACTGTCACCGTCACCATTCCTACCTAATTGTGACTTGCAGCAGGATGGGGCTTTCCACCTGAGAGATCCTTGTAGACCCAGAGCAGAGCCCTCAAACTCACTTCCTCCTGCTTCAGGGAGGATGCCCTCCTAGTTCCAGATGCTCACCCACAATCTGGCTTTCAGGCTGCAGGATGAGGAAAGGGATAGCTATATTTCCCATCCTCTTTGGCTTCCTGGAGGTATTTGCTCCTATGTTATAAAAGTTCACCCCTTTCCAATGCTGGCAATTGATTCTATCCTATCCCTTTGGTGGCAAAAATTCTGGCCGAGGCAGGTCTTTTCAATTCATAGCTGATGAAATTGCCTATTATTCACAATATCTTGACAACAGCTTGAAAAGATGCGACTGTGCCAGCCTCAGCAGCACTCTGGGCTCATGCCAACAGTCTGAACCCATTTTCACACACTTGGCTGAAGTCAGAAAGGCAAGGGTCAGGCTCTGGACGAGTTGCCTTGGGTGGTTGGAACATATCAACCAGAGATGGCTAGGAAGATGCTAGTGGGAGCACGGCCTCTCCCAGTGCTCCATGTTCCTGCAGGGTCCTTGGGTCTCCAGAAAAGTGAGACCAATAGTCATCTCAGGAGAGTTTCCGAACCTTAGGGAAATACTTGCTGAAACTCAGCTGAATTGATGGGACACTTGCTTCCAACACCTGTGTTGTATTTTCAGACAGGGTTAGCTATACATCCCCCAATTCACCATTTAAAACTAGGCTAGCCTTAAGTTTGGGGTTCCAGCTTCCAGAGTGCTGGGTCCCCATGCCTGGTTTCCAGTTCCTCTCCTGTCCTCCCCTCCCCTCCCCTCCCCTCTCCTCTCTTCTCCTCTCCTCCTCTCTCCTCTCCTCCCCTCCCCTCTCTTCTCCTCTCCTCCCCTTCCCTCTCTTCTCTTCTCTCCTCCCCTCCCCTCTCCTCCCCTTCCCTTTCCTCCCCTCCCCTTCCCTCCCCTTCTCTATCTCTTTCTCTGACAAAAGGTCTTATATGTTCCAAGCCTAGCACACACCTACTTTGTCAGGATGACTTTGAACTGATTCTTCTATTTCCATCTCCCAAGTACTGAGTTGAGATGATATGCAGACAACCTCCACAGCCAGTTTTTTAAAAGTTTTTTTTTTTTTTTTTATTTCTCTGCAAGGCTCCCCTCCCCAGACTGTGTGTGTGCCTGTGCGCGCATGACCCCCACACCCCATGCCCCTCCCCACGGCTCTGTACCACTGTGCCCTAATTCCCCCTGCACCCCTATGACTCCCAGACCCCGAGGACATGCAATAGTGTCCACAGAGGCAAGAGGTAGGTGTGAGATTCCTTGCATCTGTAGCTGCAGGTGACTGTGAGCCACCTGACATGAGTGCCTGCAACTGCTCTCAGGTCCTCTGGAAGAGCAGTGTTGTGCTCTTAACTGCTGGGCCAGCTCTCCAGTCCCTATGCCTAGTTTTTATGCGGTGCTGGTGATTCATCAAACCTGGGGCTTTGTGCATACTAACAAGTACTCTACAAACTATAACTCCAGCCATAACTGCAGCCCTCCCCTCTTCTTTTAATATTGTATAGAAGACTGAAGGGGTTCTTTTGTGATCGTCATCTAATTTGGCATCCATTTACACAACAGACCTTTGGAAGACTTACTTTGTGTTTGCTCTTTGTGTGCAAATATCCAAATAAAGAGCCAAGGAAGTTCATCAGGCCCTAGCAGTATAATTGGTGCGCGCGTGTGTGCGTGCATGTTGGGGGAGGGGTCTCAAACTCTGAATTGTTCATTGGGTCATTTTGAGTGTCAACTAGCTTCATTTTATATGAGCATTCCAGGAAACTCAAACCTTGGTTATGGGTTAGTATATCTAAGAGGCAGCATCTAAAGAGTTCTGCTTTTGGGGTCTATAATTTCACGTCCCTATGCATTGGGGGACCTGCATAGTGGCCCAAGCTGACTTTGTAGCCCCTGGCTCCTCCTCTCTCAAGCATTTGATTCCAAGCCTTTTAGCCAGGACCTTTGCAGACATAATGAAAGTAAATCTTTGTGAGAAAGTGACTCTTCCGGGCCACTGTATGTGATGTCAATGAGGCAGAGGGGCTGGATGGAGCTGAAATTTCCAAGTCACATGCCTTAGAGTCATCATTACCCAGGAGGATTTTCTTGTACCTCATCATGAGTGAGTGTGCAGAGAGATAACTTGCCTGCATTTGCACAAAGGCACCTCAGGGACTGCTGGGGACCTGTGTTTGATGGAAGAAATGAAGAGAACAGGAGGAAGTAAGGCATTCTTAATGTAAATAGCTCTGAAAAGCTAGAGAGGTTGACTATGTTTGGAATCCTGATGCTTCTATCCTATCTAAGTCAACCCCACCACCACTGCAAAATCTGTTAGAGACGGTTGCAGGGGATTCTCCATCCCAAAACATCAGAAGACCAGACTAACAGCTGGCTTCAGAACCGGTGCCCTAACTGCCAGACTCTCTGGTACACTAGGAATGGAACACCTTGTCCTTTTTTTCTAGCTTCAACCCTTTAATTTTGAGGTCACCGCTGTGGGGGCCAGGTAACCCAGAGGTCCCATAGCCAATAGAAACCGGTAAACATCTTACCCTACATGGCAGTTAGGTGTTTTCCAAGAGAAGCAAGGAGGATCCTCTGTGTGTCGGAGGGGCATGGGAGAAGTGGGGTTCTTAGCTCCCATCACTTAAGAGCCCCCATGTCCCAGGGGGTGAAGGCGCAGATGGAATAAAGGACTGCTACCAAGCAACAATTAAAGACACAAGGACATCCAAAGAAAGGCACTTCAAAGGCTTATCGGGAGAGTACGATGAATAGATTTATTCATTCTTGTTTGAAAAACAAGACATAAATTAGTGTAATATATAATTTATATATTTATGTAGTATATATACTATATACAGACATTAGAAAATGTATCCTCTCCATGAGGCTGAGGGAGAGGTGAGTGGCAGCGATGAAATGACAACAGGCAGGGTCTGAGTGGCGAAGGTGTAGGATCAAGAAGTTGGGAGAAGAGGAAGACCATGCCAACGCTCTGAGGGCAGTGGTCGTGGGGGACTGGGTTCCCCACTGGCTGCATCTCTGGCCCATTAACCATCTTGGTCCTGGGGTAGGAGGGGCAAGGAAGGGTGGGCTGGCTTCTGTAGAAGGACACGCCTTCTCCTTGCTGGGAGACCTTGCCACTCAGGAGGCTCTATTGCGCTAGGATCACCAAGGCTAGGCAGGGGCTTCGCACAGTGTACATCTTATAAAACTCACATAAGAACGACAGATTTCACACGGGCTTCTCACACAGTGATGGAAAAGAGACCAACTCTGGCTGGGAGGGCGTGGGAAACAAGCAGCTATGGAGGAGAGGACGAGAAGCAATCTATACAGAAGAAACATTGGCTTTCTTTGTTCCCTACAATGGGATAACTGTAGGAACTCCGTGTCTTCACTCCCAGAAGGGCTGGGGAGGAGGGGTGGTGATGGCGGCAGCGGCGGCAGCGGCGGCAGCGGTGGCAGCGGTGGCAGCGGTGACAGTGGTGGTGGTGGTGGTGGTGGTGGTAGCAGCGGCAATACATGAGTGTCAAGGAGGATGCTAAACAGTGTGAATTCCCTTCCAGATGGTTCCAGAGAGGGAGAGAGAGGTACAGGACTGCACCGGGTAAGGCGCTCAGCTTCTTTTCTTAGAGAGACAAATCCACAGGGTC
Source organism: Apodemus sylvaticus (assembly GCF_947179515.1). Lineage (NCBI taxonomy): Eukaryota > Metazoa > Chordata > Mammalia > Rodentia > Muridae > Apodemus > Apodemus sylvaticus. Next base: position 102,076,888 of record NC_067495.1, on the reverse strand, counting down.
AATACACAGCCAAAAGCATATACTCAGGATTAACATATCACGCTAGCTTCCAGAAGTTTAAGATATAGTCATCAACACCCCACCCCTCCCCCCTCCCCCCCACCCCCCATCCCAATCCATAGCTACATCAAACTCCTAAGGACAGTCTATCTGGTAGAGATGTTGAGAGGAGCCCACGCCTCTGGCAACAGCTCCTGCACAGGGCTGGACTGAGCCGCGCAGGCTCTGATACCTGCGCTGGGTCTTCCCAGAGCAGACATTTTTACCAGGTACCTTACCCAAAACAAGCGAAGTGATCTCAGAGGCTTGCTCCCTAGTGGACTGAGCTACCCTGCCCATCAGTGGCGGGCAGGGCACTTTGGGGATGGCTGGTGTGGAGCTACTGAACCTGGGGGCCGAGGGCTCCCAAGGCTGCCAACCGGTTGAGCCAGCCACTGACAGCCGGACATGGCTGTATTCTGCGCATATCCAACCTGGGCACTGGCCCTTGAGGTGGTGGCTCCTGCCGAGTACAAGGGAGCCCATGGTGGGTGGGCGCATCTGGAATGAGCGCCCTCTCTCTCATTGGCTTGGCGCTGTCTGTCGCCTAGCCTACCGCTACTACCACTGACTGCCCTCCTTGGGGCAGCAGATGCTGGGAGGAGCTAGAGGTCTTGGCTCCCCCCTCCGGTGCCCATCTCAGAGCAGGAGGTGAACTTGATGTCACCTATCAGCCCCAGAGAAGAGATAGATAAAATACAGCTCTGTGGTGGGCGTAATGGCAAGGGACCTTTGTCCTCACAGTGACGCCCAGAGGCCAGGGAAGGGTGAGGATCCTCACCCAGGGCAGCAGCTAAGCCTGCAGCCCTTAATAGAGAGCCCAGTCTAGGGAGTTAGCCTTGGAGACTGAGAGGCTCTTGGACCCTGACTGGCCCAGCAGAAACACACACTCAATCACGAGATACGAAGCTCAAACTTGGGGCCGTGGGTGGGGAGGGGACAATCGTGGGCAAGTGCCTGCCCTACTTAATAAAGGTTTTTAAGGAGCGGGTGAATGTGCTCATAACAGTCGATGATGGGGAGCCCGGTGAATGCCCTGTGGCTGCTGGCAGCGGTGGTGGCGGCAGCGGTTGCTGCTGCTGCAGCTGTTGTTGCTGCTGCAGCTGTTGTTGCTGCTGCAGCTGTTGCTGTTGTTGCTGCTGCAGCTGTTGCTGTTGTTGTTGCTGCTGCTGCTGGTTAAGGTTCCGGGCTGTGGATTCCTCCGCGGCGCGCAGCAGGAAGGTGTAATTCCTCACGACCTCTTCTACTTTGGCCAGCAGCTCCTGGCGCTGGGCCTCAGAGCGCACAATGAACACGAGTCGCACGAAGGTCTCGATGAGGCTGCTCAGCACCTGGAAGCTGCCAGTGATGGCGGCCAGCATGTGAGTTGGACTCTTGTCCACATTGGCTACCCGGCGGCAGGAGGCCCGGAGCTCCTTGAACTTGAGAGCTAGCTCAAGCTTGTACTCAGAAATCTGAGAGACGTAGGGCTTGGGAGCACGGGCCTCGGGGCTGGCCACACACTGCCGCAAGACGGTTAGCAGCTCATTGGTGTCCAGACGGGCAGCCAGGAAGCCGTCAGGGAGGCCATAGGCGTGGGCCCGCAGGGCATTGATCTTAGCCAGGCTCCCCTCAAAGGTGGATACCCGAAGGTCGATCTCCTGGGTGTGGGGGGCCTCGGGGCTGCTGCTGCAGGTGGCGGCATCCAGTACCTGCAGGGTTCTGCTCACCACAGGCACCACCTGCTCATCCAACTTCATGCCAGGCAGAATCTTCATGGGGATTGAATAGGAGAGCTCATCTTTGCCGTCGCTGGCATCGTCGGCCATGTCGCACTTGCGGTAGTAGAAGCAGTAGCGGATGGAACAGCATTTGCTGCTTTCGCTGTCTTCATCCAGATCAGCCGGCCTCCGGTATACCTCCTCTGGCAGGGAAAACACAGCCGTTTGCCTGGGGCCTTTGCTCTCAGGGGCCACTTGGACGTAGGAGGGCTCTCCTAGAGTCGGTGACTCTGCACACTTGCCTTTGGGACCCAAACCTAGTGGAAGGCCTGACTCTATCTCCTTGACCTCTCTAGGCAGCATTCCCAGGGGTGGGTGTGGGTAGACATCTGAGGTCAGCGAGACCGTGTCCCCCTGGTCCAGCTCAGTGATACTGTAGCGGCGCATCAGTTTCCTGTAGTTGGGATCTCCCAAACACTCACCCCCTGAGGCACACGTGGTCAGGCACGAAACCCCACTTTCAGGGTCTGACCGGCACTCACGGGACTCCAGACTGGTGGAGCGGATACGTTGGATGTTGATGGGACTATTAAGGCTCAAGCCTGGGCCAGCCTCTGGCTGCCTCTGGGTAGGGGGGACCCTCTCCCTCTCCCGGAAGCCAGGCGCTGGGGTCTGGGCAGCCTGTGGCCGTCCCCCTCGGCAGATCCGCTTGCAGTCACAGCTGCGTCTCTGCTCACGAGACATGCCAGGTCCCTGTTGCACAGGGCTACTGCGTAGCTGGCAGCTGCAGCGGCCAGGTGCTGGAGGTTGCAGGTACTCTGTGCCTGGAAGTTCCCCCTGGCTTGGTGGCTTTAGAAGTTCCTCAAGGAACTCCAATTCATACTGCTTTACCTTCTGCAGCTGAGCCTGCCGCTCATCTGTCTCTTTCTTCTGGCGGGTAGGGAAGGTGGCAGAAAATAAGTTGCGAAGTCTGAAAGGCCCTCGGGATGACTTGGGCTTGGTGGAGCCTTCCGAGGCCGAGTGGGCTCCATCCAGGGTTGTTTCAAGCTTTCTAGAGGGCATGGTGCTAACCTGCCGGCTGGTGGCCAGAGGCCTCAGGGGGCTCTGGCTTCTAGGTTGGCAGCTGGGGCTCTGGCCTCTGGCCTGGCTGCTGGGGCTTGGCCCACGGGGCAGGCAGCTAGGGCTGTGGCTTCGGGGCTGGTAGCTAGGGCTGTGGCTTCGGGGCTGGCAGCTTGGGCTCTGCAGAGCCATGGGGTAGCCAGCCCGGGGAATCAGGCTGCTCTCTTCAAGCTTGCTGCTTTTGGCTAAGCTCTCCAGCTGCCCTTTCTCCCCCTGGCCAGAGACCATGCTCGGCTTGTTCAGGGGAAGTTTAGCACCCTCTGGCCCACCCTTGCCTGCCACCTCCCCAGTCGCTTGCTTTCCCATGGAGTCTCGATTCACTCTGGATAGATAGCTCTTAGGAGGGAAGCTTTGAACAGGAAACCTGTCCTCCGGTGGGGAAAGGTGGAGGTTGTCAGCCCTGCTGCTGCCTGTGGATGCTCGAGGGCTGGCAGAGACCTCGGGGCCCAGCTGCTGCTGAGAATTCCGCGTGCTCTCTGGAGCACCAGGGCTCATTTTAAACTTCAGATTCTTGCTGGCACCGCTGCCCATCAGGCTAACCTCTGGCCTGGCCATGGTGAGCTCAGGCCTCCCCATGCTAGCCTCTAGCCTTCTCTCCCCCCTGTTGGAGGGTGTGGCCGAGGCTGTACCAGGAGTGGCTAGACTCTTACTGTGGACCACCTGCTGGAGGGCAGCTGAGATTATGGCTGGGGTCACATTGCCTTTTGGGTCCAGGATAAGCTTAGGGCTCAGCCTGACCTCCTTGGGTAGGTTTTCTCTAAGCTCTGAGACCTGCTCTTCACCGAGAGATGGTGTGGCTGACCTCAGTGACATCTCTAGGCCGGCCCTACTGTGACTTGGCCCTCTGTCCTCAGGAACTGGAGGAAGCAGGCTCAGATTTTTCTGCTCACTAAGCTGTGGGGACAGTGCGGGGTGTACAGCCAAGGAGTATGTTCTGTCTCCCTGCACCTGGGCTTCTGACTGAGGTATCTTTCTCCGAGCGCCAGTGGGGGCAGGACTCTGGCCAGTGACAGCTGGCTGGAGGGATGGGTTGGGATCTGGGGGCCCCAGAGCATACGGGGCAGTGAGAACAGCCTGGGCTGCACAGCTCTGAATCCTGAAGGGCAGGTCCTTTCGGGCCAGAAGGCTGTCCTTGTTGAGGTGCTGGGCCAGGAAGTAGGTGGTGTTTTGGTGCTGCTTCATGGCCGACATCATCTCTGACATATCTGTGAGCTCTGATGAGTTGGTTTCATGGCCTGAGTCCAGTGATGACTCAGGAGTGATTGTGGCCAGCACAATCAGACCTAGAAGAACAAGGATGAGGCTTGTGAGGACATCGAGGCCGGTTTTCCAACCGGACCTAGAGTGTTCATGGAGAAATGTTAGGTAGCAGCAGTATTTCAAGCTGGGCAAAAGTGGTCAAGCCTGAGAAAACTCTACGCCTGAAGAGGAGAAGCCAAGAAGAGCACACAAAGAGGAACAAGATGGGAGAAGGGCATGGGAAAGGTTGGAGTCCTAAAGAGGAATACCGAAAAGGAAGAGCTGGGTGGCTTGGTGGGAAATGAACATGCAAACCATCATGCCAATCAACACCATTTTTATATTCAACGGCTAGGAAATTTCTGTTAATTGTCTTGAAGAGAGCTGGCAAAAAGAGGTGCTCTTCTGTTCCGCCTCATCTGGCCAGGCCTGGCTACAGTCCTTGCAGCTGAGGCTATTCAGCTGAGCCTCTCCTCTGGCAGCCACGTGGGCCTTGGACCTGAAAAACGATCAGTTTTGGAGCACCAGATGATGAGGGAAGACAGATGGCAGCCTGGGTTGGGGGCAAACATGCGGGGGTTGCCCATGATAAGGCATCCCTTATGTATAGCAAAGACGGCCTTCCTTTGATCCCAGTCCCTTTTCCTGCTCTGTCTATCCTTGACCCTGACTCACATGCTTGCGAATATTCCTTGTGCTTCTTTATTGATTTTGTCATTCTTGTTGCTATGTGTGTATGTGTGTGTGCTTTTCAGAAAATGGATTTGCATGCCTCTATAATAGAAAACAGCAAGCATATTGCATGGCTCTATTAATTACTAAATATCAGGAAGTTACTGATTACTGAGTTCTCGCTGTGTGTGAGGTAGTGCTTAAGTATTTTGTCTGAGTGATGTCATTTAATCTTCATGCTGTGTGATGCGATTACTGTTACAGGACCAGTTTTGGATGACAACAGCGACCCACAGAAGTGAATGTCTTGCCATGAGTTGCACTGCCTGTGAGCGAAAGAATGTGGCGCATCTGCCCAAGAGTTTATGTGGGGCTGGTGAGATGGCTCAGGAGTTAAGAACACTGGCTGCTCTTCCAGAAGTCCTGAGTTCAATTCCCAGCAACCACATGGTGGCTCATGACACCTATAAAAGGATTTATTGCTCTCTTCTGGAATGCAGGTGTATATGCAGACAACACTCATATATAAATACACTTATAAACATACACATGTACATATACATTTTATATTCTCAGATAGCCTACCCAGCCCTGAGTAGAAGATGGTTCTTGGCTGCTTTGATCACAGGTCACTTTGGAAGTTAGTTGGCCTTTTGGAGGATGCTGATATTCTTTGTCTATTTTCTGTGTCGTGTTTATGTTCCTGTTCCTCAATCCTGACCTTGATTTATAGCTGTTATGGCCCCAGTCCTTGGATTTCATCAACAAGAACTGTCCAGAGATATAGAATCATGAGGAATAGAGCTCTAACTAGAGCCAGATCACTTCTTTGCTCCATAGTTTAGTCCCCCCACCCCCACCTACTGTGAACTATTGCTGCCCATTTATTGCCTTTGATATATATACCAGTCACTTAAACAACTGCTTGAAAAGAAGCAGTGCCGCCTTGTGGCCATTCCTGGACAAGAAGAAGGAAGAGGGTAAGAGGAAGGAGGAATGGGCTAAATTACCTGCAGTCTGTGGCGGTGGTGGGTGGGGTCCATCCTCTGAAGCAGCCAGGGCTTCCAGTGCCTGCAGAGTAGACACGAGAGCATCATCCAGCTCCTGGGCGTGGTCTCGCACTGTCCGAGTCTGTACACTGTCAATCAGCGTTACAGGAATCTCATCATACAGGAGTCCACGCAGGTGACGCCCTTGCTCCTGACTCTGAACAGCTCTGCGCTTGGGATCATCCTCATCAGAGCTGTTGTCTCGGAACCCAGGGGGTGGGGCAGCGATGGCAGGCAACAGAGAAGTTGTCTCATCTTCCTCTTCCTCCTCTTCCTCACTTCCGGGTGGTGGGAGGGACATTAAGTCTACCATGTTGTCCCGTGAGGAGGAACCAGGCCTCCCACCTTTTCGAGGCCCCATTTGCTCCTGGAGTTTGACTTTGCAAGAGTCACAGTAGAAATTCAGAGCTTCAGCCCCGAGGGAATTGTCCAAAGTATAGGACCTGGCTCTGCTGGCACAAGGCTCATGGTCTAGGCTGGCTGCATCAAAGTCATCCGGGATCACCTCGTAACCTTGGCCAGAGCTTTTGGATGTGGGGTCAGATTTGGTCCGGGGCCTGGTTTCTTCAAAGAAGATTAGGTTCTCGTTGACATCCGTCCTACTTTCTTGCTCCTTCCTTTGTTCCCGCATATGAAGGTAGCAGAAGCTGACAAGCTCAGAGTCGGCAGGCGGGGTCGTGCATCGGCTCGACTTCCTAGGGCTGGTGCCCACGCTGCCCACATAACTACTCTCCTTTTTTCCCAGGTGGCCCCCAGTGACAGGGCGGTGGCTACTGTGCATGTGATCTAAACCCAAAAAGAGAATGCACAGATGAGCCTGCTGCGGACGATTGTAGCAAAGCCCCAGTGTGACTGGGTGACAGATACCAAGAGAGAGCTTTGCCTTCGTGCTAGAAATTAGGGGCAGGGGAGCCGGCGGACCACTCCACTGCTGAGACTGAAAGCAGAGTGGATAACAGATGACGGCCAGAGATGCAAAAGCCTCATCACCTCTGAAAAGGGGAAAAGTCTGGTCTGATAATGTCAGGCACCACAGGATTTCCCCACAGATATGTCTGGTTTAAGAGTCATTGTCCCCACCCCTTTGTGAAGCTATACATACTGCCAGTACTCTGAAGCTGCTGTGTTACCTTGAGTCTCTTCTAGTCCAAGAAATTGATATGAGAAATCACTGTGTTTACTGAGAAGGTGTGAAACTGACGAGTAAATCTGAGCATGGCAGCTCACACTTAGAAGATTCATGGCGAAGGACTGCAATGTGTTTGAAGCCAGTCTAAGCTACGCCGCAGACTCCAGCCTGGGGCTATGGTTTGAGCCCTCGTTTCAAACAACAACAACAACAACAACAAAAACAAAACAAAAAACAAAAAACAAAAACACCCCAGACAAATGAAAATCAAAATTAAACAGACAAACCCCCAATCTGGCCAGCACAATTCCTGAGAGTTTGCATTTCCAAAATGCTTATTGCCAGGAGCCCAGAGATCCTAAAAGGATAGTTACCGACTGGTCAAATTTTAGGCATCTGAATTTGTAGTACAAGAGGTATGGTGGATGCGCTATATGGAATGAGCATGGGACCCGATTCTTATGATTCTTCAAAGCTTCCTACTGTCCTGTATCCATGTAAAGTCACTACAGGTGACAAAATGCTCTTATCAACAGCTCTTGATAGTAGATATGTACATCTGAGCCCTGTCCCCAGCAATTTTATCTCCAAGTGGCTTCCCTATCAGGCTGTTTGGGAGCTCATCTCGCATCATCTACGAGACTATATTCAGACAATGCCAGCTTGATGTGCTATTAGCAGACTGACAGACAAAAAGCCAGCACAAAGTTGAGCATACGGGCCTATGCCTGTAATGCCAGTTCTGGTGAACTGTAGACAGGATGATCAGGGGTTCAAGGTAGTTCTCAGCTATAAAGTGAGTTCAAAGCCAGTCTGGGATTCAAGTGACCCTGTCTCAAACAAACACAACAAACAAAATAACAAAATCAGCCATGATAAATTCCATATAATACCATTCTATTTTCACAAATCAGTGTTTGCAAAATAGTATCAGTATGTGGTCAGGTGTCAGTATTCCCATTTAGCAAAGGACGAAACAGACATAAATGGTTATATGATTTCCTTAAGGTCATATAGGTTGCACCTGGGATTGAGTCTAGGTTAGAGAAACTACAGATTTCATATAGTGAATCATCATGGTGGCCAAGATATTGGAAAACAAGACTTGAAATGCTTTCGAACTCCCATTTGACAAGGCCAAATCAATGTGTCAGTGTTACTTTTCACTAGCACTTACAGTTAGGACAAGAACACAGTACTGGCACCCAACAAGGGAGTTCCAGATGCATGATGTAAAAACCAGTCTGAATTGAAAGATGTCTATGCAATTCAACCTTAGTTAGAGCCTCAAGCATACCACTTTCTTGGAGACATAATCTTACCATTTTGCCCTGGCTAGTCTGGAATTCATAATGTAGGCTGAGCTGGTCATAAATTTGTGGTGATCCTCCTTTTCTAAGTGCTGGGGTTGCAAGTCTATAACACCACACCTGACTCTAATGCTGTACCTTTTTATTTGAGATAGGGTGTCTTATAGCTTAGGCTAGCCTCTAACTCACTATGTTTCTGAAACTGGCCTTGAACTCCTGGACCTCTTGCTTTTACCTCCCAGAATTTGACTGAGGCAGGAAGATCACCATGAACCAGAGGACAGACTAGCCTTGGCTACAGCAAGGCACTGTTTTCAAAGCAAAGAAAAAAAGAAAGAAGAGACAAGAATACATTTTATCTCAGGCTGGGACCAGTATTGTCTTAATAGAAGAAAGAAAGACAACACAATAAAACTACAGATCACTATCTTATGACTACAATGTCTATAATAAATACAGGTACAAAATCTTAACTAATCCTAACCCAGAAACCCATAAAAAGTATTCCATACTAATAATTACATATCAGTGGTGGATTTGCTACATTAATGCAAAGTTGCTTTGACATGAAAAATCATTCTAAAATTCTACTTTTATTCTACGTGTACGGGTGTTAGCCTGCATATGTGCCCATGTATCATTTGAGTGCCTGGTACCTATAGAGGTCAGAAGAGGATATTAGATCCCCTGGAACAGATGGTTGTGGGGTATCATATAGCTGCTGAGAATCAAACTTGGGTTCTCTAGAAGGATAGTCATGGTGCTCTTAATCACTGGCCAATCTCTGCAGCCCCAAAACAAATTATTATTATTATTATTACTATTATTTTGGTTTTTTGGATTTTGGTTTTATCAAGGCAGGATTTCTCTGTCTAGCCCTGGCTGTCCTGGAACTCACTCTGTAGACCAGGCTGGCCTCGAACTCAGAAATCCGCCTGTCTCTGTTTCCCAGAGTGCTGGGATTACAGGCATGCGCCACCACTGCCTGGCTCCCCAAATAAATTATTAATTCATGCAATAATAATAGATAATGTAATATATGATAATAGAGGATAAAATTTGCAAGTTCATCTCAATAGGCACAGAAACCATTTGAAAAAAAACCAGGAGCTTATTGTGATTAAAAACTCAACCAAATAAGGATACATGCTCCACTATGTTCATAGCAGCCCTATTTATAATAGCCAGAAGCTGGAAAGAACCCCGGTATCCCTCAACAGAAGAATGGATGCAAAAAATGTGGTACATATACACAATGGAGTACTATTCAGCCATTAGAAACAATGAATTCATGAAATTCTTAAGCAAATGGATGGAGCTGGAGAATATCATACTAAGTGAGGTAATCCAGTCTCAAAAGATCAATCATGGTATGCACTCACTAATAAGTGGATATTAGCCTTGAAAACTGGAATACCCAAAACATAATCCACACATCAAATGAGGTATAAGAAGAATGGAGGAGTGGCCCCTGGTTCTGGAAAGACTCAGTGTAGCAGTATAGGGCAAAACCAGAACAGGGAAGTGGGAAGGGGGTAGGTGGGAGAACAGGGGAAGGGAAGGGGGCTTATGTGACTTTCAGGGAGTGGGGGTCCAGAAAAGGGGAAATCATTTGAAATGTAAATAAAAAATATATCGAATAAAAAAAAAGAAAAATAAACTCAACCAATTGAATCAAAAAGGAAACTTCAACATGATAAATGTTATTGAAAAAGCCCCCACAGCTGGGCTTAGGATATAGATAGTAGGCAATTGCTTTGCATGTGTGAAACCCTAGGTCTGATTGCTGGCACCACATTAAAAAAAGAAAGAGAGAGGGGCTGGAAAGATAGCTTAGTGGTTAAGAGCTCTGCTCTTCCAGAGGTCCTGAGTTCAATTCCCAGCAACCACATGGTGGCTCACAACCATCTGTAATGTGATCTGATATCCTCTTCTGGTGTGTCTGAAGAGAGCAACAGTGTACTCACTTACATAAAATAAATAAATCTTTAACAACAAAAGCAAAGAGGAAAGAGAGTAAGAAATAAAATGTTTATGGCGACACATGGCCTGAAATCCCAGAAGTTGAGAGATGAGAGATAGAAGGATCAGGAGTTCAAGGTCATCCTGTTAACTTTAGCTATCTAGAGCAAGATCAAGGCCATTTTACTATAGATAAGACTCAGTTCTCAAATGAGGTAAATTAAATTACATTTTGTGGTGTTTGTGTGTGTGTGTTTGTGTGTATGTGTTTGAGATGGGGTCTTTCTACATGGCCCTGGCTGTCCTAGACCTCACTTAAATAGGTCAGACTGGCCTCAATCTCAAGAGATTTCCCCCTGCCTCTGCCTTTTAAATGCTGGGATTAAATGTATGAACACCTGGCATGGAAAACAATTTTTAAAAGTAAAATATGTAGAAGTGTTTGGTAAATTATTAAATATTACACATGACCAATATAACCACTGATATCACAAGGCCAGTGGAGGGGGGAAGAGGTTCTTGGGACTTTATAGGTGAGCAAAGAACTCAAGTTAGGAAATTTGGCCTAGGTTGTGGGGTAACTTCAGTGGAGGAAGATTTCACTTCTTTTGTGTTTGTTTTGGGACATGGTTTTGCGTAGCTCAGGCCAAGCATGAACTTGCTGTGTAGCAGAGGATGGCTTTGAACTCCTGGTTCTTCTGCTTCTATCTCGTAAGTATTGAGCTCATTGGCATACATGCCTACTTTTGCTTGGTTTAGGATTTCACTTATCTCTGACTCATAAACCCCTGTGTGTTTACTGTACCCCTCCATCATCCCAGAATTATTGATGATGATATTACTGTTGCCAGTTTGTCATTGTCCGTTATACTTTCTTTTGAGATGAGGTATCATTATCTAGCACTGGCTGGCCTGGACCTTGCTGTACAGGACCACATTGGCCTTGAATTCATGCAGATCTGCCTGCCTCTGCCTTCTGGGCGAAGGCATTAAAGTTGTATCCCACCATGTGGAACCTAAAACATACTGTTTATAAATCCACATCAGTAGAAGAAAATCCTTTTTGAACTCATGGTTCTGTGAAACTCTGAGCTCAAAAGTTCAGAGGATAATTAAATGATGTAATAGCCACAAAAAGAGTATCAAACACTAAATGCAATTTTAAAAAAGAAGAGCAAGACATATATACTGAATTCTGTAAAACATTTGAGAAATATATTAAAGATTCTATGTTCGTGGGCTAGCAGGCTTCATACTGCACACAACTTATGATGGCAATATTTCTCAAACTGATCTACTGGCTCAACATAATCCACATCAGAATCTCAGCTGACTTTGTGGAAAATTGGTAAGTCCATTATAAAATTCATGTAGAATCCCAAGTACCTAGAATAACTAAAATCCTGAATAGGAAGAAAAAAATGAAGATAATTCATGATTTCAAAGTTGGCTGCAAAGCAGTAGTAATAAAGATACTGTAGTATTGATATAAAGATAGGTGTATAGATCAATGCAATAGAATTAAATGTGCAATAATAAACTATCATGTTTATGGGTAAATGGTCCAACTTAAAATGGATTTGAATGGGTATTTCATGAAAGAAGATATACAAAAGGTCAATGAGCACATGAAAGATGTTCAATATCATTGGCCATTCATGAACTGTGAATAAACATCAGGAGTTGCTTCTTCTGACCACTATGATGGATGTAATAAGACAGGTAATAACAAATACTGATGAAGTTATACTTCTCGACAATTGATGGTAAGAATATAAAATGGTGGGGTCATTTTAGAAAATAGGCAGTTCCTCTACATAGATTCAACAGAGATATCATTTGACTGACTGCTCTACACCTAGGATTTTAATGAAAAGAAACTAAAATCCACAAAAATCTTCCCAAAATGGGACATGAATGTTTAACATCATTATTCATAATAAGATAAATGGTAAAAACAACCTAAACGTCTGTCAACAGATGGACTGATAAATAAAATATATTCTATACAGTAGCACATTATATAACAATTAAAAGGAACAATGTATTTCTATATGATATAAAATGAATGACCCTGGTATATTTTTTATAGTGTTGTGTTATTTGGTCATAATCATGATATAGAAGCCTTGTAAGAACTATATTGTCTTTCTGAATCATAAAAAGAAAGAGTGATATGCTCAGTCTAACTTGTTGCTGGGTGTTTTTTGGGGGTGGGTTGGGGCAGGATCTCATTTTGTAGCCTAGGCTGGTCTTGAACGTGTAATCCGCCTACATCAGCCTTCTAGGTGCTGTGATTAGAGACATGAATCATTGTACTCAGCTTGCTGGCTTATATGCACATGAAAACTAGTGAAGTCTGCATATACACATATATGTATATAAAATAAGAGTATTCTCTTCAGCACAGCAAACTATTCCTAAACATGTTAGAATACATAGTTTCTCTAACTGGGGTCCTAACTGGGATCTCCAAAGCCTTATTTTCTTGTGTTACCCAGCAGATACAGGAAGCTCATGCCTGGGGAGAAATTGCAGCTGCTTCTGGATCCTTCTTCCTGTCTTCCTTTTCTGTCCTTATTTCTTCCCACTACTTAGTGTGTGTCTGTGTGTCTGCCTGTCCTTGTGCGTACATGTGTGCATTCATGTATGCATTCATGTATGCCATCATGTGCATAGTGGGAATTGGCTCTCACCTTCCACTCTGTGGATCCTGGAGGGTGTGACTTAGGATTTCTAGCTTGGTGGCATGTGCCTGTCTTTATGGAGCCATCTTGCTGGCCCTGCCTCTGGATTTCTTGCTGCCTCAGTGTCTCTTTGCTTCTCGAATGCAGGTGCTATTATGACTGCTGCACTTTCTCCATGTCAATGACAGGCTACTTTACTATACTGGCACCATCCAGAAATTATCTGTCCAAATTTTCCCCACTAGACTGTAAGCTGTGTGAAGGCAACCTCCCCAAGAATCACAGCTGCTATGCCCAGCTGTATTGCCAATGTCTGTCACCATGGGTCCTTGAGAAACAGCTGTTCAGTGAATATCGTGAAATACTTGCTTTGGGGAAGTACTGTGAGGGAAAGGCTTCCTTCCTTCTCTCCCTCCCTCTCTCCCATTCTCCTGCTTTTCCAGGTTTTCAAGACATGGTGCTCCTTCCATTGTTGCTAGGTTAACAGGATCACTTTGGCCTGGTAGGCTGAGCACTGGGCTGGGCTAGGTGGTAGGCAACAGCTTCCATGAGGCCACAAACAAACAAACAAACAATCAGCCCTGGCCAATCTTCTTCCTTTCCATGGAGGCCATAGCTAGAGTGGATTGTGGCTTTGGTCCCTGGGAAAAACCCAGCTGAAGGTGTGAGCACACCTCTTCTCTCTATAGTCCTGGTGTCAAGGCAGACATTGACCTTGCAATCTTTGTGTCTCAACCTTCCAAGAAGCCAGGACTAATATGCCTGTGCCAGCAGGATGGCTAGATGCCTGTCTACTATGGCTTTAGCTAGAGGACTGGAACTTCTGTTCTAGAATGAAAGTGAGATCGGAAGGAGAAAGTCACCTCAGCCTTGGGTGGTGATCTTAAAGGTCTCCAAGAGCTGGAAGGCACTGGTAACCCACAGCAGCTTGCGCTGAAGCCTCTTTGGAGGCACTCCTCTACCCTTAGGGGGCTCGAGAAAATTCATTAGCCCGGCACTTTGCTGAATTTGGGCCAAGTCAGGAGGGTTACCTTACATAGCAAGAGCATTCTGTTATGGGTTGCTGTCAACCTGGCACACAGCAGTTTAGAAGGCCAGGAAACAGCTCCCAAACACCTAAGCAGCCTCCATGGAAGTAATATCAAACTCAACTTCATATGTTTCTTGTCAGAAGAGGAAAGAGAAACAGATTTTTTCTTGTTGCTATCTGCCTCTGAGCTGATTGGTTCCATTTTAAGGAGAAGCTGTGTAAACTACAGTGGTCCATTTGTCTCCTAAATGGAGACAGAGACCCATTTGCTAGGGGAACCCCGAGCTTCTGCCACTCTGCACGTGTGCAAGGAGCCTCTTGGGGACTGGAGCCTTGGAAACAGGATGTGAAAGTCATGTCTAGCTCCAAGAGAAGCTCACAAAGCAGGCCTAACTTTGAAAAAAACAACAGGGAAGCCATGCAGAAGGCGTTCAGTGAGAACTCAGGAACACGCGCAACCCGTGTCTTGGGTTCAGTGCCACAATCTTCATAGTAAGGGGGACACTTGCAATCATCATTGGCTAGGGTGCAGATGGCATGGCAGATAACTGTCCCACAGAGCAGGACTACATAACCATGCCTACCTTTCTCTCAAAATGGTCTTGCAAATAGCTCTCACTGTTCTGCCTGCTCCTCCTTCCTTGACTGGCTCCAGGTTCGTTCTTCTGACTTCTCCTTTTCTATGCCCCCCCCCCCTCCACGACTCTATTCTGTGCTTGGTAAGAGGTACAATTTACTTGGATGTGATTAGCCAGAAGAGGACCACAGGTGACACTGAGAATGCTAACAATGGTTTTTGTTTCCCCTAACATTTGGCCATCTGTAAGTTTGCAAAGCACAGCTGCCTCTTTGAGTTAATCATCTGGAGCCATGCAAACTCTCACCCCCCTAGTGTCTTCCTGTTCCAATTCAGTTCCTTTCATCTACTATGATGACATCTCTTCCTTTGGGACCACCAATTCTTTCCCAAATCTGCATGGGATGAACTGCCTTTCAATTGCTGTGAACAGTGATGTGAGGTCAAAAGTTGGGCTTGCTGTGCATGTGATTGATTTGTTTGTGATAAAGACCAATGTTTAAAATGGGTGATCCTCAGCTTTCCAAGTGCTGGGTCATCTGCAAGGAGTGTATTTCTACTCATAGATACCATAGTCTCCATCAGGTGCAGCGACCAGAAGCCAAGACAGTCTTGCAGGTTTAATAATATCACCAAGTGGAAAAGGTAAGTGGGTTAAGTGCTCAATTTATGACAAGGGTGAATCCTGGGTGTTGCTCTCATTCTGTCTGTGATGCTTGGGGTTAGGAAGACTTCCTGTGCATAGATGAGCCTGAGGACTATGGCATGAAGGATCCAGTTCTCTGTACCCTCTGGGCAGGAGCACCCAGGCTAGACAGCTCCCCCCCCCAAGATCTCTGTTTGTAGCATCACCAGAATGTCTCTGAGAAGTAGCCACATACTAAATAGCCTAACTGGGAAGCCATTTGCTTGGAGGCTGCATTTGCTTTTACTGGCTTCTCCCTTCTATTTTTAGGCCTTCTTTTATGCATTCCCAGTCTCCCCACACACCCCCAGCCTTCAGTGACAGTCAAATTTCAGACACTCAATCCCGGATGTGACAAAGAGAAAGTCTTATTTTAATTTTCAACCTTACTTCAGCAAAGCTAGAACAGGTAGAAATCTCTCCTAGATCACCAAAGATCTGCCTTAGAAGCAATATAATCCTATTCAAGAAAAGCTTTATTTTAAACGTAGCCTTGACTGGCCTTGAACTCTTTCCGCCTCTACCTCCTTGGTAGCTGGCATTGCAATCTTGTGCCATTACAAGAATGTGCTGTCATATGTGGCCAGTGCAATTCTTTAATTGTCTCTATCATGTAATTGTTATTACATCTTATGTACATCCACTGACTCAATCATAGTGTGTTGTCACAGGCCTCCTGTGTGGAACAGGGACATGCAAATGCTCTGTGTGCTTGTCAGTGACATGTGCCCATAGGGTGTGTGTTACAGTTCTGCCTGCTGCCAAACAGGCTGGCGCTGCTGGCACAAACTAAGCTCTAGGGCAGTAGAGCCCCTTGTTTTATGACTCAGAGTCCAGAAGGTCTCAGACACACCAAAATCCGAGGCTGAGCCCTACCTGCCTTTATCATTGGAGGTGGAAGAGGCTGGCTGGCAGGCCTGGAGAAGACCATCTTCCTGGAATCCAGCAGAAGACGGCAGTATCCCGCAATCAGGCAGGCAAAGTTGGTGGCTTCAGGCCACTCCATCAACAGCACCAGAGGCTGTGGAAGAGATGGTTCAAAACATAAAGACTTGAGAAGGTGGGAGGGAGACATCTCTGGGAGGAGAGTAACAAAGAAAAGACATGTTGAGCAGTTAAAAGAATCCTACATTCCAAACCCTACTTGAGGTCCATGGCCAGGCAGTTTCCTCTGACGTGGATATTCCTCTGTAGTAAACACTTCTTTAGGTATCAGCTTTAAATAAACCTTTACCCACACATTTAATGAAGCACCTTTACTGAAAAAGACTAAAATTATGTAACATCATGTGACTGTTCTATGGCTGTATTTGCATTTGTCAGAGCTCAGCAGATGTGTGGACCAGCTGGGAGAGTGGGGGGGGGGGGGCTGCGAATCTAGGCTAGGCTGAGGGATTGCCTGGAATATCCTTGAGTGTAAGCACCTTGGCCGCATGAAGTATTCTTTGCTCCTCTCCATGTGTCCTGACAACATCCAAATGAGTTTCCTGGATACAACACTCTATACGATGGAGTCCTGTGACTTAAGGGACAAAACTTTTCCGGTCTGAGCCCTGCTTGGAAATGACCACTGATTATTTTTTCTTTTGACATTGAATTCTCACTCTGTATACCTCTGGTTAGCCTGGTGTTTACATTACCTTCTCTCTCTCTCTCTCTCTCTCTCTCTCTCTCTCTCTCTCGGGTTTTTTCGAGACAGGGTTTCTCTGTGTAGCCCTAGCTGTTCTGGAACTCACTCTGTAGACCAAGCTGGCCTCGAACTCAGAAATCTGACTGCCTCTGCCTCCCACGTGCTGGGACTAAAGGCGTGTGCCACCACAGCTCGGGTGTTCCCTTTTCTTGCTCTCTCTCTCTCTCTCTC
Organism: Apodemus sylvaticus; assembly: GCF_947179515.1. NCBI lineage: Eukaryota > Metazoa > Chordata > Mammalia > Rodentia > Muridae > Apodemus > Apodemus sylvaticus. The sequence goes on along the minus strand of NC_067495.1, from coordinate 102,059,829 downwards.
TCTCTCTCTCTCTCTCTCTCTCTCTCTCCAAGTTTTATTTATGTAACACTGGCTGTCCTGTAACTTACCAACTTACCATGTAGACCAGGCTAGCCTTGAACTCACAGATCTACCTGCCTCTACCTGCCAAGTGCTGTGACTAAATGTGTGTACCACCACTACTTGGCTTTTTACTGGTGCTGCTTCTTCTTCTTTTTTGGGAGGAAGGGGGATTTGGATACAAGGTTTCTCTGTGTGGCCCTGGCTGTCCTGGAACTCACTCTGTAGACCAGGCTGGCCTCGAACTCAGAAATCCACCTGCCTCTGCCTCCCAAGTGCTGGGATTAAAGGCCTGTGCCTCCACTGCCCAGGTGTTCCCTTTTCTGATTCTTTCTTTTTCATTGCTCTCTCTCTCTCTCTCTCTCTCTCTCTCTCTCTCTCTCTCTCTCTCTCTCTCCCAAGTTTTCTCTATGTAACACTGGCTGTCCTGGAACTCACTCTGTAGACCAGGCTGGCCTCGAACTCAGAAATCCACCTGTCTCTGCCTCCCAAGTGCTGGGATTAAAGCCTGGCTTTATTGGTGCTTCTTAAAAGAATTTCCTTGGTCTGGAGTTAAGGGTTGTAGGTTAAACAAGTTATGCAGATAATTTTGTTATGGGAATTACAGATCCTATGCTATATTAACTACTATATTCCATGCAATGTCAAAGAAGATTTTAGTATTCCAAAGTCATTTGGCCGCAATGATCCACTTTTTTTTTTTTTTTTTTTAAAACAGAAAAGCTCCCTGTCAACAAGATTCTTGTTATTTCTTTTTCGGTGCTAGAAATGGCATGTAGGACTTCGTGAGCTCTGGGCCAGCACTCTACTGTGGAACTGCTTCTCTGCTCCCAATTGCTGCTGTTTTGAAATCCACATTGGGAAATATCACAATCTGTTGACTGATCCTTGAGTTATCTGCTCAACTGTTTCAGAGATTCCTACAGTGATAAACAAAACAGCAGCCTCCTTCAGATTTCATCTATCATTTTTTTAAAGTGTCACCTGGGTAAGTTGGAACAAATTGAACCGAGATGATAACTTGTAGAGACTGGCTGAGAAGGGAGCCAGGGACTATGAGGAGTCATGACCTCGGGGTTACCAGAGGACTTTCCTTAGGAAGCCAGGTGAGCTGTAGCACGTGTCCATCATCCTAGTGTTTGGAGGTGAAGGCAGGATGATCAGGAGTTCAAGGTTACCTTGGATACCCAGTGAATTGGAGGAAAGCCTGGCCTACAATAAAGCCTTTTTCAAATAGGGGATATGGTTTAGTAGTAGTATGCTTGCCCAACGTGAGCGAGGCTCTAGCTTTGATTTCCAGCACCACAAAATAAAAGCCCTTCCCCCCAATGAAGAGGGAGCATCCCTTCTCAGTTAGGATGTGACTAAAGCAGTCCAGGAGAAAAATGATTAGGACCTTACTAGTAAAAATGAAGGGCTTTCATGAGCATTCAAGAAAACCCAAGCAACTCCTAAATCATCTGCCCTGGGCTGTTCCTATCCCCTTAGGAACAGTTCTGAATCCAGACTAGTTCAGCTGGTGGATGAAGTCTGATCAGTTTTCTTTGCTGATTCTCAGGGACTCAATATATGGGTTGAGTTGAACATATACTAGTTCATTCAGACCAGAGATCAGCACTTGTTTGTATGTTTAATTTTTTGTGTGATCTATTTAAATTTTTTCCTTTATTTTATGTGTGTGATTGTTTTACCTGCATGCATGTCTGTGCACAACATGTTTGTCTGGTGTCCTTGGAGACCAGAATTAGGAATTTGATTCCTAAGAACCAGAGTTATGAATTGATTTTACGCTGTCATTGTGGGTACTGAGAATCAAACCTGTGTCTTCTGGAAGAGCAGCCAGAGCTCTTAATTTCTGAGCCATGTCTCCAGCCAATTTGTATGTATTGCAGATACAGGATCAAGCTAGTTTCTGAATTGAGACCCTCCTACATCATCACCTTCCTAGATATTAGGATTACAGGCTTCCACCACCATGCCATACTGCAGGGTTAGAGTGAAAATATTTTAGTTCTTGCAGGCCACTTGGGTTTTGTTGAAACTGTCTCCATTGTGTGGTAGCTGAAATTATGGGCTATGAAAATAGCCATCCATAGATAATCTGTAAACTAAACAAATGGCTATGATTGTGTCATAATAAATATTTATTGAGACAGGTTGTGGATTAAAGTCAGCTTACATGGCATTGTTTGATCTGTTCAATACACCTCTTAACTTGCTACCTTTTGTTTAAGACAGTGTTTTGCTACAGAGCCTGGGCTAGCCTCAAAATCCTGGTAGTTGTCATACCTCAGATTCACAAGTGCCGGCATTATAGGCATGCACAACCGTTTATGTACAACATTGTACATTTTTTGTTGGGTTTGGTTTTGAAAGAGGATTTCACTGTGTAGCCCAGGCTAGCCTGGAACTCATAATCCTTTCCCTTCAGCTTCTCAGGAATCTTTGGTCAACAGTGATTACTCTCTGCTTTTGACAGTCTTCTCCTGGCTTATGTTTCTGTGAGGTGACACCGTGCTCTGGTTCTGTGATCCCTAAACATCTTTACATTGGTCTCTTTATTTTACACACACACACACACACACACACACACACACACACACACACATATATGTCTACATGATAGCATTTACTCATTTGTGCAGGTTACCAAGGAAGCCACAAAAGATGGAGATAAAATTACAGGTGGTCATGTGGTTATGTGGTAGCTGGGAAATGAACTCAGGTCCTCTGGAAGAGCATCAAGTGCACCTATCCACTGAAGCATCTTTCCAGCCCAGTCTGTATTGCTCTCTATCTGGTTTTCTTGTGTAACTTTCTACCATGTAGAGGCTGCAGGCTTCATCGACAATCCTTGATTCTACCCATGGTGGATCAACATTATCTCTGTGTTGGGATTCCTGAATCAGTGTATCATTTAATGCACCCTCTAGCTCTTATCCTTTCTCAAAACACGTGAATCAAATACCTTTTTTTTTTTTTGAGACAAGGTTTCACCTTGTAGTCTAGCTCGATCTGTATTATGTAGCCTGTACTGGTCCTATACTGCAGCGATCCTCCAGCCCCAGCCTCTAGAGTGCTACCACTCTAGTTTCATTCATTAAGCAGTTTTTGAATATCCAGTGCCAATGCTTGTCACAGTAAGGCATTTGTATTGTCACTAAAGGGACAAGTTAATGACTAATGATGCTTCTATTAAATTCATGAAATACCATGGAGAGGAAAAAGGAACAGTTTTTATACACTGAGAAGAAATGGCTCTCTTCTCATGAGAGGAACCATGGATTAAATGTTATCAAGTCAACTAGAAAATATCATCCTGAGTGAGGTAACCCAGACCCCAAAGGACATGCATGGTATGTATTTACTGATAAGTGGATATTAGCCAAAATGTACAGAATACCCAGGATACACTCCACAGACCCAAGGAAGTAAACAAGAAGGAAGGCCCAAGTGAAGATGCTTGAATCTCACTTAAACAGGGGACAGGGACAAAATAGTGATGAGAGGTAGAGGGAGGGAGGGACTTGGGTGGAGAGGGGAGAGGAATTGAGGGGCAGGATCAGGTGTGGGAAGAGACAGGAGAGAGGCCCAGAGGGCCAGGAGAATGAATGGAAACCTGCAGCAAACGCCAATCCCTAACCCTATTAATGACACTCTGTTATGCTTACAGACAGAAATCTAGTTTAACTGTCCTCTGAGAGGCTCTACCTAGCAGCTAACTGAATGAGATGCGGATATCCGCAGCCAAACATTGGATGGGACATAGGTTACTCACCCATTTATGAAGAGTCGGGAGAAGGATTGAAGGCCCCGAAGGGGATAGAAACCCCACAGGAAGACCAACAGAGTCAACTAAGCTGGACCCTTGGGGACTCCTAGAGCCTGAATCACCAACCAAAGAGCATACAGTGGCTAGACAGAGGCCCCCACCCCCACCCAGGCACATATGTAGCAGAGGGCTGCCTTGTCCTGCCTCATTGGGAGCAGATGTGCCTAATCCTTCAAAGACTTGATGGACTAGGGTTGGGGAGATACGGGGGTGGGGGTGGGGGGCTCCCTCTCATAGGTAAATGGGAGGGAGTAGGGGAGGGACTTTGTGAGGGGGGACCAGGAGATGGGGCATATTTATTTATTATAATAAATAAATAAATAAATAAATAAATAAATATTTTCCAGTCGTTATTAGTAAGGGACTCTGGGGATGTTTGTACCTTCCGTTAATGGAAACATCTGAGTCACAACAGAATGGCCAGCCTTATATAAGACATAGAGAGAGAAAAGACTTGTAGAGGTGTGGATGCTGACAGCTGCTGCCATCATTACTAGGAGGCCACAAGAGTCACCAGGTTTGCCTCAGGGCGTTCATGAACATCGTGACAATTCCCACTGCTATGGCTTTATTTTAGGACCCCACTGACTTCTCCATACTGCTCAAGGTATGCAATGATGTGAGAAAAGCGGGGAGGCAGGCTCTCAGCCCTGCCTTGTGTCTCCGGTCTCAAGTTACTTCATCTGTGTGTAGTTATGCCTCATCTGTAGGTGTCTTTTGTCATCTTATTCTCTGGAAGAGGTTGGGGGTACGATAACTCAAGGATCTCCAGTAGTTCCCTAATTGGCTTTATCTGCCTCTAGTGTCTTCCTATTTCACTCCTTATTACTACCTAAGGGTTCTTTCTAATGCACAACTCTTATTGTATCTTAACACTGTCAATAATGATGGAATCCAACTACCTTACAACATGATCAGGACCTACATCTTCCTCCTACATGAGCCCTCCATCTTCAACCACATGTGTCTTAGCGTGGCTTATATGCCCTCTTCCCATATTACCACTTCTCACCTTACATTCAAACAATGGCGTATAATTTGATTTGCCAAGCTAGTTCATCCCGTTCATACCTTAACCTGTGCTGCTCCCTCTAGCTAAAATGTACCCGCGTTTTGTCCTATCCACCCAGCAAGCCGTGACATGTTGATGAGCCACATCCCGAAGCGACGACAGCTGCCAGCTCGGGCCACTCATTCCAGAATAGAACAACCAGGTCTCTGCCTTTGTGGAGCTTATGACGGATGTAACTGGCAATAAATCATACATCAAATAATCTCAAAAACAAATGTGACCACAAGGCGTGATAAGAACCTGGAAAGGAAATTACAAAGCTACCAGAACAGAGATTATCCTAGAGCAATGTAGGCTAGGCCTGAGTATGTGCATATGTGACATTTGGTTTCAGAAGCTAGAAGACGCTTCTTTGAGAAAATGACATTGGCTGACAACTAGAATATAGGACTATTTTGCCTAGGATGAGTGGCTGATTGATGGAGCGACAAACTGATGGGTTTGCTGACCCTGGGTGGCCTGTAAGAATTCCTTACTGCCGTACAGCTTTGATCTTTCTTTCTTTCTTTCTTTCTTTCTTTCTTTCTTTCTTTCTTTCTTTCTTTCTTTCTTTCTTTCTTTCTTTCTTTCTTTCTTTCTTTCTTTCTTTCTTTTTTCCTTTCTTCCTTCCTTCCTTCCTTCCTTCCTTCCTTCCTCCCCCTCCCTTCCTCTTACTTGGCTGGTCGGTTGACTGACTATGGAAGAATTACTGACTTGAGTCTGACTAACTGGCTTAACTGATTTCTCTTCAGTTTCTCCTTACCCCCCCCCCCCCACTCCAGGCAGTCCAGTATCATCAATGAAACAGAAAGAGGGCTTTAAGAAGGCTAAGCACATCAATAGGTAGCTACAGAAGTAATGCCCATTCCATCAGTAGCTTTTTTCCCAGCTATACAACTGGGCCCCACCGTGGGCTAAGCATGGCTCCTAAAAGAACACAGATGAACTTTTGCCAACAGGAATAAAAGTTGAATTAAGGGGGTGCTGGAGAGATGGCTCAGTGGTTAAGAGCACCAGCTGTTCTTTTAGAGGTCCTGAGTTCAATTTCCAACAACCACATGGTGGCTCACAACCATCTATAATGAGATCTGGTGCCCTCTTCTGGCTTACAGGCATGCATGCAGGATGCTGTATTCACAATAAATATATATATATTTTTAAGACAGATGTTTGTAAAAAAAAAAATGAATTAAGGGAAGGAAAGCAAAGGTTAGATAGGTTTCAGAAAAGTTTGAAAACAGCCATTTACCTTAAAGAGGATTTCACTGATCATGATGCCTCATGTAACACTTGTCCATACAGAAAACACTAGAGCAATAAAGTTAAGCAGGAGAACTGGAGACGTGCTGGGCCACAAGAGATCCCATGGGGCATTCCTTTGATTGTTTCCTTTTTGACCTTATGTGCTTCTACAGTAATAGAGTACCGGTAATGGCCCAGAGGTGTCTGTTTCAGTTTGTTGTCTCCAGGAGAACAATATGTGAACACTACCTCATGTTCTCTCTACTATGAACAAGGAAGCCGGGTGAAAGCTGTAACTAAATATGCCCAGGCCATCTTCAAGTGGAAAATGAGATAAGGAGAATGGAGTTTAAGGCATTAGGCAGCCAGGAGAAGCTACAGCAGGGATTAATTTGACATGCTCCAGCTGTATCTCCTTCCTGGGGTGCCCTGGTATAGAACTGGCTCACTCCAGCAACTCTGACAAGAGATAAAGGATGGGAAGCCAAGGCCTGGAGAGGCAAGGGTACCAGATGGGGGTCCTTGGCTGGTCCCACAGGGGACCAGTCCATTTGATTTCTTTCCTCCATAACACTAGGGAAGGCTAATTGGGCATAGCCAGACAATTTTGGGGTGAGGTAGAATATCACTTTAAAGCAATGGTTCCCAAGCTGGCTGTACAGCAGAGTCACCCAAGAGCTCATAAAGACTTAGCTATCCCTGAATCCACCTCGAGCAATGCTGATTTAAATGGTCTAGGAGGAACAGCAGGAGTAGTCAGAGATTTTAATTGTTTATACATGAGCCAGGTGTTGAGGAGAAAGGCATGCCTGTGGTCCCATCATTTGGGAGGGTAGAGGAGGTAGGATCAAAAGTTCAAGGTCATCCTTTGAGGCCAGTGTGGGTTACATGAGACCCCGTTTCAAAAACACAACCAAAACCAACATCTTTGGGCATGATTTTTTACAGTTAGTCACGCATGGGAAGTACTGCTTCAAGTGAATAATCGGTTTTAGCAGACCCTTCCCAAATATGCTCAGGCCTGAGTGGGACATCTGAGAAGAACTGGACCAGGTTTTAGTTTTAACTTCCATCTCCTCTGCCAAGGAAATTCAGGCAACTGAAGTAGATGTGTAATTGATGTTTCATGGATAATAGTGTACTGATCTTACAACCAGATACTCTCCTGTTTGTTTATTTTACATTTATTGATTCTGTATGTATATGACTCTCTCTGTGCCAGGGCATGAGTGTGGAGGTCAGAGGACAGCTTATAGAGTTTGTATGAGACCTGGGGATTAAATTCAGGTCTCCGGGATTGGGCAGAAAGCTATTTTACATGCTGAACCATCTCACTTGCCCTCCTTCCTTCCTTCCTTCCTTCCTTCCTTCCTTCCTTCCTTCCTTCCTTCCTTCCTTCCTTCCTTCCTTCCTTCCTTCCTTTTGAGCTAGGATCTCCCTATATAACCCAAGCTGGCTTTAAACTCCTGATCCACCCACATTCTAGCCTCCTAAGTGCTCGGTTGGATTGTAGGAAGCCATCCCAGTGCACAAATGCAACACACTCTTTTAAACTCTAATACGTGCATTTGTTCATTTCTGAGGTGCCTACACCCCTAATAAGCTATTAGTATGATGTTGTCATTCATCTTTCATGTTCATGTGTGAAAAGATTGAATGCTGTTGTGCCCATTTTGTAGAACAGGAGTTAGTAACCCACACAGCAGACATCACCGATGCCTTTTGGTAACAAAAGCTGGCATCGAATGGCATGCTTATCAATCAAATATCTTTATGATGGCATATGGAAGCTGGGAATGTGGCTCAGTTTGTAGAGTACATGTACAGCTTGCCTGCCATATACAAGACCCTGGGCGTGGTGGCACAGAAACTGTAATCATAGCACTTGGGAGGTAGGGGTAGGAAAATCATCACTTCATGGGTTATCTCAGCTATAGAGCAAGTTTGAGGTCAGCCTGAGATACACAAAACCCTGTCTCAAAAGTAAAATAAAGAAAGGAAAGAAAGGAAAAAGAAAAATGTAATGAGTACTTGCTATTTGAAAACTTCGGTGGCATTAATTTCTTATTGTTGCTGTAGCCCGTGACTCCAAATTTAGTAGCTTAAATAATATACATCTAGTCCTTAAAAGTCTTGGAGGTCAGAGGTTCAATACAAGTGTTATTGGGTTAAAAGTCAAGTGCAAGGTGGTCTGTGTCACTTTTGATGGTCTAGAGTTGGATCTGTTTCCTTACCTTTCCGGCTCCTGGATTCACCCACACTCCTTGGTCCTTGGCTTCTTCCCTAATTAAAGGCTAGCAAGGGCGAGATGAGTCCTCTCATTACATCTCTCCAACTTTCTCTCCAGACTCTCTCACATAGACCAACTCTATTGACTGCATTAGTCTCACTTGACTAATTCATGCTAATCTCCCTATTTTAAGGTCAGCTGATTAGCAATCTTAATTGCATCTGCACTTCTTATTCCATTCTGTCGTAGCATATTCACAGGTTTGGAGGATTATGGAATAGACATATTTAGGAGGGGATTATTCTGCCTATTGTATGTGGCAAATCCTATTACAATTTATAATAATGATGACACCTAGTGGATAATTTCCCCCAAGTTTTCTTTCCTTTCCTTTCTTTTCCTTTCCTTTCCTTTCCTTTCCTTTCCTTTCCTTTCCTTTCCTTTCCTTCCTTTTCCTTTTCTTTCTTTTTTTCTGAGACAGGGTTTCTCTGTGTAGCCCTGGCTGTTCTGGAACTCACTCTGTAGACCAGGCTGGCCTCGAATTCAGAAATTCGTCGGCCTCTGCGTCCCAAGTGCTGGGACTAAAGGTGTGTGCCACCACCCCCCCACCTTTCCCCAAGTTTTCTTTTGCATTATGCTAGTTGTTTCTAGGACTCTGTCATCTACCTGACTCTTGCTTGCAGCTTACTCCTAAACTGCCACCTTTTAGCCCCATCTACTCAGTACAATCTTCGATTTATCCCAAAAGGTAGTGCTATCTCACCACCTAGTCACGATGTGTTGGAGCTCTTTACATTGGAACACCATACTTTCCTGCACATTGGATATGTGCAGTAGGCAATAGGGCTGGAAATAAAACACATGCATGGTGTGCAACAAAGGAGAGGACCGCCTAAGCTCATCACATGTTTCACATTTGTTCCTTGGCCTTACAGTTAGTTGCCTTGCTCCCGCCCATCTTTCATGCTGGTCCAAATCAGCCTTCACTCTGTCACCCCTCCGCTCAAGGACCTACAGTGTACTCCTTCAAATCAAGCACATTGAAGCTAAATTTCTCAAACTGGCCTGGGAGGCTTTTAACTGACTTGCTCTGCCTGTCCCAAATCTCTCCAATCTCCTCTCTCCTTATTTTCCTCTCCAGCCAAGCAACTATGCTTATCGACCCGCACATATGGTTTGCTTATTTCCGTGTTTGCTCCTTGCCTTTGAACACATCCCACTTCTCTCTGCTAATTCATGCCTATCACTTCAAGATCCAGCTTAAAACACCCTCTCGAGGAAGCCAGTCTGGTTAACTCCTTCTTGTTCGTTTCATTCCATATTCCATACCACATTTATCTATGGCATTTACTTCATACTGCTTTTTTTTAGAAAGAGATTTATTTTAGGTTTTTTTTAATTTTGTGTGTGTGTGTGTCTTCCCCGAGAGGGTGAAACTCATGTGATTCCAGAGTAGGTTCTGTTGTGGTGTCAAGTTGGGTCATGTGTCCTTGTGATTCTAGCCACCCCGATAAGAATGAATTTCTCTGAAATGTTCATTCATGCTTACTGCTACGGCTGGATCATCCCCATATAAGCAGATAGCTCTCCACTCAGGAGACACACACTGACCCTGGTTCAGCCTCTTTCCTCCCAGGCCTCTGGTCATATAGGCATGCTCACTCAAATTAGATTACAAAATCATTTAGAGAAAATGAAAAATTAAATAAATCCTGAAACCCAAGGAAATCAGTATCCACTGAACGGTGGTGACACACGTACGCCTTTAATCCCAACACTCCAGAGGCAGACACAGGTAGATCTCTGAGAGTTTTAGGTGGCCCTGGTCGACAGAGTGAGATCCAGGATAGCCAGAGCCATACAGAGAAACCTTATCTTAAAAAATTTATTTTTGGTAATTTTCAGAGTAGGACCCAGGCTGTCTTTACTTTTAAAAACTTCTTATGGAATTTCTATTGTGCTACTGATGTGGAAAATTCACTCATGGAATATTGAAAGCTGAAAAATAAAACAAAACCAAGCTCTGTTTTAAACCCTTTCTATATCTCCCTGAGCCACACACCCTTGCATGCCCTGCCTTTCCTCCCTTTCCTTACCAGTTCATCTGGCCCTTTACTGAACAACATCTGAGAAGAGTTGCAACCAAATGGCTGGGAAAGTGGCCACAAGCCAATTAAACATCAGCACCAGGCAGGTTCCCAAGCCAATGGGAATCCTGTGAATCACAGGTGGGAAAATTAACATATTAAAGCTTCCTGGGTTTTACAAACACAAAAAAATAAATGATTGGTTCTTTTTAGAAACAGCAAACACTCCACCTCTTAATCTGTTAACTACATGTCCTCCTGGGAAATCCTTTAAGAAGGGAAAGCTGTCCCTCCTCCTGAGTAGCTCTGCCAGCTGGCACGCAAGCCTGCCCCCCAGCCCACAACAGGTCACTGTATTCAAACAGGAGAGCTGTGGAGGGGGTGGGTGACCATTGCTGCCAGACTTGCAGAGCCAGCGACAGCTGCTTGCCTGTCTGAAAGTCTCGATCTGTGGGGAAAATGCTGAGGTTCTAAGAGAGCAGGGCTCTGGGAAATGAGACAGGAACCTGGCTTTGATTGTTCCTCCACTCCCCAGACCTCCTGAGTCGGTGCTCAGACACTCCTCGTCCATAGCTTCCAAAGCTCAAAGTGGCTATCCCACATGTATACTGATACACGTGGGATGGGAGGAGGTGGCTTAAGGCAGCCATTTCTTTGGTGACTGAGGCAGATAGGCAGGGTCTAGGGTGGTCAGATTCTCTAAGGCTGCTCCGTGTATCTTGAAGTTCATGTGAATGTGATTTTATTTTTTACCTTTGGCAGTGCTGGGGATGGAAGCTAGGGCCCCTGCCCAAGCTAATTAAGTGCTCCATTATTGAGCTTCCTCGTCAGCCCCAAGAGCTGGGAAGATGGCTCAGTTAGCAAAGTGTAAGCATGAGGACCCAAGTTCCATCCCTAGCATCCATGTAAACCATCAGGGTTCAATAGCAATGCACCTGCAATCCAAGCGCTGGGAAGATAAAGACAGGAGACTCTCTGGGCCTTGCTGACCAGACAGGGTAGCTGATTAGGCAAGCTCTTGGTTCACTAAGAGAACCTATCTCAACAAAGTAAGGCAGAGAGCCATTATGGAAGACACCTCTGGACTCCACTTGCATGTGCACATCCGCCTGTACACATTGAATGGCCACAATCATTTTGGGACCTGGACTCACTCACTATGTAGCCAAAGCATGCTGTAAAACTTCACCTTCCTCATGGCCTACCAAGTGGCTGTGAATACAGACAGGTATGCCACACCATACCCAGATACACGAATTTTATTTTCTTCCTTTGTTTTTCATATGAGGCCTGAGCTAGCCGCATAGTCTAGGCTGGGCTTGGAATCACTAGGGTGGTAGTCATGCTCCTGCTTCAACCTTCTGAATACTGCAAGTACAAGCACAAGCCACCATGATAGCCATAAATTCAAATGTCTCTGTGTGTGGTGACAAGAATAGTTGCAAAACTATGGCTTTGCTTGTACTTCATGCTCCAGTTTGTTGTGGTGTACTGACTTGGGTTGGCCTGATATTTTCTAGTCCTACATAGTGCTGCGTGGTGGTTTGAATGAGAATCGTCCTCATAGGCTCATAGGTTTGCATACTTAGTCGTTTCCAATAGACAGAACTGTTTGGGAACGATTAGAAGGTATGGCCTTCCTGGAGGAGATGCGTCACTAGGAGGTGGATTTCCAAGTTTCAAAAGCCCACACCATTCCCAGTAAGCTTTCTCTTCCTTGTACCTGTGTCTCAAGATGTAAGCTCCCAGCTACTGCGCCAGTACCATGCCTGCCTGCCTGCTGCCATATTATACCGTGTCATGATAGGCGTGGACTCTAACTTTCTGAAACTGTAAATCCCAAGTAAATGAATTCTTTTATGAGTTGTCTTGGTGGTCATGGCATTCCAGTATCTGAATCACAACAATAGAACAGTAACTATGATGTGATGACTGACTATCCATCTTAGGTGGGCTGGGTCTGAGAAAATGGAGAAAGGAGAGATGAAGACAAAGAGTTCTAGGCAGAAGCCCCTTCAGAGTATCTGACACTAACTTCACACGCTCCAACTCTCTTTCCCTGTCCCCCAGGGGCTGTTTCTGGAGAGAAGCAGCACATCCAAGCAGGCCTCACCTTGGCATCCATGATGCTGGTCTCCACTCGGGCTACTCCTTGGTTCTCCCGGAACAGCTGGATCTTGCTGATCTTGCTGAACTCGGACAGCACAGTGGTGAGGTTGGTTTTGAGGTCAATAACATGACTGATGCCGTGACGGGGTCCCACCAGCAGAGTGGTGGCTGACTGCTTCTCGTCCTAGTGCCCAAGTGTGCAAGGCAGACGACATCCATAGATGGAAGCGGAGGGCAAGTCCAGTTGCAGAAGAGGCAGTGAGAAAGAGAAAACACGCATTATGGTGGTTCTTAGAGGTTGTGTGGGGAGTGGGAGGAAGGGAGGAGAAATACCTGAGGCTCAGTGGCAGGGTCTAAAAGGTAATCATGAGGGGGGAAAGAATGGTCTCGAACCTCCCTAGTACAGGATTCTAGATCCTCAGTCCAAATCACATCTTAGCTACAACAGTAAGTTAAATGAGCTGCATTAGGGCTGGCTCTAACAAAATTGTGAGGTTATGCTTTATTCTGGTGTCTTTGGAGAACTTTCTCTGATCAAGCCTGGAAGTACTTTCCACAGTTGCTGCAAGCCACCCAAAGCTTCTAACCAGTGTTTTTGCCTAACTAGGCAGTATTCTGCCTGCCTTTTACCCATCCTCCACCAACTTGTCCTAAGGCATTCATAGTTGTTTAGGTGCTTAATGAAGGTCTCCCCAGATTTACACTTTCACAGGTGGGCTAGCAACCTTGACTCAAAAGAATGGCCAAGAGGCATCTGGGCAATGGCAGGATGGTGAAAGAGAGATTGAGGGTATGTGTGAAGGGAGGAGCCAGTGGGCTTTCAGTGTTCTACAGATCTCCCTAGTACAAATGACTGCTTCTAGGTCCGGCACACTGGATTCCCTTAAATGGAGCTAACAAAGTCCTTGAAGCCATCAAGCCTGAGCCTTCTGCTGCCCGATTCCCTGCTATTAGTGTCACCCCAGGAACCTCTTATGTCTGCCTACAGGCACTTGGATAAGCAGATTTTCTCCAGTATGCCATGCTAGCTTGACAGCGTGTTCCACAGAGCATGACAAGTACCTGGATCCAATCAGTAAGATGATTTGAATTTCTTTCTTTTTCTTTCTTTTTTTTTTTTTTTTTTTTTTTTTTGCCAGGGTCAACTAGACTGGAGCAGTCTTAGGAACGGTGCCAGCTGAGGCCTGTCCCAAAGAATTGCTGTGCAGTGCAGGTGCTGGGTAGGCAGGGGACAGTATGGCCACTCAGGAAACCTGGGCTAGGGGACTGTAGAAGTATGTGTATGTAGAGGCAAAGAGACAGAACAAGGGTCAGCATACTATGGCCCGTGGGCCAAATATGGCCCATCACCTGTTTCATAGGTCCCAATGGCTAAAGATAAGATTTCAAAACATTTTAAGAGGCTGAAAAGAAGTCAAACGAACCATATTTTTGACACATGAAAATTCTAGGAAATTCAAAGTTTTTGTGTCTTTAGTTACTGGCACATCACAACACCCATTTGTTAATACACTGCAGTTGTTTTCATGCTAAGACAGCAAGGCTGACTAGCTGCTACAAACATACATTTGCTCTATCAACAAAAGGCAAAAAATATTTGCTATCGAGCCCTTTGCAGTCAAGGGTTGTCAAAGTCTGCAATATAAGAAGAGGGGCAGAAGAGGATGGGTAAGAGTTATTGAAAGCAGATATAGTTGGCCCTCAATATCTATAGGGGATTGGTTTCAGGACTCTGTTGCAGATACTAATATCCATGATTGCTTAGTCCCTTATATAAAATGATAGTATTTGCTTATCATCTGCACCTATATTCTTTTGAGACAAAGTCTTACATATCCCAGAATGGCCTCAACCTTGAACTCATAATCCTTGTTCTTCAACCTCTAGGATGCTGGAATTCCAAGCATGCAGCATCACATCTGACACTAATGTATCCTTTAAAATCACCTCAAGATTACTTACAAAGCCTAACACAGTGCAAATATTGTGTAAATAGTTGTTATACTGTAATGTCTAGAGAATAATGACAAGAAAAATGTCTATACATGCTCAATAGCAACACATTTTTTCTTAGACTATTTTTGATTTGCAGTTGGTTGAATCTATAGATATACTGGATGCTTTGAATATGAGAGCTGACTGACGTTGTCCCTCCAACACAGAGCTGGTTCCCCTCCTCCCCGTCCCACATAACACACATACTTTGCCCATCCCCCATCCCACTGTGTCACTGACCAGGCCTACAGTGTTGAATAAAACACCAGTGAAGGTCGGAAGTTCATTCAGAATTCGAAGGTACTGGAGCTTTGCTTGAATTGCGGAACCCTGTGGAAACAACCCATCCTATAATGAGAATCCAGAGGAGCACAGAAAAGAAAGCCCACATCCTCCAAGGGGAGTCTCAGCGTCCTATGGCAGATGCCAGCCATCAGTCTACTCCATAGGAAGGAGAAGGGGTCTGGGTAAATCTGGAAGTTCCAGTTTGCACGGTTCTCACCTTCAGTATTCCACCTGCCTTTCTAAGCCATCGTCAGACATCTTGATCACACCTAAAGCATCACTTGACGCCGTTTGTTCTTGCATTAATTCTAGCACTTCCCGCCAAACTCTGACATCCACCTAATCTACGCATCTCTCTTAAGATCCTTAGAGCCCCATTGACACTACCACATACAATCTTGGGGTCCCACTCCACGCTTTCATACTGAGCCCCCTCGAGTCTCAAGTCTGTTCTTTAGCTGGGCTTCCAGGTCTCTGGAAGCAACTGAGCTTGTCTGGGGCAACTGAGCCAGAAACCCGTGACAGAGGACTTTTCCTCTGTCCGCTCACATGAGGGCCACCAGTCACCAAATCATGTTTATTTTACCCCCTGATTTTCTCTTGAATGATCTATCCATATCATCTGCCCCATACCATTGCGTTGACATTCCTTCCTATGTCACGGCTTTGGGTACTGTTTCTTTCCCTCAGTTACTTCCACCTAGTGCTAGTCGGAGCATCCTAAAACATAGTAAATTTAGTCACATTGGCTTCAGGCTTCAACTCCTCTGTGAGTCACTGCTGCTTATTAGGATTACATGTAAGCCCTTTTCTATGGCACAGAAAAACCCTTCAAGAACTGGCTCCTGTGAACCTCCCTACCCCCATCCCCCTTCTCTACCTCGACCATCTCCATGACTCCAATATTCTGTAGCTTCATATAGACTGAACTATCACTCTTTTCCCTGCTGCTCTGACTCTCATTTCTGGGCCTCTGTAGAGATGCATCTCCTAGCTCAGGGAAGTCTTCCTTTCAGTCCTGCTTCTAGCAATTCATCTAGATAAGCTCCTAATCTGCCCATCTTTCAAGTTTCAGTTCTGGCACTAAATATACCAGTTCTTTCTCTCCTAGCCTGGGCTTGGCAACTGTCTCTCCTGAACAGAGTGCCAGTGCCTGCTGCTTTGTGTTGCGGATGATAGTTTTATTTCTCTACTTAACTATGCCTGACTCAAGGGCTAAAGCCAGACTTTCTTCAGCAGAGCACTGAAGATGCATAGGGAAAAAAAAATCTTTGCTATGGAGATGGTGGTGAGCACTGGTGCTCTCAGTCAAGGGGGGTGGGAACCAATCTGATTAAACATGCACAGTAAGGTGGGAATGGCTTAGCTCTCTGGGGAAATTTGCATCTTAAAAGGGAAACTAGTTGGTAATTCAAGAAATCTGGGATGGGTGGCAGATATGGGGGTGATTGTGTCTCCTGACTACATCTGCATGCTGAGTCTAGTATTTGTCACCATCCTCCAGCCTCTTGGGCAGGAAGCACAAGCAGATGGAGTGTTAGCAGCCTAAGAAGGCTCAGCAGGGCCAGGGGAGGTGGGGAAAAGGAGCCCCTCAAGAGGCAAAGACTTCTGTGTCCACTTCATGGAATGCCGAGGATAGTGCGGTAGTGGTCCCACTTTTGTGTTGGGTTTTTATTTCCTTAGATTTCCTCCTCTAGCACTGGTGGATTAGAAAGCTAGGGGGGGGTGCGCAGTGAAGTCACTCTCATGGAAAATATGTGCATCCCTTAGGGGCCAGTGCCTTCCACAGGACAGGTGCTCAATTGGTACTAATTGGGGCAAGATCCCAAGAATGACCTTCCTCATTCATTGCTCCTTTGCTTCAAGGACACAGTGGCTTGCAGCGACCTATTGCTAAGCCTATTTGGGCTAAGTTTAGATTTGGAGCTAACTCCTTTCTGTAACTGCCCCACCCCTGGCCAAGCTAGATATGTGCCTGAGTCAGGAAGAATAATGGCATATGCCCCCAAGTAAGAAAGAGCTACAGAGTGTGCACTTGAGTCAGGAGTAGTGGGGATCCCCAGAGTACCACCCAGGACCCCTCTGAGGCCTTTAGTATTTGAACATGGTGCCCAATGGCTTCCTCTGGGTACCTTGGTGCTGCTAGAAGGATGCATTTGGTGGGCCTTCAGCTGTTGAGAGAGAGACTTCCGAAGGTTCTTCTCTTTGATGCCCTGCAAGAGGGAGGGGGGAAGAAAGGGTTCCAAGCCCCACTCCTTCCTAAAAACAAAAGAAAATCAGGATATTAGTGAGAGACACAAAGTGGGATCAAGGGAGGGAGATGGTCAGAAAGAATCTGAGTAACTCAGAGAGGTAGAGATGGAGCAACGGAGACTAGGAAGAAGAGAAAGAAGGAGAAAGACAGGCAAACTGTTGATCTTCACACAGCAGAAACTATAGCTCTGAAGTATGGGACTTGGATGGGGTAGACCTCAGGAACTCAAATTCCTAGCCCCCATAGAGTGCCCATGACTTTGACAAACGGAGCACAGCTCAACAATTCCACCTTCTTACACCAGGCTAGTTGTTCCCGCCAGAAGGGCCCTTTCGCAACTCACTCCACATTCTTGAGTGTGATCTTCTGACTAGGCCGAGTGGCTGAGACAGTGATATAGATGTGAAGGGCAGCAAGGCCCAAAAGCATCTCTGGCTTAGGTTCCATTCCAAAGCGTTCTCGGATAACATCATTACGACTCTGTGAGAGAGGGCAGACCAAATCCATCAGTTCAAGGACACATCCCTTCCCTTACAGCTCCCCTTAGACCCCAGAAAAGAATCATGCTACCAGCAAGACATGATAGATAAATGAAAGAGGGAGCTACTGCCCTTGGGGAAGAGATAACAGGGGAGCCTTGGGTCACAGGTACACTATTTGCTTGGTTCAACAAATATTAGACACTTCTTAGTGGCAGGTCACATAACAAGACACAGTGGGCAGAAAAATCCAGGTTACCATGCAAGTGGGACCTGGCTCATTCCCTTTCATCCTTGTGTTATAAGAGACACCTCACCTTTTTAGGGGTCCTGTACTCAATCATGAGCCATACCAGGCTCTTCTACTAGTTTAGATGAGAACAAGGAGAGAAAGACACTGGGGGAGTCTCTCTGTGGGACTCTGATCCAGAAGCCCAGGGTGAGTGGTTGATTGCAGAGATGGAGCAAACATTCTGTTCCTTGAGGTCCAGAGGACAAAAATATTGATGAGTCAATATTCCTTATACTGGCTTAGAAGGAATACCTAATAGTCGATAGTAAAGTGTATGACAGTGTTCTAAATTCTAAGGGTCAGTATCAATGACTAGCTATCAATGACTCCACCTTCACAGTTGTCCTTTGGTTGAGGTTGTTACACAAGGGGCCATGGGACTAAAAAGCCACAGTCCTATCACTACAGCAAAAGAAAAGACACACACACACACACACACACACACACACAAAGAATACTTCAGCTGAGAGTGCTATCTCATGCCTAATAGTAGCTCATCAAGTAATTTGGAGGCCAAGGCATGAGAATTGGAAGGCTAAGTGCCTAGGCTACACAGTGAGTTCTATGCTGACCTGGTCAAGATTAAGACTGTACCCAAAAAGGTGAGTGAATGAGAAGAAAACTGACACTTAACATTTATCTATACAGTAAATCTAGTAGAGTCTATAAAAATCTACTAAAACAATTCACTGAGTACAGCAAAGTTACAAGGCATAAGATTACAATAAAAGTGTATTTCTACATGTTACTAATAATCTAAATTATTTCTGGGTATGATGGCGTATACCTATAATCCCAGTACTTGAAAGGCTAGGGTAGGAACATGGATCTCAAGTTCAATAGAAGCATAGGCTAAACAGTTCCAGACCAGCCAGAGTTACAGAAGGAAACTGTGTTTCAAAAACAGCAGCAGCAGCAGCAACAACAAAATAAAAATAATTTATAATGATATCAGAATAAATTATAATTAGAAATAAACCTGTCAAAATATGTGAAAGTTATATACCAAAAACGTAGAAAACATTACTGAGAAAAATTAAAGACACCAGTTAATGTAGAAATACTTTGTTCATGGACTGGAAGACTCAGTATTGTTAAGCAATCAATTCTATCTTAATCAATCTACAGCTTCTGCACAATTCCAATCCAAATCATGTTAAGACTTTTAGTAGAAATTGACAAACCAGTTCTATAATTTCCATAAAAAAATGCAGAGGACCTAGAATAAAAACAGTTTTCAAAAGAAGAACAAAGTTGGGGACAAACACTACTTGATTTGAAGACTTATTGTAAAGTTCTAGCTATCAACAGAATGTGTTTTTGGTATAGGGATAGACAGGTAGATCAGTGGAATGGGATAGTAGTTGCAAAATAGATCTACGGATACATAGATAACTCCTTTCCCACTATGTTTAGGTGTTTTATTACTTATAGACTGCTTTTGAATAAAGGTATGAAGGCAATTCAGTGAGGAAAAGTTAGGGTTTTCAATGAGTGGAGCCTCAATATACACACACACTTACACACACACACACACATACACACATGAATACACACAGATGCATTAGATGGCCACATATTTCCTAGATATGACACTAGAAATGCTATCCATAAAAGAAAAGATTAACAAACTTGACTTCATCAAAATTCAAACATCTGCTTTGTGAAAGACACTGTTTAGAGACCAAAAAGGCAAGACACAGACTGGGAGGAAATAATTGCAAATAACATATCCAACAAATGACTTGTTTCCAGAATACATAAAGAACTCTCAAAACTTGATAATCAGAAAACAAATAAGCCAATAAAAAGGCAGGCAAATGATTTATACAGACATTTCATCATGGAAAATACACAAAAAGTGAACACATAGAAATTATCCAATACCATTAGGTACTAGGATAATGCAAATGGAAAACTTAAAGAGGTACTACTATACACTATTAGAATGATTAAAGTAAAAGGAAAAGACTGACTATACCAAGAGTTGATAAGATTGTGGAGAAGCTAGAACTACTTCTATACCATACATGATTGGTAGGAATGTTAGATGGTGCAGCCACTTGGAAAAATAGTATTAACATTTTTTTTTCAGAAACTGATCACACCATTCTGTTATTAGCTATTTACCCAAGAGCAAAGAAAGCACATGTCTATGTAAAGACTAGGACATGGCTACTCATATATGTTGCATTTGTAATAGCACAAATCTGGAAATAGACCATCAACATGTGTAACAAATTCTGTTACCATGAATACTACCCAACAAGAAAAATGAACTATTGATACAGTCAACAATATGGATGGACTTCAAAATCTTTATAACTGAGGAAAATCAGCCAGATCAAAATAAGTATACATATTGTATGGTGTAATTTGCATAAACTCTTGGGAATGAAAACAAATCTATAGTGACAGAAAGCCAGTCAGAGGTTGCCTGGGGGATGAATTACAAAGGAGTCCGAGGAAATGTCAGTGAATATTGGATATGTTCAATATTTTCATTGTGGTGATGGCTGTGGGTGAAAGTTTATCATAGTGTTCACTTTAAACATGTGTAGTGTGTTATGTGTTAATTGGACCCCAGTTTAAAAAACTGATTTCTTAAAAGGAAAAATCCATATGATTTCCACATTATCACAAAGTGGAGAAATATTCTGGGCATGAGCTTGTCATCAAATTCCAAAATATTAGAACCAAGGCAATACACAGAAGTTTGAAGGAAGAAACTCAAGGCAAACAAAATGAGAACTAAACTGTACAACTCATTGTCCCCTTAGAGGTTTGGCAAATGAACTTGAAGCTGAGAAATATTCCTAACATCTTAGGTTGCCAGAAAGGGCAGAGATGACAACCACAATGTCCCAGATGTCTGTCACCCTCGGAGACAGATGAAGTTTAAGTTTTTTTATCTCATCAAGTGCTGCATATGTTCTGTGGGCACCTAAAACCCAACATGCCCTAAAAGGAACTTATTTTATCTCCAAATTCATGGTACTCTATTCACTCACATCTCTCACTGATACTCAGCAAATCAAAACCTTTAAATCTCCCTGGAATCCCAATCCATACACAACCAATCACAGCCCTGATTTTGGACATCATTTTTCCTTTGGATGATGACCAGATGATGCTCCTTTTGGCATTCTTACCTGCTTCTCAGCATGATTTCTTTACCTTGACTGCACATATCCTGGATAATTTTTAAATTATCTCTAGGCCTTGGATCCCCTGAAACTGGAATTACAGATAGTTGTGTACTACCATGGTGGGTACTGGGAACTGAACCCAAGTCTTCTGGAAGAGCACCCAATGTTCTTAACCACTGAGCTATCACTTCAGCACCCTCCCAAGTAATTTTAATGTGCAGGCATGCCTAAGGAACTACTCTCCTGAAGTAGTTCCACTGTCTCAAAGGCTTTGACAAGGAGAGTTCTAAACTCTCATGGAGAATTGAATGTGATGGCACCTGCCTGTAGACCCAGCACCTGGCTCTGGTCTACCTGGTAGCAGGAGTATCAGAGGTTCAAGGTTATCTTCAAGATACACAGTGCATTTGGGGTCAGCTTGAGATACATGAGACCCTGATTTGTGTGTGTTTTTTTTTTAATTCCATTGAGCGTGTTAAAACAAACCATTGGGATTAGGACTAATCATTTGCATCTCTAACTAGTATCCAGTTGATGATGCTGTTGGTTCAGGGCCCATATTCTGAGAAGCACTGCCCAGATTCCAGAATAAACTCAATTCTCTTCATGGCTTCCCAAGCATTCACTCCCTGTTCCCTAGCTCTCCAATTTCATTTTCTATTGCTTCTTACATCCTGTACTGAAGCTGCAATAAATCACTTGCATTTTTTTTTGTCTGTATGCCTTTGAAAGTGCAAGGGCTCTTGCTCGGAATATGGCCTCTCTTTTCTACTTACTACATAGCAAACATTTACTTCACAGCTAAGGGTATACACATATCTTTTCTTCTGTGACACCTTCATTGTCTTTCTCTCATGTAGGTCTGGAAGACTGCTTCTTGAATGTCATTGACACTGAACTCTGCTGAGGTTTTATTTATAGATATATGAACTAGATCTATTGAAAGAAGTCTATTCTTCCTTTGCCTCTGATTGTCAAGACTTTACCCAGAGTGTGGCTTCAAATAAATGTTTCTGGATGGAGTAAGGTCAAAATCATCTCCTTACTCAACCTAGGTATTGGAGGTTGAGAGTTTCTGACCCCAAAAGAACTTGTCAAACCTTGGAATTCTGTGGAAGTACCAGAATTACTGGGGTTGTTTGTTTCTGAAAACTGATGGGCTCTGGGTAGACAAGTAGAGAGAATTTTGACAGTCAGATTCAAGTCACCAGACCAGCCAACTTGACCATGGACCTTCCGAAGGGGAAAGGGCCTTCAGAGCAAGCTAAAGGATGAACTTACATAGTAACTTCATTGTGATTGCAGAACAGCCTGCCTGTTTGCTTGTCCATCTATCTTTGTGTTCCCAAGCCAGATCCTACCTGGATATATAGGTACTCGAAAGCAGCAGGATCTCGACGTAGCAGCTCCACTGGGTCCTTGGGAAAGAAGCTTATTCGGAAGAGGCATTTCATTCCATGGTAGTGTGTCCGTTGCACGACCTGAGACCCAGTGGGGAGAGTGTGGGGAAGAAATCATAGAATCAATGACTGGAGGGGGGGGCTGGCAGGCAGCTTGTCAGCTTCTTAAAATAGTGCTTAAGGATGAGCTATTGTTTCCTACTCTTGTCTCAAACGTGGCAAATTCATATCAAGCATTCTCTCATCCTGGGTTTTATTTTCCCTAGTTTGTGTTATCCATGGACAACCTCAGTCTAAAATAGGAAATTCATAACTTTTATTATAGTATAGCTTTATAATTACTGTGTGTTTTATTGTTAACTTATCAATGAAACTTTTATTTTTTAACAGGAACTCACTTTGTAGATCTGGTTAGCCTGGTATTTTCTATGTAGATTGGCTGGCCTTGAACTCATAGAGAGCTCCCTTCCTTTGTTTTCTGGGTCCTAGGATTAAAGGTGTGTTTTACCATGCCTGGCTATGCCTAACACTTTTTTTTCATCACTTATTAAGGACATGGTCTTTATCAAGAATGGGGTCTATATGGTAGCTCATGCTTACAATCCTGGTACTGGTAAAGATCATCGCAAGTTTGAGGGCAGTTTGGGCAAGACCCTGTTGTCTCACTGCCTCTACAAATGAACTTACTCTAAGTGCCAAGATGGGAGTTAGGAAGAGAGGGCTCCTGAGATTTATCAGCTTCTCCTTGCAGACATGCTTAGTGTCTAACAGACTATTTGATGCTTAAAGAGTTCAAATCAAAGAATGTAAACTACAGTTGGAGATACAGATAAAGCATACTGGCAAAATACTGGTAAAATGTTGAAATTTTTATAATAAAGAAGTTTGAAATCTCCTGTGATACAAGAAGCCAAATGGACTCAGAGGATTATTTATTGGGTAGGATAGATGGTGCTTCAGCTCTCTAATCAGATACCACCTTGGATTGTATTTGAGCTGAAACTTGATTTTTTTTTTTTTTGAAAACTACATTCTTTTTCTATGTGTGTCTGTCTTCTTTGTTTTGAGACAGGATCTCATGTATCTCAGGCATGCCTTTCACTCAAACTCACATCCAGTCTAGGATGACCTTGAATTTCTCATCTTCCTGCTTCTACCTCCAAGGGTTGTTGAGATTAAAGTGTGTGTCATCATACCCAATAGCAAGAAGGATCAATAAGGTCTGGTGCATGCTGGACAAATATTATACCAATGAGCGACATCCCAAGCCTTGTTTCTTTGCTTTGTAGCTTGGGCTACTGTAGGTAGGCCTAGGCTGACCTCAAACTCCAGATCTTCCTGCCTAGTTTCTCATGTGTGCTGTGTTGCTGGGCTGGGTTTATGGGTTTTGTTTGGTTTCCACACATTTTCTAAGTGCTCTATCTTCCTAACTTTCCCCCTTCTGCTTTTTCCCACCCTACCATGGAATACTGACTGCCCTACTCATTTCTGTGATGTTTTCCGTTGGCTTGCTATGGGTGAAATCCCATACAGTGATCCTAGATTTTCAACAGTCTTTTCCCATACAGTGTAGCTAGAGGGATGAGATAATTTGTTCTCTTCTACTTTGGAAGATGATAGAGGCCACCTGTTTTTGATCCTATGCAGTCCATTCCTAACTATCATTTGATTCTACTTCTGATCTTTCTGTATCACAGCCTCATCTAAGAGGCCAAGTTTCTTATTAGGAATCAGAAGGGTCTAGTAGGCAGTGTTTCCAGGAAAAAGGAGAGTTGCCAATAAAGACCAAGACAAATGCCTTTGTTGGGTCACAAAGGGCATCAGAGGTTCTTTGGAGATGGATAGTAACCCTCTCAGGTAAGGCTAGGCTGTAGCTCAGAGAAAGATTGATATACAAGTCTTTTGTTCCATTCACAGAAGTACACATACACACATACATACACACCCACATATATACACATAAACACATATAGGAACATACATACATACACACATATGCACATACATAATATGTATACACACATATCCACATACACACATACATACACACACTCCAACTCAGATTGGAACTATGACTTCTTGGAGCTGGCTAACTCCACCATGATAAATTTTCTAGATAAGCAGTGTCATTGATGCCAGAATCAAGGGATGACTTACATAAGCCAGGGGCTGCTTGTCCTGGAGAATGAGAAACTTGTGATTCTGTTCTGGCCCGGTATACTCAAGCACAAGAGCAAAATGCTCAATGTACCTCAGGGAGAGACGGTCCTGTAGAGTTGCCATCACATCCTGAAGAAGGAAAAGAGGCTTGAGAGAGGGGATCTTTTCTGATTCGAAGAACACACGAGGAAATATTGGAAATGAAGCACAATAGTCCTGTGGAAGCCTTTGTGGTGGCCCAGTTACTGAATTATGGGACCAGTAAAGGGCCTCATAAGTGCTACCTAGTGGGCCTGGGCCCTGAGAAACACCAAAAGTTCAGGAAGGGCAAGTGTATGTCCCTGAATCTCCCCACTCTGACATATGGTAAATGAAGGTTGTTTCCTTCCTCCCTCTGTACCTTCATCTCTCCGTCTTCCCACTCTGTCCCCCTCTATTAGATAAATCATTCCATGAATGCTTATGGAGGGCCAGGTTCTCTGCTTACCTCTCTTAAGTCAGAATGTCCATTTGGGTTTGTCTGTCAATGCTTAGGAATAAGCAAAAGTCAAAGCTACATTTCTGTGATTAAGAAGTATACTTATTTCCAGATTCATAATCTAAATCAAATGACTTGAGCTACTGGCAAAATGTTCATTTTGGGCCATAGCTAGCTTTTATAGATGATCAATTTAGCATCTTGAAAAATGTGTCCACAAAGAGGAACAATGTCACGTGTTTGGAGTACAGTCATAGATCTGACTACTTTTGGGCTCCGTCTGCTCTGCTGACCTACTTTTAATACTAGGACGCCTGAGAACATATTCGTGGGGGCTGCTCAAATGTCATTTTTGAGGCTTTTGCCATATATTTGCTGTGGCTTCAGCATACACACTACAGTGTATATGTTTACACAGTCAGCATGTCTCAATCCCCAATGGCTGGAGGGAAGCAGGCTTGGGAGTTCAGAGCTCTCTGATGGCCAGAGCTGCCAAAGCATCCCTTCTGTGTGAGATACTCACTCATTTGAACAGCGGGCTGCAAAGTGCTGGGTACTTGAGAGGATTTCTTTGTGCTATTCATGTAGTTACAGAGGCTCAAGTGTTACCAGAACCCTGGCATAGACAGATGTGACTTTTTTTTTTTTTTTTGCAGTTAAGTTGCATTGAGATTATGAACAGCCAAGCCAGTGATTGTCAACTGATGTTAAATGTTTTACTGCCACGATACCAGACTGTCATTTCATCCATGTTTTTCTTTGGGACAAGTGACTTGAAAGACTGTCAAAGTTCTAATGAATAGCCATGCACCTTTGCTGAAATGCTAAGTAAGACTGAGTGCCAAAGGTTGACGCTGTCTCGAAGCCACAATGGTAGTGGCATTGTGAGGTAAGGAGTGTTCTGAGCTCTATGATTAAGAAAGGTTGGTCAGTACACTTTGGGTATTGACAAATCGGCAATGGGTATATTAAATTTGAAGAAACACTAAGGGAGATTCTGGCAAACTGGGTGGCCTAGTTATATTTCAATGTTTCCTTTCATAGCTTAAGATGTTCCATAGCCAAGAGATCATGCCACAACTTCTTAAGGAGTACACTTGGGTCTTACTTAGACTCCTTAGAGATACCTACCTAGGTCTAAGTCTTCCAAAGAAACTTTGGGCAGGACAATTAATCGTTCAGGATCTGTACTGTCCTTCAAAGGACACTTACCATCTCTGACCTTGAGACACTAAGTGTCAGTAGCATGATATATCATGGGATGAGTCCAAAACACACTTAGATCTTCCTCAAACCAATATAGGAATGGTCAATAAACTCTGGTAGAAAACACTGGTGAGGCCATTCTGAGCACCTGATTATTCCTCCAAACCAGAGTTTTCTGGCTAAGTGTATTCCTTCCCTTCTCCCTGATTTCCTTCCAAAAGGATCTCCCCTTGTAGCACAGGCTGACATCCAGCCTGTAATTCTCTGGATTTAGCCTCCTGAATACTAGGCTTACAGGCTTGTGTGACCATGCCTGATGGGACTATTTATTTATAGGGTCCTCTTGGTCCTTGCATGGGAACCGCAGGAAAACTGTGGGAACGGTTAAGTTTCCTGGGCAGGTGTCAAGCCTGCCCAGCAATCTGGACAGCCTTGGTTGCATAAAAAATTTCGTTCTTAGGAGGGTGTTCTCCTTCTGGCAAGAGTCCAGAAGAATCAGGGATAGATAATTTTGTCCCGGTGCGGAGTTAACCTCGGGAAAATCATATCACCACCTCCACTCTTCAGGACTAAGAGAATCACTAGGACTTTTTGACGCCTGGCTGAGCTGTTAAGAATCACAGTTCAGTAATTGCTCTTCCTGTGAAAAGCATAGCCAAAGGGCTGTGGCTGGACTTCTCAAGTCTTGCTTCAGTGCTTAAGATTTGGTTGTTATTTAAAAAGCAAGACATGGGTAAGCTAGTCTCCCAAGAGATCGCATTTGTTTATTTCTCTATGTAAACTTGTGTAGGTGTTATTGTATCAATATAAATCACTTTGGCTTTATAAATGGCTTAATGACCTTCCCTTTGTTTAGCTCCTAAGAGTCCTGAAGGACCCCGTGTATGAACATAAAGTAGTTGACAAGCAGATGTGCATTCATGTGCATGCACTGGCGCATGCGCGGACACACGCATTTTTACAATAATTAGCACACAGCTGGGCATGCAATTTCCTACTCCCAGCCTCATCTGAGGATTATGTTTGTGCAGCCGTGCACTCTAGAGCATAGAGAGATCAAAAGCAATCTTGTTCCAGCAGTGAAGCTATCGTGAGTGATCTCAGAGGAACACAAACAAACAGGTACCCCAGGTGAGGGGATTCCTTACGTACCTTAACAGTGGTCCGGCCATCAAATGTGAATGACTTGATCTGCCCATTTTCTAGGAAAACCTTCAGGACGTTGGGGATGAGGAGGAGAGCTTCCTTCTTCATCATTTTCTATGGATACACAGGAAAGGTGGGGGAAGACAGGGGCATTTGTAGAAAGGAAAGGAAAGATGGTGATCGAGGTAGGGGGCCAAAACAGGGTGAGAAGAGACAGGGGAAGGACCGAATCATTAATAATGCTATAGGCAGACAAGAACAAAATCCCCAAGATGCTGAGCCATATTGAAATCCACTCCTCCCTATTCTCTCATGGGATATTTATATTCTACTGCAGTTTGAAGCTCTGGATCAGTAGAGACCATTATACACAGTATGAATTACGCATGGAAGGTTTTCTTTGCAGACTACTTTACACACCCCAGTCTATCTCCAGACTTCTTTTCCTACCAGACCCTTCACAATGCTTTTTTTCTGCCACTCTCTGATGCTTGAGATGGTGTTCAAAGCCTCCATGCTAGGCAAATACTCTACCATTGAACAACTTTGCTAGCTCCTCGGGGTCCTTTTCTTTTTTGCTTTTTGGAGTCAGGTTCTTATTAGGTAGCCTCAGTCTGGAACTCACTGAGTGGAGCAGGCTAGCCAGAACTCACAGAGATCTACCTGCCTCTGCTTCCCAAGCGCTGAGACTAACAGTGTGTCCCACCATGCCTGGTTCTTTAAGGCCATTTTAGTTCTGGATCCCTTCTGCTTCTCTAGATTCAAGTCCTACCATCGCTAGATACCTCACTTCTTTCCTGCCTCCGCATCTCTGACAATTCATCATTCAGGGATTTCAGCGTCTCTTTCTCCGAGACACTAAGTGCTCATAGTACACACACACACACACACACACACACACACACACACACACACACAAAACCATTGTGATAACCAAAAATACTTTCAAACATTTCCAAAAGCTCTTTGAAAGTGGGCTGCATTTATTCTGGTTCAAAAGCACTCACTGGCAAAGCCCATTTCTGAACAACTGATAATTCCTTAGCGGAAGCTTTCCTGGAACAGGGGTTCATTTATAAATAGTGAATGTGAATTTCTCAATTAACAAAAAAAAAATCAACGAAATAATGGCCATTTTCCCTGCCTTTCTCTCTCTGACAAGCTCCTATTCAACTTTCAAAATCAAGCTTAAACAAATATTTTATAAAACCGTGAATCTAGTCTTCCCATGTTTTTCTATAGCAACCTATATACTCCTTTCTTAGTCTCTCTCTCTCTCTCTCTCTCTCTCTCTCTCTCTCTCTCTCTCTCACACACACACACACACACACTCATTTTTGGTTTTTTTGAAGAAGCATTTCCTCTGCATAGCCCTGGCTGTCCTGGAACTCATTCTGTAGACCAGGCTAACCTTGAACTCATAGAGGTCTGCCTGCCTGGCTCTGCTCAAGAGTGCTGGGTTAAAGGTGTGTGTCACCACTGCTCAGCAACACACACATTTTGTGAATGTGACAGGGTCTTCCAATGTTGCCCAGGCTATCCACAAACTCACAACTCTCTTTTTCCAATGCCCCAGTGCTTAGATAAATGTATGTGCTACCTAGGCTGGCTTCTTTTTAACGATCTGTATACTAGGACTACAAACATGTATCTCCATAGCTTCCAGCAATATTTCGAAGAATATTTGTCATTTAGAATCAAACCGTAAACTCAGAGCACAAAGACCGCATTCAGTCATCGTTATGGTGCCAGCAATTAATAGCATGGCCCACACATAGTTGGTGTTAAGTAAGTGCCTGCTAAATGAATGAACAGTAAGCGCTTACTATATGCTTACTTGAATGATTAGATTTGCACAAGAAGGATGCACACATTCCTGGGCTAGCATCGTCTGTTCTATGGTTAATTGCAGTGTCTAAGTGGCCAGATCCTTTAACTCAGTGGCAGCCACAGAGCCTCGACTGCATACTTAGCTAACCCTGAGCATCCAGAGAGCTACAGCAAAGGTAGAGGTCCTAAGATGGCCCTGGCAGGTGCAAATATCTTTAATTCTGACATTGGGGAGGTACGGGCTGCTAGATCTTTGTGAGTTGGAGGTCAGCCTGGCCTACGTAGGGAATTCTGGGATAGCCAGGGTTCACAGTGAGATTCTGTTTCAGATAGATAGATAGATAGATAGATAGATGAGTCCAACTTGAATTCTTGCTGCCATTCCCTGTCATGGATGAAGATTATGACCCTCAAACAAAGTACCTGGTATAAGGAGGGCAAGGCTTCTGTGGAAGGCCAATTGGGTTCTGAGTTTTGAATGAGATAGATGAGCAGAGAAGCCTGAGTAGAACACTTCAGATCCAGCAGCTGTTGTGGATAAAGCATCAAAGATGCAAGTCCCGAGCTTGGGTGTGGCTGACAGTGATGGGGAGCCAGGAGGCAAGTTGGATGGGATCCAACCAAAGAGGGAAACTACGGATATCAATTTGGAAACGTGCGGTGATGATGTCCAGGCCTTGCTGATCCTAAGATGCCCACTCTTGCCAGACCCAGAGGCCCAGGCTCCTCAGGCTGACGATGCTCAACGGTGGCAAGTTTTATTTAGCACACTGGGTTGGACTCAGATAATTACTTAATTGATTTTGCTTAAAAATAGAGTTGGCAAGGAACGCCCACAGGATTTATTTTTGTTCTGGCTGCTTAATAAAGCCTTGGAACAC
The DNA here is from genome assembly GCF_947179515.1 of Apodemus sylvaticus. Lineage (NCBI taxonomy): Eukaryota > Metazoa > Chordata > Mammalia > Rodentia > Muridae > Apodemus > Apodemus sylvaticus. The sequence goes on along the minus strand of NC_067495.1, from coordinate 102,029,684 downwards.
AAGGGGAAGGGGACGGTGGGGCAGGCTGGAGTCACCTGGACTTGGACTCTGCAGGTCTGAACAGACTGCTATGGTCCACACGGGCAGTAACTGAGAGGGATGGAAGATGGATGTGTTTTCTCTCCTAGACAAAGACTCTCAAGTCAAACTTGGGGCCTGTCCGGGAGACAAGTGAACTCTGGATAGGTCCTAGCTGCCCCGGGGGCAGGCAGTTGCTATTCTGGTTGAACTGGAGATGACTCTTCACTTTGCCTGTGGCCTGTGAGGTATGGAACTTGAAGGCTGGGGGCAAGAAGAAGGAAGAGAAGGAGAAGAGAAGAGCACTAAAGGAGGGCAGGAGCTCTTTAGTCTCCTTGACTGTGATTTTGAGGCGGGATCAGATCCATCTGTCCATATTTTGCAAACTCAATGCTTATGCCCTCAGTGTCTCACTGGTGACTTGGACCTTGTGATGTGCTTCACTCTGAGCCACAGGGGCTCAGTCCCGTTCCCTCTGCTCTCTAAGCATCAGTCTTTTAACCAGTTAACGCTTTCTTTAACTGTTTCTCTTGGGATTGACATGGGCTCCTGTGTTAATTCCTTAGACAGACTTCTAGGTGTCCTTTGAGCTTCCTAGTCGTTCTCCTTTCATCCGGGTGGCTCTACCTCAGAGACATACAAAACCTGCCTGGCATCCTGCTGCTGTCTCTGCTCAGTCTGGGACTGCTGCTCTGTCTCTCAACAACTGCAGCTGTGTCTTAGTACATAAATGATCAGGCTTCCTGACAGCCCATCCCATCCTACAAAACCACACCAGTGCCCACTTAATCTCTCCTCCCACGAGGACATCACCAAATCCTCTGGGGGAGTTCTGGGCTAGGTTTCATGACGACTGGACACACTGACTTCTGCTCTCCACCTACCTCTTCTCATCTGCATCTCTCGGTAGATGGCTTACTGCATGCATCCCTGACAAACAGCAAGAAACCTGTGGGCTAGCCAGGAATCCCTAGATTGGCACCTGCATGGCATGGGCTGGCTAAACTTAGCTGCTTTTTGAGATGATATCATACAGCACATTTGCTGTAGTCTCAGTCTATACCTCTTATCCCCCTAACCCTCACCCCAGAGGACGGTTGCCAGTGGCAAGGAGCAGGTATTTCTTTTGGATCCCTTCTGGTGCCTGAGAAAAAGCTAGTGACTTAAAGCAGAATCTATATCATTGCTGCTACACAGCTACCCATCAGCACAGTCTTCTTCAGTCAAGATGTGGAATTGCAGGGCCACTTAAATGTGAAGAGAGTTCAATTTCACCAACCACTTGTTCTCTGGGTCTTCACAAAACCGTTACTTTCTCCCTGCTTTTATCAAGCAGCCAAAAGATGTTTATGGAACACTTACCCTGAGTGTACACTGTTGCGCTAGGGACGGAAATTTCTCTAAGTGCCATGAAGATCCAGAGGGAATCAATATGTTTTATTTCCTCTCTTCCTCCCAATCCACTCTGGATGTCATACACTCCTCTCTCTCTCCTCAGTACCCACTCAGTCAGAGCACTAGGATCCTTGTGCTGCAACCCTTTCATAAAAGCATCCACTGCCAGAAGCCCCTGATTGAGACTCAGTAGCTACATTGATTCTGCCCAAAGAGAGAGGAAGGAAGCCAAGACCAGCACTTACTGCATCTGTTTCTCCAATTGCCACCTGCTCAGAGAATCGGACCTTCCCAGGATGGGACCTCAGCTTGGCCTTCTTTGCAGCACTGATGAAGGCAGATTTAGGGGACTGAAAAAAGAACAAAGGGCTGGTGAGTTCTCCATTCCTTTGTAATATTAGAGTTAAGATTGTCTCTCTCAGTACAACTGGATCTGCTGGTCCACACCCATAATCCCAAGAACTCAGGAGGCTGAGTTTGAGACCAGCCTGGACTACCACCGTGATACACTATCTCAATAAAGAAAATAGAAGTACAGAGATATTTTGGCTGACTGATCGATGAGGTCAATAGACAGGTATGGATTACCTATTAAGCACAAGGCAAGTGCTACAAGGCAATGTGCTAATTGTCTCCCCGTATGATTGCTGTGCTGTGCAAAAGCTGGGCATGAATTGAATTTGGATAAATTGAATCCCATTATAAATTCTCTAAGCCTAAGGAGGTTTGCAAAAAAAAATCTTCAGTAATCATATACATTAAATTTTTACATATTCAGTTATCCTAATATGAGATTGACTTGAATAGTAGACGTCGTTGTGTGTGAATACAAACTTCCCAGAGGATTTCCAGAAATAATCGTATTGTCTCACAGGTACGCTCCTAGAAAGGAGACTTATAACAAATATTTTTGAGATCTGAGAGAGAGGAAACAAAGCTTTCCAAAATGACTCATCCATACTTTCTGAACTATAAGGAAGAGGGAAGATGAGCGATTTAGCTCAGCACCCCTGGCTTTCTACTCCCAAATGCTGCATCACTTTGTGTATTCAATTCTGCATGAAATGTCCAAAGAATCAGGCAGTTTCTCTTATTCTTGAAACCTTTCCCAAAATTCAGCAGGAAGCATGATTAGCAAACACTGTAAACTACAGTTAACCCTTGTTACCCACAGCTTTTCATCTGTGCATTCAACGAAGCACAGATTAAAATTACATGAAATATCAACAACAATAGCGAACCCTTGGTCTCTGCTGAACATGTACATTTTTCTTACCTCCATTTCCAAAACAACACAGTGTAACGACTACGTATATAGCATTTACTGTGTATTCAGAATCTTAAGTCATCTAGAGATGATTTGAAGTATTTGCTATGATAATAAAGAATTTGAGCACCCCTGGATTTAGGTATCTATGTGGACACCCTGGGCCCAATCCCCTTATGGAGGACAAGTGAAGTGTTCTTCTGAGTCTAGTCTTCTGCTGAGCTGCAGACAGCCTAGCAACTAGGAAATGCAAGAGTCATGCTGAAGTCTCTTGTCTTTAGGAGGACTTATTTATGCATTTGATTAATTTAACAGTGGCTTATGGAAGGTCTGGTAATGTTCTAGGTGATGAGGGATACAGAAACAAAATTGACCAAATTTCATGGCCTTGCAGTATGTCTATTCTATCAGGGACAAAGAGACAATTGTAAAAAAAAAATTTTTTTTGAGACAGAGTGTTGCTATATATTCCAGGCCTTGAACTTGTGATACTGATACTTTTGTCTTAGCTTCCCATGTGCTAGAATTACAAATGTGCAGCACTGTGCCAGGCTAGTAAATATCTTTTTTTTAAAGATTTTTTTATGTTATTTATAAGAGCACACTGTAGCTGTCTTCAGACACTCCAGAAGAGGGCATCGGATCCCATTACAGATGGTTGTGAGCCACCATGTGGTTGCTGGGATTTGAACTCAGACCTCTGGAAGAGCAGACAGTGCTCTTAACCACTGAGCCATTTCTCCAGCCCAATAAATATCTTTTAGGTAGCACATAACTACAGTAGTATTCCCTTCTGTAATTTTACTCTCTTTTTTGATATAGGGCCTCATAGAGCCCAGACAGGCCTTGAACTCGCTATGAAGCCAAAAATGACCTTGAACTTCGGGTCCTCCTACTCGACTATCCAAATTCTGGGATTATAGGCACGTGCTATCATGACTATCTTGCATTTTCACCTGTGATTTCAGTCACTGATTATTAACTTTAGTTCAAAACAATTTGTTCTAGAAATAAATAAGTACATTTTCAATAAATTTTATTTTAGTACATTGTTATAATTGTTCTCTCTCTTCCTCTTTCTGTCCTTCTTTCTTTATTCCCCTGTTTTTTGAGATGGTTTTTCTTTGTAGCCCCAGTCATTCTGGAACTAGCTCCTTAGAGCAGGCTGGCCTTGACCAAAGAGATCAATCTGCCTTTGCCTCCCCAATGCTAGGATTAATGGGGTGTGCCACATCTAGCTCTTTAATTGATTTATTTCATAACACTATTGTTATTGCTCTCTTACTATGCCTAATTTATAAATCAAACCTTAATATATATATGTTTTTCACACACATATGAAAACTGTGTGTATGTGTGTGTGTGTTTCAGTACTGTGCATGAGGTCTTGGAATATCCTTGCAGATAAGGGAGGACTACTGTAAGAAACAGAAGCACGGTAAAGGACTACACAAGAAAATGGCAAGAATGGCCCAAGTAGGATTATATTTTACCAGTTTTCAAAACTCCAATTACATTATCATTAACTAGTAAAACATCTTTGCAACATATCTAAAAAGTAATGTATTCCACCTATCTGAACAACACTTCAGGGCTGGAGGGCTGGTCCAGTGGTTAAGAGATCTGACTGCTCTTCCAGATGTCCTGAGTTCAATTCCCAGCAACTACATGGTGGCTCACAACTATCTGTCATGGGATCAGATGCCCTCTTCTGGCATGTCTGAAGACAGCTACAGTGAACTCATGTATATAAAATAAATCTTAAAAAAAATACCCACAAAACTTTGTTCTCTGAACAGCATCTCCCCATCCATTCTTCTTGCCACTAGGTTTTGGTAACCACAATTCTACTTTGCCTTTGTAACTTCACGTATCCATGAGAGCATGAGGTCTTTGTCTTTCTGTGCCTTGCTTATTTCATGTAACACAATGCCCTGCAGGTTCATCCATGTAACAAATGACAGAATTTGATTTTGATTCTCCTTGCAATGCTGGAGACTGAATCTTGTGAGTTTCCTTCGTTTAGAAACACGCTAATATTCTGTTGTATGCAGGTACCATATTTCCTTTGCATATTCCTCTGTCTATAGACACTTAGATTGATTCCATATCTTGACTATTGTCAGCAATTCTACAGGAAACATGGGTGTGAGTATCTCCTCAAGACACTGGTTTCAATACCTTTGGGGACATATGTATAGGTTACAACCACACACACACACACACACACACACACACACACACACACAAACACATTCTAGGTGAGGGAGAAGTAGTTTACATATTATAGTTAGGGAATACCTATCATGGACACAAAAAGAAATAAAGCAGAGATATTACGTGTCTATCTGGAGAGAGAAGCTTCTGGACAAAAATAATGGTAAAGTCCCCAGGGTAGGCATAGGATTGAGGTGTAGAGGAAATCCCTGTACATGGAATACAGAGATGGAATGGGGACCAGAGGGCATATGCTCTAAGAGGCAGCTGAGAGCTGAGTCATGTAGTGCCTTGGAAGTCATGGTGAGAACTCTGGAATTCATTCCTCTGATGAGTTTTAAGTAGACAGGGTTTGATGTGTGTGTGTATGCCTCTGGCTGCTGTGAGCAAAACAGAGTGTAGGAGGTCAGTGGTCAGACCAGTTAGGCATGTCTAAATGCAGTGTTTGTGATTGCAGTGAGAAACTTAAAATGTAATGCTAGCATGGGCTAGGATGATAATAATGAAGATGATCAAAGTGAGTACATTCTGGAAGTATTTTTGAAGACTGAACCAAGGTCATATACTTATGGGTTACATATGGGAAGTAAGAAAAAGAGAAGTCCATAGGAAAAGCAGGGTTGTTATTTACTGAAAATGAGCTCTGAGGGGTATATTAGGTTTGGGCCATTTTAAATGACCTCTTCTATGGTCCTTGCCTTGCCATAAAGCCTGTGAGTCCTTCAGTCAGGAATTTCTTTGTATTAAGCCCCCAAAGGTTCATACTAGCTGGAAAAGCAGTACATTATGCCATTATTTGCCATTTACACTGTGGCCAGGATTCTTTTACTGGATCAGCTGCAGGAGGGCTGGTCCCTAAGATAAAGACACATCAGAAACAAATTGTCCTCATCATGTCAGCCTTGGGCCTAGCTATGTCTGATGGGGTCAGCAATCACATCTCCCACAGAATACAGATTATGAAAATTCACTTGTTCTACCTGAGTCCAGCATAACTCTGGCAGTGGGTTTTGGTTCTGGCTGCACAAAAGAAATGCTTGCAAGAGCTTTTAAAAGCCTCCAAGGACCAGGCCCCAGGCCAATTACAGAAGTCATGGTGGAGCATCAGTGTGTGTGTGTGTATGTGTGTGTGTGTGTGTTGAAACAGGGTTTCATGTCCAGTTATTTTTTTAAAACCCTATGATGGTCTTAAACTACAGCCAAGACTGAGAACCATCAAGCTAAATGAATATTAGACTTCTCATTGTGAGGCACAGGAGTGGGAGCCAATGTGTCGGCAGCAGACAATATAAAATCCAGGGCTGGAGATCTTTGCAGAAAGCAATTACTGTAGTGATTGTGGTGACTATTCAGGAGGTCAATGCCTTTGTTTGTTGCAGAGCTGGATGTGCAAATCCTGGGTGGGAGATTCAGGCAAAAGGAATGGGCAAGAGAGAGCTGGAGCTCTCTCCGTTTCGGCAACTCTGCTTGACTCAGTTTCCAGTGAGCTATTTTTCACTAGTGCACCATAAACACAAAGCTGGTAGACTCTTTGTTCAACCTGATAGCCTTCCATCCACTTCCCTTCTCTACAGACAAATGCTGTCAGTTTTCTCCATGGTATGGTGTGGAGCAAGGCATCCTAGGGATATGAGTGGGTCATGCAGTTCACCATTCGGTTTTACATGCAAAACAGGGGCTCAGAAAAGGAGAATAGGGAAGCTTTAGCGTATTTAAAGAAGCAGAACTCCAATGTCCTGAATTCTGAGTTACTGACCATCTTCCCTCCCTACAGCAGGCTGAAGTTGGAAGTGTACTCCTGACCTTTCATTCACAGGTTCTGGATCTAGCTTAGTCCGAGGCAACAGATTTGATCAAGGAACATAGTGTTTTATGTATATATGCACTGTGGAGATGTCAACAGTTTTGATGTTCCTGCGAGAATCTAAATCACATCCAGTCCTCGAAACGTTTGTTATCACCACAAGAAAAATACTCAGGTATTTGCAGCTGCAAACCCACAAAGGAAGTAGAATGGCCAGGCTCTCAGGGATTACCATCATTTCGCTGTGTCTGTTTCAGAGCTATTTTCAGCTTGTTTATGCCTCATTCCTCATCGACCTTTGTCTTCTCAGTCTCAAAGCCTCCGTCCTATTCTCAGTCTTCAGTCTCCGCTGCTGATGGTGACTCACTCATTGCCAGCTGCTCTCTGCTAGATGTCACAGAGTCATGTCTAGCCTGATGCTTAGATACAGGTGAGAGGTCTGATTTTCAGACTGACACAAAGTGGCTCTAAAAGGTCTCCCTGACCCCAATGGAAGAGTTAGGGGGAAGGACTGAAGGAGCTGAAGGAGATTGCAACCCCATAGGAAGAACAACAGTATCAACTAACCAGACCCTTCTGCAGAGCTCCCAGGGACTAAACCACCAATAAATGAATACACATGGAGGGGCCAGCCACACATGTAGCAGAGGATGGCCTTGTTGGACATCAATGGGAGGAGAAGTCCTTGGTCCTGTGAAGGCTCGATGCTCCAGCGTAGGGGAACGCCAGGGCTGGGAGGAGGGAGTGGGAGAGTGTGAGGGGGAGCACCCTCATAGAAGCAGGGGGAGTGGGGATGGGATAGGGAGTTCCTGGAGGGGAAACTGGGAAAGGGGATAACGTGTGAAATGTAAATAAAGAAAATAATTGATATAGAAAAGAAATAGAAAGGGAATTTGAATTTACATTGGCAGTCTATGGAAACAGTAATATTTTAAGGACTGAGTTAAATCATAGTATACCATAACAAACTTCCTTGATACACACAGAAATCCATTCCAAACTCTTTCACACCATAGACACCCGAAGTGAAAACTTCTAGTTTCTTTGGAAAGTCATTTATGTCAAATGATGTTTTGCTGGGGCACACAGGTGAAAGGATGTCTTGCTATAGCAGACATGTGAAAGGATTCGTGATGAAAGAGTACAAATCTGACCCCACAGACAGTGGGAGTGGGAGCATTGGTTTGATTTGCTCAACCTTGCTATTCTTTGCTAACTACAGGCATGTATTGGCTCTGCTTGTGGTAACTCCATTGAGAGGAACTCACCAAAGAACAGCTCCTGAGGTTCCTGCAACTTCTTGTTACTTCAGTGGCCTTGGGCCAATTGGCCAGCCTTGTGGCTTCTTCAGGATTGAACTACACAGCTGCTGGTTCAGGTGTCTGCTTGCCTAGAGGACTGGTCTGCAGCTGCTAATTCATATTTGGTGTTTGTTATGGGACTGAGCTGCTGACAAAGAAGACTGAGCTCACTCCCAATGAACTATTGCTAAATAGGTCCACTTCCCCCATATTCTAATAACATTTCTCTTCCACTACCTCTGGAGGGTGGTGTGCAAGAGGAGAGGTTTAATGTTTATTAAAATAGGCTGCAAAAATTTGTCTACAAACACCAAAATCTCAGGTGCTGAATTCCCTTAAATGAAATCTCATAGATTCATCTCTGTACATCTTTCTGCATTCTTGAAAAACTTTTTAACTCACTTTTGATAACTAATGCAAATGCGGTATAAATTGTTATGCTGTTATATTCAATTAATAAAGAACTGTAAATCTTCAATATAGAAAAAAAGTTCTCCCTGTCTCATGTCGTCTTCAAAGCTTAGCTGTGGGGCCTGAAGTCTATAGTATGAGGGTGATCTCTTTGACTTAAAACACTGAAACATGCAAACCAATGCTTTAGGGCCCAGTGAATGACAGGCCTTCCTGGACCAAATCTTGTCTATTCCATGTTTTTGTAAATAAATTTTGATTTGCAAAGTCATGATCTTCATTTATGTACTTCCTGTGGCTGCTTTGCATTTACTGTGTTTATTTTACAAATACTAAAATATTTACTATGTAGTTCTTTACAAACATGTTCACACTTTTAGTAACATCAGCATGTACTAACTCACTACTTCTAAAAATTTACCCCCAAATAAGAACCACTGGAGAATGGCTATTAAAATAAAAAAGCTTAGGCCCATGCCCACACCAATTAGAAATCAGAATCCCTCGAAGAGTGGGGCCCAAGAATCTATGCTGATGAAGATGTCTGAACCCATTAAACATAGATTAATTGAGTACCTTAAAGCTGAGACATCTGAGCTCTTTACTGACCCTATTTCTCCTCCTAGCATCTGGGAGTGTAATTTTGCAACAAGCACCCTTTCTGGCTAAGATGAATTTTGGCTTGAAACACGGGACTAGAATTGTTAAGTACCTCTGGGGCCACTGCAAGCCCCTTGAAGCAAATATGAAGGCAGAAGCTAGGTGAAATAAGGAATTGAGGAGAGAGCCTGCCTTTCCCTCAGGGCTGAATTCAGCAGCTGCTGATTCTCTGAGCATTTTTTAATTTGGTGGCTCCATTAGCACAGATTTCAGGGCTGTGATCACTCATATTTTGGTTAAAGTCAAGTATATAGGGCCAAACATTAATATTTCATGGCAAGGTAGGGCTCCAGTCTTGCAAAATTTTATTTTATTTGATGCATAGTAGTTATACATATTTAGGAGAGCCACATGATATGTGATGCATGTATATATTGTGTAATGATCAGACCATAGTAGCCAGCACCTCAAACTCTTGTCATTTCCTTGTGCTAAACCTATCATGTATTGCACTGTATTGCAATATACATTATTATTAACTATAGTTACTCTGTGCAATTGAATGTCAGAGCTCATTACTTCTGTATAACTACAGAATCCAAAAAATGGTTGCTGTCATAGGAGTAGGGAAGAAAACAGTGGCTACCACAGGCTCCGAGGGAGGGCGAGGGGAGTTGGGAACAATGGGTTAAAGGCTACCTTTTGATACTTGCTTCAGGTTCTTAGCTGAAGCTTTCCTGGTTTCCTGATTGGCCTTTCTGTTGCCTCATTGTCTTTGACACCTGAGCCTGCTTACAATCAATTCCCATAGCAACCGCTGTGGGCTGCTAGGATAAAGGAAGGCCATTCAAGTTACACCAGATGGGAACCACCATGCCTGCCTTTCAGCATCCAGGATAACTTAGAGATGAGTATACCCTCTCCTGGCCTGCAACCTTCCCTCAAACTACGTTTTATCTAGTCTCATTCCACACCTACCTCCAATATCACCACCTATTCCAATATCACTGGTGGTACTTGGTAATTCTGCTCAGCTTCCTGCACAAAGTGAGTTTGTTTCCACTTCTAGACTCACTTCCCACCATCCCCTACTTATCCCTACCTTTAGGGCATCCCAATATTCCTTTTGACCAGCTAAATGCTAGCCCTTCGTTAAAACCTAGTTCCAGCAGAATGTGGTAACACATACCTGTAACTCTAGCACTTAGGAGGCTAAGGAAGGAAGGAGGGTAGTTACGTTTTTAGGCCAGCCTGGGCTACATAGCGAGAGCCCAATCTCAGCAACTAAACAAACAAACAAAAAAAAAAAATGGAAAATAAGACAAAACAAGGCAATTATCATCTGGAGTAGGGAGGATCCTTAGAGATTATTGGGTCCAGTGTTTCCTAAATCCCATTGATCATCAGAATCACCTATGGGATTAGTACACACACTGAATTGTCTGCCACATCCAAGACCCATCGGCGAACTGTCTCCTGGAAGATTTGGCAATCAAACTTTAACATGGCAAGATTCCATTTAGAAGCAGTAATCTCCCTAAACCTACAAAATGCTAAATGCTTGCTTGATATGGGGACATAATATTGAGTATATATTGGGGTCTCCAAGACACTTTCTCAATAGCTTGAGAGAGAAGAGATTCTTTTAGTTAAATATTGTTACACATATATAGTTCTATATAGCTGTAAATACTGAATTAGCGCACGGCAAACAATTGCTCCAATGTTTCATGGAGATTATAACCTTAAATTCTTAAAATAACTCATTCTGGTAGAGTCTATTTTCTTCATTTCAGGAGGAGAAACTTGGAATCATGACTGTTAAGTGTCTTACTCGAGGCCTCCTCACTTCCAGTTTCCAGACTTAGGATTCAAACTCCAATTAAGTGGCCCTATAGCAAAAGCATTTGCCACTCTGCTGTGATGACTACTAAGCCCTACTGTGTTCATCCTTTGGGAAACTCTTTCACTCTCACTCTTTTCCAGCATGTCTCTCTTCTTACCTCAGGGTTTCACTTTGTAGCTCATATGGGCCTAGAACTATGTAGTGAGAGCTGACCTCAAACTCACAGTGATCAGTCCCAGATTCCCAGTACTTGGGATGCATGGACCAACATGCCCAGTTCTTCTGAGTACCTCTGCATGAGAGCTGACATAAGGAAAAAGAATGTTCATTACCTTGCTTTACCTCAGCTGGGAACCATGTATCAGACAATGCAAACTTTTCATGTCCTGAGCATGGTCACAAGTAACCAGGAAAGCACCGCACCATGGGTATTTTTGGAGGTTACAAATAAAAGTCAAGGGCTGGACAATTTTATGCACACAAAGTCTTTAGGAAGGATGAATTGTACACATATGTATGCAAGGCTGCCATTCAGTTGGGTTGTACTAATTTGGTCATCTTGGTTGTCAGATACTTAGGCATTCTTTTACATAGATTGGTAAGCAATAGCTTCCCTAAGTTTCCTAGGTGCCACTTGACATCTCCCTTGATAATGTTTTATAAATGTAAACCAGATAGAGGGTTAAAAACTGGCCCAACTAGGAAGCTTCCAAGATTTGTTGGTTCCTAAAGGTTTTTATTACTATACCTCCTGTGTATGTGCCTACCCACTTCTATGTTCCAAGGATGTGGAAAGAACAAACCAAGAACTAGTATGTGAGCTATCTGAGGGCAAGAGATGTGGCACCGTGCCTGTTTTATGAACTGCAATATTCCTATCCTACACAAGAGGCCAGAATAGCAGGGATCTGATAACAGTTTCACGAATTAGTGAATGAGTTAGAAGCTCTTGTCAGGGCAGGTAATTCTGTTTGAAAGATACACATAATCAACTAGGTTTTAGAGGAAAAGGACATTATTAGAAGAATGCCAAGTAGTGTAAAGAATAGTTAGAGGGCAATGAAAACTAAGAAATGCACAAGGAGGAGAAAGAAAGCAGCCTGGCCATCACAAAGGGGCCACAAAGTGGAGAAGCTGTAGCATCAGATGTGGGAGGAATGGGAGGGAAGAAGGTGCAGATGGATATGGTGGAAATGTTAGTTTCTTTGTTCTGCAAATCAGTCTGGTACTTCTGAGTTTAGGCTGTCTAGATAGCTAGAACCTGGGCTTCCTTCATTCAACCACTATTTATTAATACCTTTTCTGTGTCGGGTGTTGTTCCAGGTACTTGGGATACAGTACTCAAAAAACAGTCGACACCCTTTTGAGGTGATATTCTAATGAGGGACATAGATAACAAACATGTTAACAGTGTTTCAAGGGAATTTGAGATGATCAAGCCATTCTGGAAAAACAATCTGGCAGTTATTTAAACTAAACACACACTTACTATATGACCCAGCAATCACACTCTTGAGCATTTATCTCAGAGGAATGAAGACTTATGCTCACAAGAAACAAAAATGTTTATAGCAGCTTTATTTATAATAGCCTCAAATTAGATGCAACCCAGATGCCCTTCAATGGTGGATGATTAACTAAACTGGTGCATTCACACCATGGGATACTATTTGACAATAAAGGCAACAAAATATTGCTACACACAATTTGAATGAATCTCAAGGGCAATATGCTGAGTGAAACAAAGCTAAGTCCCAAAGGTTCCATGTAATTTTATGCCATATTGTTCCATTTCATAGTATTGTTGAAATAAGACAGATAGGGAGAACAGATTAGTGGTTAACAGGGATTTCAGATGGAGTGGGAGGAGTGGGTGTGTCTGTTTAAGGGCATCACAAGGAATCTCTCTTTTTTTTTTTTTTTTTTTTTTGTGGTAGACTGTTCCAGTGTCTTGATTGTATTGATGGATGTGTAAATGTACTGCCGATAAATTCACATGAAATTGTGTATATGTATAAGATCAATGCTGATTTCCTGAAGAGGAAAAAGAAAAGTTTATTCTTTTTGGCACAGGGTCTTACTATGTGTGATGACTACTATTGGCTGATAACTTGACTTCATCTAGAATGAACTAAAACACAGGTGGCTGATTACACACCTGTGAGGTTTCTTTTCTTAATGCAATCTTTTGAGGTGGGAAGCCACACCTTCTGTTGGCGGCTTCTGTAAAGGACACGGAAGAAGGAAGCTTGCTCTCTTTCCCGGCTTCTTCTCACTGGCAAGTCCATTCTTTCATTGGCATTAAAGCCTACTTCTTTGAGATTCCACTGTATACTAAAGACCAGCTGCGAAATCTAGCCTCAAGGGTTGAACTGAATATGTATATTCATATATATTATATCTGCATATGTATTCATTCTATAAGTCTGTTCCTCTAGAGAACCCTGACTAATACCTCATGCTGCTTACCTGTCACTCAAGATTTGAAGTGCTGAGGCTGCAGGCCTGAGCCATTGCTCTGATTTCCTAATTTTGATATTACGTTCTATACTTATGGAAGATGTAACCATTACTAACAACAGGCTATAGAATACCCATGATTTCTCCATACTAATTTTGCAATTTTCTGTGGCTACAATTAGTTTAAAAGAAAAGTTTTTAAAAATACAGTTGTTTGAGCTTTGAGGAAAAATTAACCAGTAGCCAGAGATAACGATGGATAGATACTGATTTAGAAATGGGAATCAAGCCAGGCATGGTGGTGCACACTTTCAAACCCAGCACTCAGGAGACAGAGACAGAGGGGATCTCTGAGTTTGACACCAGTGTCACACAGAGTGAGTTCTAGGACAGCCTGAACTACCCAGAGAAACCCAGTCTCAAAACACCAAAAAGAGTTGGGAGTAGTCAAGAAAAGCATCTTCGAAAATGTGACATTTGAAAAGACCACATTAACAGAGCAACCCTGCACCTCTAATCATGGACAGGGCAAGTGGACACAAGATCTCATGTAACTCAGGCTGTCCTTGAATAGACTATGTAGCAGAGACTACCCTTCAACTGATCCTCGTGCCTCTGCCTTCTGAGTGTGGTAACTGCAGGTGTGGCTAGAATAGTAAATTCTAACCTTGCAAAATGCCTGCTTTGAGGGTAGAACTAGTCCTTATTTTCAAGACAGGATAGGTAGGGATTGACTGCCCACTGCTCACTAGGCAACTACACATTGTGCAAGTAAAGTGGGGAGAGGACTATTCTTAAAGCTCATCGAGGGCCAGGGCTTGTTTTTTCAGATGTAAAGAGATGTAAGTAAGTAAGGCCTGTTTGCCTAGGGTATTGTGCATGTTGTTGTACATGTGAGAATGCTATGGGTATGTGTGTATATGCAAGTGTGTGTGAATGAGTAGTGTGTTCACATGTATGTGTAAGTTTGAAAAGAGCTGTGCACCCCTGAGCAAGGTAGCAAGTTCCAGGTTGAATTTGAACCCTGCTTTTTTGATTTGTGAACCTCAGTGCTCCATTTCTAGTTTTACAGATAAACATGTCTTTCATTGAAAACTCTTTCCCTCCATCTGTATCTGGTGTCTGGAAAATCCCACCCTTCTCTCAGGGTCCAGCTTTGGTTCTGTCTTCTTCAATGGTGTGTGCCATAAGTGCTGGGGTACAAGAAAGTTTTGTGACACTAGGAAATGTCATACAGGCTGGAGGTGGAGTGAGGGTTAGAAGCTTTGCATCTGGTTTGTGATTTAAGTCAAGGCTGCTGTAAAGATACACGCTAGTAATGGACACCGATGTAATCCAATGTCTAGGAGGGGGAAATTGGAGCTGTGGCCTTCTGATAGCAGAGGTGTTAGTGTTGATTAGTATGATAATGTATGCTTAGGAAACATTCTACAACTCCAAATCTCAATTTACAGATTAGAAAAGGGGATTCATCCAAGGTCACATGGCTAGCTTCTGAATGTATCAGGAGAAAGTGGAAGCTCTGTTCCAACTCTGTCTCACTATAGAACTTGGCTGGCCTGAAACTGGTTATGTACTCTAGGCCGGCTAGAAATCTCAGAGATCCACTTTTCTCTGACTTCTAAGTGCTAAGATTAATGGTGTGAGCCCGCCTACCCGGCCCAACTTCATTTTTTATTAGATATATTCTTTATTTACATTTCAAATGATTTCCCCTTTCCTGGTTCCTCTCCCCAAGTCCCATAAGCCCTCTCCTGTTCCCCTGTTCCCCAATCAAGCCCTGCCCACTCCCTGGTACTCCCCTACACTGCTGCATAGAGCCTTTCCAGGACCAGGGCCCTCTCCTTCCTTCTTCTTGGGCATCATTTGATATGTGAATTGTTTCTTGAGTATTCCGAGCTTCTGGGCTAATATCCAATTATGAGTGAGTGCATACCATGTGTGTTCTTTTGTGATAGGGTTACCTCACTCAGGATGATATTTTCCAGTTATATCCATTTGTCTAAGAATTTCATGAATTCATTGCTTTTAATAGCTGCATAGTATTTCATTCTGTAAATATACCACATTTTCAGTATCCGTTCCTCCGTTGAGGGACATGTGGGTTCTTTACAGCTTCTGGCTATTATAAATAGGGCTGCTATGAACATAGTAGAGCATGTGTCCTTATTACATGCTAGGGAATCCTCTGGGTATATGTCCAGGACTGGTATAATGGGGTCCTCAGGTAGTATTATGCCCAGTTTTCTGAGGAACAGCCAGACTGATTTTGGGAGTACCAGCTTGCAATCCCACCATCAGTGGAGGAGTTTTCCTCTTTCTCCACATCCTCGCCAGCACCTGTTGTCTCCTGAGTTTTTGATCTTAGCCATTCTGATTGGTGTGGATTAAAGACTTCCACATAAAACCAGACACACTGAAACTAAGAGAAAAGAAACTAGGGAAGACCCTTGAGGACATGGGCACAGGTGAAGATTTCCTGAACAGAACACCAATAGCTTATGCTCTAAGATCATGAATTGACAAATGGGACCTCATAAAATTACAAAGTTTCTGTAAGGCAAAGGACACTCTCAATTGGACAAAACAGTAACCAACAAATTGGGAAAAGATCTTCACCAACCCTACATCAGATAGAGGGCTAATATCCAATATATACAAAGAACTCAAGAAGTTAGATCCCAGAGAGTCAAACAACCCTATTAAAAAATGGGGTACAGAGCTAAACAAAGAATTCTCAACTGAGGAATATCGAATGGCCGAGAAGCACTTAAAGAAATGTTCAACATCCTTAGTCATCAGGGAAATGCAAATCAAAACCAACTTCAATTTTTTTAATGAAATGTTTATGTGGTGCTGGGAGTCTAACCCAGGACACTGAGCATGCTAGACAAGTACTGTATCATTTTCATCTCTAGGCACCCCAACCATGAAAATGCTTCAAATGTAGTACCAGGTCTCACACATCACAGGCCAGGTGCATAGTCTTCATGTGGATGAATAAAAGTAGCACCCACTCCCTGCCAGGGCTTTATGGGAGATAGGCACATTCAAGTGGAGCACAGCAAAACCATGGCCGAAAACAGACTCTAAACTGGGGCAGGGAGCGATTTAACTTGGTAAAGCAGAGGACATGCTGCAGAGCAGAGCTCTACACAGCTCTTCAAAATTGTCAGCCCTGAATATGGGAGTAGATAGCATGTTTACCTTCACTCCTAAATCTGTTGCCTCTCGTGTCTGTCCTACTCTCTGATCCCACTTCCTTCCTAGGTCTCTGATACCCTTTCCATCCTAGGGTGCTATTTTCCATAATGGAGTCACTTCTTCTTAGGCAGGAGGCAGGATGAAGGGCAGATGGCACAGAGGCTCACTCACCTGATGAGTGTGCAGAACTGTAAGAACGATGGATTCCTTAGCACTCCTATGGAGAAAAGAGGGAACAGGAGAGCAGTATATCATGCACTAGGTATTCATCTGGTACAAGAAGCACCACCAGAATGTTCCCTTGGGTTGCATTCAGGTATATGGATTAGGACAGAGGATAATCTGAGGATCAGCATGAATGCCTTGCTTCTCATCATTTGTGGAGGCCGACACAAACCCCATCCGTATTGGTTCATACAGGTGCTCAGCAATGGTATTGGCATTACCTCCGGGCTTGTCATTTCTCAGGTTTTCTTTTCACGTTCCCTCTCACATGCTCTGTAGAAATCACTAAACCTTAGGTACAATTTTATCTGTAGACTAGAAAATTCTCAAGGAAAACGACAGGCCTGAATTATAGAACTCAAAGGGCACACAGCCAGAGAGTCCTGGGAGTCATGTACAATGATTATTGGCAATTTGGTATTTAAGCAAGAAGAGAAACTCAAAGAAAAAACCCAAAGGAGGTCATTTGGTCATTGTGACTCATACTCAACAGATTTGTTTTAATTGAGGGACGAAGAAATGAGAGCCAGGGAGCAACAGATGGAAGCCCAGACTCTCCAGATAGCAAATATTCAAAAGGATGAAGAGTCCAAAACTCTTCCAACAAGAATTATGCCAGCGATCAAAGAGGCTGTGGGGTATGAAAATTCTTTCCCAGGAATATATAATCTTTTAAAATAACTGAGTAAAATGGGAATAGTTTTCCCTGAAGGAGTTTTCCATTTCCTTGTTAGCCTTTTTCAAATGTTTATTTAAAGGCACCCAAGGAGAGTCATGCTGGGTCTGACACCATATAATACACCTAGAATTCCAGTACTTAGATGGCAGAGGCAGGAAGATCATGAGTTTGAGGCCAGCATGGACTACACAGTGAGACCCTATCTCAAATAACACCAGCAGCAGCAAGCAGCAGCAACAGTATGAAATCTACCTTCATATTTGGTTATTCATATTTTGTCTAAGACTCCTGCCTAAGGACTTCTAGTGAACATTTCCCAAATTTGTTGAGGCAAAGTCTATTCATTAATCAGCTCCGAGATCTAGGAAGTTACCAGAGCAAAGAGCTGAATTATAGGGAGAATTTTCAGCAAGCAGTTCATCTTGAGTAGGGAAGGGGCATTTGGTCACCTGCTCCAGTCCTCGCCAGCTATCCCCATTCTGTTATGAAGAAAACGAGTTTTTACAGTGATTTACAGGGCTCTCTACAAGCTGGACTTTTCTTCTATGATGTTTCATCCCTTATCATACCAGACTCCCGGGGCATCTCCCCTGTTCCTCCTTTAGGGAAGACAACAGTACTGTCTTAAGGATCTTTATACTGGCTCTTCTTTAGCCAAGGGCTTTGCTACCTTCAAGTCTGTCTTCACATGTCACCTTCTCAGTGAAGCCAATAGTAGACACTGTTTAAGGTTACATTCTTCACTATTGTGCCCAGAAATCTGACCTTCAAAATCTTTATTTACGTCTTATATATTGCATGTACAATTACTTACCCTGTTCACTGTGGAGTTTCTTTTCACTAGACTGCAAATGCTAATAAGCCAAGAGGTTTTGTCTCTTATTCACTGCTGTGTCTTCAATGCCTAAAGAAGTATCTGGTGCATAGTAGACAATAATGCATATTCATTGAGTGAATGGATGGATGGATGAGCCATTAGCACCTGAGTTATAAAAAGAGCAAGGTTTGCTTTTACACTGAAGAAGCTCCAGACTCCCTTACAAAATTGGACTACTTTGCTCTAGGGTTTGAAGCTATCCACTAGAAGCAAAGAAGGACTTCTGATGGGCCAGCTGAAAGAACTCCCACATGTAACAGCGGGGGTAAAAGGGAGTTCTCTCTAGACTGGTGTAGTAGTGGAGGGTGAAGGGGATAGTGTGAGGAGTAAGGCAATGTAAAGGAGAGTTGAATTTGAAGAAGAGACAAACAAGGGTCGTTAGGGACCAGAGGTATTTGGAGTTACAGGGTGTATATATGACAAAGAGGATCTACTCAGGACAGAACAGTCCAATACCCATCAAGCAGACTGGAGCCTGCTGTACTGTACGCAGAGTGCAAAGTCAGCCTCAGAAAGTCAGGGAGTATCTCTGGGAGCAGCTGGTCTGTGGGGAGTCCCAAAGAGATAGAAGAGAAGTAAAACACTCTGAACCAAGTGCAGGAGAAGACAGATGCAAAGATGAAGGAAGATCACATATAGGAGAGAGAGAGAGAGAGAGAGAGAGAGAGAGAGAGAGAGAACCAAAGTTCTGCAAACTGAGATTAGTTTATTGAATTTACTCCTTACTTTTATCCTGTTTCTTATGAAGAAAACTATGCAAAAGTGTGAGCATGTGGTATGGGACAAGGTGTGTGTGTGTGTGTGTGTGTGTACATGTGTGAATGTAAGGGATGGGCAAAGTCAGAGTAATTACTCTGAATTTATGAATGACTGACACTTTTCTTTCTCACTGGTTCCCATCTGTGAAAGACATTAAGGTGACATGAATATTGAGGACAGAATCAACCAACCAACCAACCAACCTCTCTCTCTCTCTCTCTCTCTCTCTCTCTCTCTCTCTCTCTCTCTCTCGTGGTGTGTGTGTGTGTGTGTGTGTGTGTGTGTATGTGTGTGTGTGTATTGGATTCTCATCAATCACTTGGCTCATCCCACTATACAGTAAGAATGTGTGTGTGTGAGTGTGTGTGTGTGTGTGTCTGTCTCTCTGTGTGTGTGTGTGTGTGTATGTGTGTGTGTGTGTGTATTGGATTCTCATCAATCACTGGGCACATCCCACTGTTCAGTAACTGCCAAACTTCAAAACTCCAAAACAAAAGGACTTGGGTGCAGAGACAAGTTGGGGAGGACAGTGCAGCAAGGCACATTTTTTGTCTACTCATGTCACTAGCCTGTGGTGACCCTTACTGGCTGATAGCCACACTTGTAGTTGGCCAGGAGCTCTGGCTAGAGCTGTTCTTCCTCAGAGGGTTTCTTCCCAGGGCCTTGAAAAATAATGGTAGCCATTTGCTACTGGTGGGACGGGGTGGGGACACTGCTCAGTTCCTGTCAAGGCCCCAGAGGCCCCTGTTACCTGATGAGTTCTATGAACCTCTCCCTGGGGGCTTCACTCACGTCCTCCTCATTAATAGCCACAATCTGGTCACCAGCCAGGAGCTTGTCCTCAGAGGGGCCTCCTGCAGAGGAGAGGAGAGAGGCATGAGGGCTCAGAGCTACTGCCAGGAATATGCACGTCTGGGCAAAAGCCATGGTGCCTGAGGGAGTCAAGCCAATAAAGAGAGAGAACTCCAGGGGAGGCCTGCGAATCATGAAGACTGAGGTGTGGTAGCAGAGGGGTTCTAGTTCTGGCTTCTGCCCATAGAGGACAGAGGGATGAAGAGAGAGAATGGAGTATAGCTCCTTTAGCAGGGAACAAGTCTCCAAGCTCAGACACAGTAAGTGCCTGCCTGGCTCGAAAGAGGAACAGAGACTTGTGTCTCATTTGAGAGGTCTACTTAGGTACAATGAATGGTTTCCGGACTGCTGGAGGTGGGTACAATGACAAGAGCAAAAGGAAGAATATTCTCACTCGGATATTATCCACATTTATTCATACGCTTGGAGAGGGAGAATGGATTTTGAGACTTATAGGGTTTAACTTTTTCCAACCCTGAGGGATACTATCCCTTACAAAAGTCTAAACAAACTACAGGTCCCTTAGGCAGCAGGAAATCTGATGCTGCTTTTCACGGTTCCCTTTCCCATCTCCAAGGGTGAGGTTAAGAACAGATCTGTGGGGAAGCTATGTGCTTTGGTTACAGTGAAGGGTGGGATGGAGAGGTGTCATGGGCTGTGCTGCCTCTGCTAACTAGGAAAATAAGGAGTCAGATCCAGCATGACCTTCATAGTTATCTATGGCCATTTTAATAGGCCAGATCCCAACTTTTCTCTGTACAAAGAAATGCGCTGCCTATTTCCCCTCAAAAACATATACATAACAAATCTGTCAGTCAAGACCGGGTGTGATGGCACGGGCCTATAATCCCAACTGCTAGGGAGGCTGAGACAGGAAGATCTGAAGTTCAAGAATGCCAGGGCTACTAAGTAAGTACAAGGCCAGTCTGGGAAAATCAGCACGACCCTATGACAAGACCCTGTGTGAAGACAGGCGAGAAGTAAGGGTTTGTTTTAGCCCAGCATACATGGGGTTGAAAATGCAAGTACAAAAATAAAAAAGAGTCACCTGAGCATATATCAATGGCTCTGGAGCCAGGGACTCATATGCTGGCACAGCAAGAAGGTGTCACCAATGGAACAGTGAGGGAATATAGTAGGGCATGCCCTGCCAGCTCAGTGACTTCAGGAATTGTAGGCATGTGGTTGACAGTCATACTCTTTGCAGCCGCTGAACTGGACTCCAATCCTGCAGTTGCAATTCACTGTGTGACCTTGAGTGAGACTTTGAATGTCTCCTAGTTGCTTATCTGTTAACTGAGAAAATGACAGTACCCATACATCATAAGAATCGTGGGAAGATAAAGGAGATGATGAATGTATAGTACTTAAAAAGCGGACTAAGCCAGGTAAAGCTGCTCACACCTGGAATCCTAGTACTTGGGAAGTGGAGGCAGGCAGATCAGGAGTTCAAGGCCAGTCAGAGTCACACATCGAGTTAAAGGCCACCTTGGGCTGCATAAAAGCTTGTCTCACCAATGGGACAAAACAAAGGATACAAAATAGATGATCACTGTTGGTGAGAGCTGACTAAATGGTGGTTATTGGATCTTCCATTTGCTTTATTCCTTCTATCTACTTCGGTCAAAACCAAGTATCTTTGGCTAGGGATGTAACTCTGTTGGTGGAGTGCTTAGCCCTTAGGCCATGGGCTTACTCTGCAGAACCACATAAACTGCATGTGGTGGTGCACAGCTGTGATCCTAACACTGGAGAGAGACTAAGACAAGACAAAGTCCAAAGATAGCCTGGGCTACATAGCTTATATCCAGCCATCCAGGGCTGTGCAAGACCCTGTCTCTAAAACAAATAAAAAGCCAACCAAAAGAAAATCACAGTCTCTTAGGTGGAGGCTACTTTACCTATTTCCCTTCCTTCTTCAGGGATGGGATCTGAGGGAAGGGCTTTTTCCCAGCCTTCAGATTCTGTTTACTTGGAAGTTAATGTAGGGGTTCCTGGTGGTCTGTTGTTATACTAACTTTTACCTACACCTTTTTTTCCAAGACAAATTTGATTTCTGATCAGAAGACAAACTCTTTTGCCAAACTGCGTGACTGACTCAGGAGCCTTAGGTCATCCACAAACTCCTGTATTGAATTTTGTTTGCTTGTGCCCTCCAGTTGAAGAGAATTTACAGAAAAATATTTTTTTCCTTTTCCTTTGAGGATAGTGAAATTCATCAAATTTCTGCAAGACCGGTTCGTACTCTGGCTGCTCTTTTTGACTGAGTGAGAAACCATTGTAAACATCTCAAGCCTCAGGCCTAGCAAGGGAGAAATAAAGCTCCTTTTTGTCAGTGCAT
Source organism: Apodemus sylvaticus (assembly GCF_947179515.1). Taxonomy (NCBI): domain Eukaryota; kingdom Metazoa; phylum Chordata; class Mammalia; order Rodentia; family Muridae; genus Apodemus; species Apodemus sylvaticus. Next base: position 102,007,428 of record NC_067495.1, on the reverse strand, counting down.
AGGAGATTCAAACACAACCATGCTCTGGCTCTATTTCATTCATGATGACAGGGCTTTCTGCTTGGGGACAGGTATTCCTTTTCCTATTCTCCTGTGGTTCCTTTCAAGCCCAACCTGCCCCTCACCTACTCAGACAGGCTGTGAGCAAAACACTTGTCCAGCTGCTCCCTAGGTGACTGACCCTGCTATGCCTCAGTTTCCTCATTTGTAAAATGGGAGTGGTGCCTCTTACCTTGCTGACCTTTCTGTGAGGACTAAGCAAAAGGAAATGCAGAACATGGGAGATGCTTCAACAATGGGAGATCTTGCTACTGCCAGTCTGGCCTGAGACAGTTGGCTGTTCTAGTTTACCCAACTCACCAGTGGTCTTGGTCCTATTTCTCATCTTCACTGGCTCATCTTTCTCATGAATAGTCTTTACAGCCTGGAGGTCAGAATCTGTGTGTGTGTGTGTGTGTGTGTGTGTGTGTGTGTGTGTGTGTGTGTGTGTATACATCAGAAAATAGCTTTGTGGAGCTGATTCTTTCCTTCCATGTTTTTGTGGGTTCCAGAGATCAAACTTAGGTCATCAGGCCTGCACAGTAAGTGCTTTTAGGCACTAAGAAATCTCTCTGGCCCCCAGATTCTTGAGGACAGGAGCAGTGTCTTATGCTTCCCTGCAACACTGCTGGGCTTAGAGTTGGCATTCTATAAATACTCGTTGAATTAAATTGAATGGTACTTTCTCATCCAGGGTATTGCATCTCTCCTATGCATATTCAGTGCAAAGGAAAGGTTTGTTTTTGTTTTCTCCAAATTCTCTTAACTGCAGTCTTTGTCTCAGGCCCCAAGTCATTCAATGGTTTGGCATTAGTTGGCAAATCTTTACCTACTCTTGGTAAATTACTCAGTAAGCCCATATACTTGGATGCTCTGCTTTCTTGGAAGATAGGTAGGCACTGAAGATAAAAGCCAGGGGCTGGAAGTACCCTCTGAGGGACACCTACCTGGCCTCACAGATCGAACCACCACAGGTCTCTCACTGCCAGCCACGAAGCCAAAGCCATATATAGGGTCTCGGTGTATGGTCACTTGTCGTAGTGTCTCTGCTGGCAGCTGTACACATTCCATATCATTTGCGCTCTCTTCCTGCATCACATGACTGGGGGAAGGGGAAGATAGGAGCAAAAAAGATGCAAAGGGAACTAAGCCTCAAAACCAGCTTGGAAGACATCAATTATGGTTCTGGCTATGATACCTGGGAGACCACAGCTTAATTTCCTACATGTTTTGGGACCAGCAGAAGCAATGACTACCATCATAGTTCATACTGGAGTAAGAGAGAGGAAGGAGAAGCTACTAGTCTTCAGGAGAAACTGGTGTCATGGGAATTGCAAGTCACACTAATTCTTTATGGTGTTGGGACTGTAGAAGAAGCCCACATGCACATGTATTGTTCTGAAGTTACTGGTATCACCTATCTTAATTGACTATTAACTCCCTAAAGAAATCTACACCTCCCCCAACCAGGGAACAAGCCACAAAAGCAGGCAAATAAGTGGGAAAGGAAATGTGAAGTCATTCGAGAACAAGGAACATCTTCATGAAGTCCTTGTGCAATTTTAAACTTTAATGTCTATTAGGTAATATATAAAAAGGAACTATTTAGGTGGCATATATAAACAAGCGTGCTAATGTTCAGGCCCATTACTTTACACAATTGTATATAATGCCAACTTATTTCACTTAATGGGACAGCTGGAAAATGGCTCCTCTGGGCCAGAAGGGGAGCTTCTTGAGGCTGCTGACAGATCTGAAACTCAGCCAAGGCTGGGGAAGAGGAAACACTTCCCTCACACCTGGAGAAGATTCCGTGTTGTTCTCTTGATGCTTACACCTTAAGCTCCTGAAGGTTACCACTACACAAAGAGCTGTATAGAGAGCTTCTACACCAAAGGCCAGGACGAGGCATACTTCAGGTTGATAGGCCTGGGTGTAGCATTCGGATGAAGAATCCTGAGGAATGTGAGCTCAAGGACAGTAGAGTTTGTGGGACACTGGGTCCCTGGGATGAGGGAGTTAGTAAGACGGGGAATGATGGTCTAGAAGAAGGACAAATCAGGCAGAAATGGAAGAGAGAGGGCCAGAAACAAGGCACTCAGAATCTTAGCAACTTGCATTGGCCCCCCTGTATCCTCGGGATTTCAGGCGTAGCAGATGAGCCTAGGTTCCTTACCCCAGTATATCTATTCCCTAAAATTAAAGGTCTATCCAGGGTCCTTGAAAACAGAGGAGTAGGAGTTAATTAATTAAACTAGTATAAGGTCTGTACTAGGATGTGGGAGGCTTTGACCCTATGAGAATGATGCAATTGTTGACTAAGAAATTCCAACTACTTCAGTGGCAGGTGGGTTCAAGCAGCTAGGTTGTTTATTAGGAATCAACTAATTAGAGTAAGCTTTGGACTATTTGTGGGGGAGATGGGACTTAGAACAATTGTATAAAAGATAAATGATAGTCCAGCAGAGACCTTGCAGCTAGCTCTCTCTAGCACCAGGGCTGATATGAATGCAGCCACATGTACTCTAGCTATACCTAATATGGCCTGGAGACCTGTCTGTTATCCCTTAGGGAGGTAGAACGGGATGCTAGGAAAGGGCCAGCCTCTAAAAGGCAAATCTAGAAGCTGGCTCCCCCCTTCTTCCTACCATAGTAAGACAAATGAATGCTTTCTAACTGAAAGGCGCAAAACAGCTGGAAAGTGGTTTGGCTATTGTCCTGGATAAGTATTTTTTGGGGGAAGGACAGGGGCTCTTTGAGAATGTGACCTGAGGTGCTTTTCTGACTTCAGTTTCTGTTGGTAGGAACAAATTTGGATTTAAAGTGAGCCAGAGAACATTGTCTTGGGTTACCATCTTGCCTCAGCCTTGAGGTTGCTGCTCTAATGAGCCTTTGTCTCTTGCCATCCAGCCTCCAAGACATAAGAAGCCTCTTCCTGGGATGATATAAACTGGTTGCCAGTGTGGGTACCAAGTGTGGCAGAGTGGGTGGCTGAGATCCTATAGGGCTGCACAGACCCAGGTGTGGGCACCAAAGAGACTGCAGGTATGCCAAAGAAGTATTCTGTCCTGTTCTGAACTCACCCTCCCATCCCAACCACTAATAATCCAGCGCCCCCCCCCCCCCCGGCCATTTTCTTTTCCTTCAGCTTTCAGTGGTCCTAGAGGTACCACACCACCAGTACTGATGAAAACAGTCACTCTTGGAGCCAGAGCAACCAATGAGCCAGAAGCCTTTAGTGACATATTTTTGCTTTATTCTTCTTACCCACAATTGTCCATCAATGTGTATTTATTGAATAACTACTCAGACAGTCCATCCCCGAAGACACTGAGAAGCTTTAGGTCTTTGACTATGAAGAGCTACCAGTCTCACCAGTCTAACCAGAAGAGAAAGACAAGGGTCTGATGCATACAAAAATTGAAGTGTGGTTGAGATCAGTAGATGAACTTGTCAACAAATTCAGCCATATAAATTCACAGAAAGGTTGTAAAAGTTGGAGAAGGTGCCGTGAAGGGTGTGGGGATGTTTCCGGATGGCCAGGAAAGGACAGAGTGTGGAAGAGATGGGAACCCAAGCTCTCTCTTTCTCTCACAGGGGATGAAGCTATTCCATCACCAAAGTCATGGCTCCAGGTGAAACTTAAATCACATTTTGTTCGCCATTAAGATTGTTCCAGAGCTGAACTAACTGTCCCTAACTGGATCCTTCTCAATTCTACAAGAATCTGATGTGTCCCAGTGCCTAGGCCTTCCCACACATCTTGAGTCACGGCAGAAACCTCTATTAACAGGCCCAGGAGGCCATTTTAGAATCCAAATGGAAGGTCTTCCTTTCCTCCTGTGGTCTGCATTTTTCAGTGTCTGCAGCCCAGTCCCTCTGAAATTTGCTAAGTGTCTGGAGACTTGGGAGTGTCACTGAAGGCAAGCAATGATGGATGAGAGGAGCTCAGCTGTCCAAAGGCCATATGACTGCCTTCCTGGGGAAACTAGGCAATTTGACTTGGCTCCTGTTCTCTCCAAACAGGTTAACTCTGAGAAAAATTATGAAGCAGCCAGAGCTCATGAGTCCTTCATTGCTTTATTTCTGGTGTCTGCTATTTACTTCCATCCTTTGCTCCCAAACATACAACACCTTCATCCTGTCCCTGTTTTTTACTCAAGGTCTCTAAAGTACCAGCTCATCTTACACTAGGGTGACCCTCTCCATCCAGTGATTCAAGCACAAGTTCTAGCCTTTTCCTTCTGTCTCATAGTAACAACCTTTTAGATCCATGTGCTTCTTTGCATATTGACACCTATTACCTCATTTGAGAAAAAGTACTTTCCCATCCATTATCTCCTCCAAGCTGCTATCTGTCCTGCCAAAGAGGTGAGGTGACTGCCCCCCCCCCACCCCTGCCCCCAGCCCTCAAGGTAGAAGGAGCAGACATCCTCAGAAGCTGAGCACATCCGGGATCCAGCTGGAGCCAAATCTCCTTGGCAGGTCCTGAAATCCCAGCACTACCAGCTACATGCCGTCAGACTCTGGGACCCCTGACCACCCAGAATTTCCATTGCAAGACGGCTCATACCCCGTGAATAGCAGCAAGCCACGTCTCAGCTAGGCCTGGGTACTCAGCATACATTGTCATTAACCTGTCTCTGATCCTGTTCACACTGTGTTGTTGGGGAGAAAGAAATGAGATCATGGTTACAGACAAGAAGCACTTAGAAGGTTAAGCATATGACATGAATGTAGAGGTGACAATATTATGGGTAGCATTATTCAGGGTGACTGACCAGAAGAACAGAGGAAGGGAGCCAAAAGGACCCTTCACCCAAAGTCACACCCTTCATTTTCAAGAGACAGCCTCATAATGCACTCTGCTTCTTCATTAGCCAGCGAGCCCATTTCCTGTCCCAATTATCAGACAATCTGACTGCAATTGAATGTCTTGATTCCTCTGTGGACTAACCTGATCTCCATCACTGGCCAAAGAGAAACCAGGAGCTGTAGTTTGAGCTAACAACTGTTGCTAGGCTGGATGAGGAGGCTAAAGACAGATGAACTGACAGGAAAATGAAATGGTTCTGAGCGAATGCTCTGTCTTCTTATGCTTTGGGGCACAAGGACTAAAATGTTACAGTTACATTGCCAGGCATTGGCTTTTACTTCTCCATCCTTCCTTGCCTTTGGCTCCTTTTTCTTTACATTTGGTTGGCTCCTTGGGGAGTCTTGTCATTCTCCTTGAAACTGGCAGGATTCGGAGCCATGTGGCGCCAATTAGCCCTCTGATTCCAGTAACTGGAGCCTGACTCTTCTGGAAGCTCCAAAGATGCAGCACAGCAGGCAAGCAGCTGGGTCCCTATGAGATGGCATGGACTCCAGGTGGCAGTAACAGGAGTCCCATCCCTGGAGTTCTGAAATAGCCCCTCTGGGGGTAGAAGTCTTTCCCCTTGTAAAGGTGCCCTCATCTCTCATTCTAGCTGGCTGCTTCTTACTATGTATTGCTCTTCAAATTTTAATGTGCACATGGGTCATGTGTGAGTATTACCAAATTATTCTGAGATAGCAGGTCTGTAGTCAGCTCTGACATTCTGACACTTTTCAGGGTGATACCGCTATTGAGTATAGTTTGGTATGTAAGGACATTATCCTTAGACGACAGGAGGATCACAGTCAGGTGGGAGAGTTGAGGTCTTTTTTTTTTTTTTTTTTTTTTACTTAGTCTTGTTGCACCATCAAAGGTCCCAATTACAACACAACTGTTGCCAGGGATGTATAATCCCTGTATAATCCGAGGAACTGGGACACATACGTAGGAATAAGAGTTCAAGGTCATCCTCCTCTACAGAAGGCAGGCGAGGCTACATGAGACCTTGTTTCAAAAATACTAAAAACCATATCAGTAAAAAAAAAAAGGTTCATTATCATCCATCAGGAACACATTAATTTCTGTAAACAAAGCTCTGGACGGCTGACTCAGATTTATCTGAGGAATGCATATGGAGATCTCTAAACATTCGTAAAATGAGACAGGCAAGAGCTAGGAGAAGAAAAATAGGAATAGGTTGATTTGGCCCTACTGGAGAATTTGGTCAGCCAAGGATTAGTTCAAATACTAGAGATGCCAGGGAGTCAGGTAAGTTAGATGTTGAAAGAAAGGATACTGTAAAGTATTACGTGTTTACTGAGGACTTACCATGCTCCAGGGTCTGACTTATTCCCCTCCATCTTTACGGCAACCCCCTGAGCTAGGCAGTAGTATGACTAATTTACAGATAAGAAAACAGACACGAGAGATCCATACAGCCTTATGAGCCACGTGGAACTGCAACATGAACTCAGGACTGCCAATTATTCTATGTTTTGTTTTGTTTTGTTTACAAGAACCCATGGACCTAGCGGATTTTCAAAATGTAGTGAGGTCAACTCAATGGACTGTTCCTTCCAGGTTGAAGTGAGGGCTGTTTCAGTGCTGTCTTTAAGAGCAGCCATCTTTGAAGCCACCATACCACTAAATGACACGAGGGACACTAGGCACAGAGTTGACTTCCTCTAACTCATAGAGGATATATTCTAAGGCAACCCTCTCATCCTATGTTACCTTAAATCAAAGATAATATCAAACTCTCTAGCCATTGTGGTTATTTTCCTTTACTTACATCCCTATGATAAAGTTTAACTTAATAAGTGAGGCATAGTAAGAGATTAACAACAATAAAATAAAAGAGAGGATGCTTTTGTTGCCTTACATCTGTAATCCCAGTACTCCAGAGGTTAAGGCTACAGGATCAGGTGTTTGTGGTCACACTGGGCTACATAATAAGTTTCAGGCCAACCTTGGGTATACAGTGAGCATTCTGACTCAAGAAAAGAAATGAAATGAAGCCAGGCTACCTATAGCAACGCATTTGTGGTGTTTTGAGTGAGAATGGCTCCCCAGAGGTTCATATATTTGAATATTTGGTGCCCAGTTTGTGAAACTCTTTTTTTAGGGACTGAATAGGAGGTGTGGCCTTGTTGAAAGAGGTGTGTCACTGGAGGTGGCCTCCAAAGTTTCAAAAGCCCTTGCCAGCTCCCCCGCCCCACCTGCCTCCAACTTGCAGAACAGATCCAGAACTCTCAGATGTTTCTCCTGCACCCTGCTTGCCTGCCTGCTGCTATTCTACCCACCATGATAGCTGTGGACTCCCCCTCTGAAACTGTAAGAAGCCCCCAGTTAAATCATTTATATTATACATTGCCTTATTCATAGTGTCTCTTCATAGCAATAGAACAGTAACTAAGGTGGTACTAGCTTAAAATTATTTTGGAGGCTTGAATTGTTTACTTTTGGAATTTTTCATTTAGTGGTGTTGGGCTCGGGTTGACTGAAGGGAACTAAAACTGTAGAAAGTGAAACCATTGGCTGAGAGGAGTTTCCTGGCCTGACCATTCAACACGGTTGAATACCACCCGTCTTTCTCCCTTCCCTTGTGGCCTCTGGAGCTCTTAGTCAAGAGCAAACTCTCCTGTAATCTCCATCTCACTCCTGAAACCGCCTGCCATTTTCTCTCCAAACTGAGGCCTGGTTCTTCCCACCTATCCTTCAGGTTCTGTGTAGACAAAGAAACTAAAATCTGCACCCCCAACCCCATGCCTGGAACTTTTAAGTGTTTTTGGTTCCCTTGGGTGCCTCCCTTCCCCTCCTTTTGGATTGGTTAGCTTTGACAAAGAAAGGTGAACTGGCAGGCCCATAGCTTCGGGTAAACATGTTTAGGACTCGTCAGCTGGCAGGCCTGGGGGATGGGGGTGAGGAGGATCTGCTGGCAGAAGGAAAAGTTCACCAGGCCTTTAGCTCAGATCAGGAGGCTGAGGAGGAGCTCAGAGGTTTGCTGTGTTTCTTATGTATCTGCTTGTCGTCAGAGATCTGACTTAGCTCCTAGTTCCTCATTTTTGTTAACTGGAAGCTGCTTATATTTTAAATTATTTTTTGTTTCTTTCTCTGAATCTCACATTCTTCTGGGCCTGTAGAGGAGGTAGGCCGTCTATACTTATCGGTGCTATCTCTAGGCCATTAATTCTTTCTTGTGAAATGCCCCCATCTTCTGAGCCTTCCAGCCTCTTCAGCGTCACCTGCAGACTTTCTATGTAGGTCCCAAGGTTACTGAGGACTTTAATTCCTAATCATATGTGATCTCCTCCTCCTCCAGTCTTTTAAAAAAGAAATCTTGGTACAATATGCATAACACGAAATTTACAAGTTCAGCCATTTTGACTTGTGTGGTTTGTTCTGTGACATGAAAATCACTCACATTGTTCTGCATCCCTCACAACCATCCATCTCCAGAATGCTTTCCTCTTCACAAACAGAAATGTATGCATTTGGCATATTTTAGGGAGTATGATGTCTTCAGGATTCATCCATATTGTAGCCTGTGTCAGCACCTCCTTCCTTTTAAGACTCAAAATATTCTATGTATGCACCACATTTTATTTGTCTGTTGATGGACACTTAGATTGTTCCTAACATTTGGTTACTTCAAATAATGTTGTTGTGAATACAGATGTATAAATATCTGCTGAAGCCTTGATTTCACTTTTGGGGAAGATTATACCCATGTTTTACTTTCTCCTAAAGCTCCTGCCTTCAGGGTTTGGTTGCTCTTTGGAAACTGATTAGATTCCAGGAATCAGACTCAGTCACAAGATCCGATTGATCTTGTGATGGATATATAATGTAAAGGTGTTACTGGGAGGTGGTAGAAAATGGGAGGAGGGGCCTGGTTTGGATGAATGAAGATGTCGGTAGAATGTTGTGGGGAAATTCAATCTTGTCCCTTTTCTGTCTTTGTTGTGACCTTCCTCCATGCTGTCTCTGCTGAGCCATGGACCAATTGTGTCCTGAAGTCTATGAAAGCACGATCCAAAACAATTCCACCCTCTTTTAAAATTATTTCTCGGAAATATTTGGTAGAGCAATGAAAAATGACTAATTCAACTGAGAAGTAGGATTGCTAGATATTATGAAAACTACGATTGAGTTTTTTTTTTTTTTTTTTTTGAGGATTGGCCATAATGTTTCCTACAATGGCTATACTACTTCCCTCTAGATAACACTTTATTTTCTGTTTATTGTTTTGTTTTCATAATAGCTATCCCACTCCTACTTTTGATGTCCCTATTGGTGAATCTAACATCTACAAGGTCGTGAGGATGTCACTGAAAATAACTTCCTCCACTAAACTTACTTCATTATCTTGCCTAGACATTATCTATTACTGTATTAACTCCAGTGCTAACACTCCACTGCATACTATGCTCTCTCTCTCTCTCTCTCTCTCTCTCTCTCTCTCTCTCTCTCTCTCTCTCCCCCCTCGCTCTCCGATTCAATTGTCAGATAAAACCCTACCCTTGATGAACTCAACCACATATACTCTTCCAGTGGTTGGAGGAATCTTCAAACAAACCATACAGCTGGGTAGCTGGCTTTTACTGTTAGTCTAATGATCTCAAATCTGGCATATATTTTCACTGATGTGTGGCCACTACATCCTCACCCTGTAATATGCCTATGTCATAGCACCTCTTCTTTTCTCAGTCTTCCCATCAGTTCAATTTGAGACTTCAAGATGTCTCAATGGATGAGACCCAAAAAGGCAGAAGTTAGCAGATAAGATTACTCTCATCTCACTACCACTAAATTCATAGAGAACCATGTGTATACAACTTTACTTTGCTAAACTAGAGGATGATATTTTCCTTCATCAGTGGAAATGTCACTTATGTTCTGGTACCAACCTGCTTTACCTTATCAAGCATTTCACTCCTTTGAGCATCCACTCTTTTCCTTAAAATATCGACTTCCCAAACCATACTGCCATATTGATAGTATCCTTATGAAAAGAAACCAAACCCACCCACCCCCAGTACACAATCTCTTGGAAGTTACTGATCTATTTTCCTGCTCCCTTTCACAGAAAAAGAAAGATGTCAAAAAACAAAACAAAACAAAACACCAGCAACAAACTTCTACATATACTTTCTCATCTCATTTCCCCTCTTTGACCACTTATCATATGGCTTTCACATCTATCATTCTGCATTTGCTCATTTAAGGGACTCTTCTGTCTTTTGTGGATCTATATCCCCTAGTCTTGCTCTTATATTATGTCTACATGTACTACTTACCCAATATAGACAAAGATGGAAACTCTCTTCCTCTGGAAATACTCTCCTGCTTGTTTTCTGTGAGTGTTTCCTGTTTGTCCTTCTACTTTGGTTGCTTTCCATAGCCTCTTTTATGGGTTTCTTTCTTTCATCAGCACTAGATATTGGGGTTCCGTGACTCTCTGCCTGCATTTCTCGTATCTCCCTCTTCTCTTTCCTGGGGTAGTTCTATTCAGTACCCTGTCTTTAAACACAACCAATGTGTAGATATTGTCTCCAAACTTACATTTTCCTTTCTCTTCTTCAGGAGTTCCCAAACTCTTAGACATTGACATTTCTATTTTTATATCTCTCAGGAATCTCAAACTTAACATGGCTGAAACTGAACTCTTGATTTTTTTTTCCCCCGTCTAAAACCTCATTCAGTATTGTTCATCTTAGTACATGGCACTGAGGCAAGCTGAAAAACTGAGTCCTTCTTGAAGCCTGTCTTTCTTCCTTCATCCTTGACATCTAATTGCTCAATAAGTATTGTCAGCTGTCACTTCAAAACACATCGAGAATCAGTCCAATTCGCTCCATCTCCATGGCTGTCACGGATGCAAGCCACCATTACTTCTCCTGAGGATTGCTGCAGCTGCCTCCTTATTGGCCTTCCTGCATCACGTCTAAATTTGGCATCTATGGGTGTTGCAATAGTTGAGACTAGAGCCAGTCTCTCCCTTGCTTAAAACCCTTCAGACACTCTCCATTGATGGTAAACAGTACTGAAACTTGTTTTCCATGGCTCTTAAGTCCTTTGTTATCCTGCAATGTCGTTCTTATTACTGACTATTACAATCTGGCCCCATTAGCTACTTTTGAGTTTCTCACCATACCAAGTTCTTTGCCCTCTCAAGGCTAGCATACTTGGTATTCTATTTTCCTGGAAATCTCTTTCCTTATTTTCCACATGGCTGATCTTTCATCCTTTATGTCTATTCTTAAATATCACTCTCCAACAAAGGCCTTTCCTGGAAACTGTCCTATTATTATGACCTGTTACTTCCTTTATGAGACTCATCACAATTTGTAATTATGTATTCTGAGGCTATTTTGCTATATACCCTATGAGTTGGGACTAGGTCTCCTGTTTAACAGTATACTTATTATGGTGTTTGGCACATAGTCGGTGCTTAGTGTTTTCGAAGTGAACCAATGCATAAATGTGCAGGAGTAATTTTAAGACACAGAGAATAGAGGTCTCTGGCCATTCTATGCAAGTCATTGTCAAATGGCTACCGGCTGTGGTTCACCCTGGGTAAATCAGATTTAAAATTGGTAATTGTATTGGTCAGACTCTTATTCCTATAACAGATATCTGAGAAAATCAACTTAAAAGAGGAAGACACATTTTTAGTCCATGGTTTTGCAGGTTTCATTATATGTTCACTTGGTATTCCATTAGTTCAAGAAAATCTCTGTCTTCACTCCTCACATGGCATCATTTAAGTCTCTGCTTAAATATCACCTCCTTATAAAGGCCTTTCCTAGAAGCTCAGCCCTGCTGGTCCTAGGTCTGTGTTGAGGTTGAGGTTTGTGGTAGATAATACATAGCAGAACAAAGCAGCTATCCTCATGGCAAATAAGGAGAAAGCGGAAGGGACAGACAACAGGACACATCTTTGCAACATATACACCCACTGACCCACTTCTTCCAAGTAGGCCTTTCTATTTGTCACTTCCTCCTAAACCACTGATTTATGAATCCATCAGGTATTAATGCATTGATTTGATGAGATTATGATCCAATCAGATCTACCAGTTGGGAACTAAATCTTCAACACATACGTCTTTGGGGGATATGGTGGTTTGAATATTCTTGGCCCAGGGAGTGGTACTATTTGGAGGTGTGGCCTTGTTGGAGTAGGTGTGGCTTTGTTGGAGGAAGTGTATCACTGAGGGGATGGGCTTTAAGACCCTTGTCCTAGCTGCCTGGATGCCAGTATTCTCCTATTGGCCTTCAGCTCCTCCTGTACCATGCATGCCTGGATGCTTCCACACTTTTGCCTTAATGATAGTGGACTGAACCTTTGAACCTGTAAGCTAGGCCCAATTAAATGTTGTCCTTATGAAAGTTACCTTGATTATGGTGTCTGTTTACAGCAGTAAAACCTTAACTAAGATAGGAACATGTGTCATATCCAAACTATGGCAGTGGATCTGACCCAAAGGAGATACTCCTCAATGTATCTGGCCAAAGACCAATGTAGGTAGAGAATGTAGTCCAAGAACAGGTCTAAGACTACAATACTCGAAGGAACAGGAGACAGGAGAGCTCCAAGTCCTTTCCCTTATAGGGAAATAATTTTCTTTAAAGGATATGCAACCATCTTTTCAGAATGACCAGAAGCAGTGGGGTGGGTAGGAAAGTCAATGATCCTTCCCACCCTTGAGTGTCTCTGGGTGGCTGAGTTGGTTTCTTTCCTTGGGCAACCTCCACCTTTCTTCTAGGTCTTTATGGCCCCCAAATTTCCTTTTCAGTTAACCTTAAAGAAGCATCTTTGGGGAAACTTGATGGTATCTGAATTCTTTGTCTAAACTAGCTTTGCCCCAGTGGGGTAGAATGCAGATTCTGTCAGAAGGGGCAAGTATAGAGACCAACGTCATCTGTTCTTCTAAAAATATTTGGGAACTTGGAGTGATTGTGTCGAATACCAAGCCTAAAGTGTCTCTGAAAGGAAGCTGTAGAGAACCTTTCCTGCAGCTGCCCCCACTTCCCCTCTTTTCCTCAAGGGCTACACATTCAGTAGATTCCGACATGCTGTCTAATAGGTCCAGACACACTCCTAAACCCTCCTTGCTGGGTCTGCCAGTTGGTGACAGATGTTAGGGCTGTTCTAGATGTGAGGCTGATGCCATATGGCATTCTGGGTCACAAGGTCTGAAGCTGCTGCCATTGAGCTGTGGCAGAGTTAGTAGGGAGAGCCTTTGCTCTCACTCCCCTGTCACTGGCTGAGATAGCGAGAGGGAACTAGAGCAGTGGAACATTCCTGGGGGCTTGAAGAAGTTGTCATGTCATTCTAAAGTACCCTGGACACCCCAGCCCCCACCTTCCATCCATGACACCAAGTATTTCTCTGAAGGAGACAAAGACAGATTGACTGAGCCAGAGGGAAAGAGGTAAGGAATGAAGGGAAAGATAAGCAAAAAGGGAAGATAACTGGATAGGAAAGGGGGAGTGCCAGAGCCAAGAGGGAGAGAGGCAATGACAAGACAGGAAAAACAGAACAAAAAAGCCTTGGAGACCTTGAAGGGAAAAAGACAGGTCTGGGGAAGGCAACCACTAGGCACTAATTCTAATCCCTTGTCCTCTAAATGCCTGCCAGCTGCCCTTATTGTTACCCTTAGGGTGTCCACCATTGCTCAAGGACCATATGGTAATGAGAGCCTTCAGATAGAGTACTTCTGAGGACAGAACTCTTCTGGGAGGAGGACTGCTATTATCCCATACTGATAGCATGGTGCTCCTAACCGGTTCACGGATGGAGATGTGATGGGTAAGTGACAAATGGGAAACGTTATGAGGGAAAGGCCTGGGACACTTTCCTGATTTAGGCCAATTTTCCAGTCACTAGAGGCTGGACTTTTTTTGTGAAAGAGGAGATCAAGGAAGCCAAACAGGACTGGGAGAGAACCTCAGCAAGTAGGGGAGCATAGCCATGACAGGAAAAGTAGAGGTGGCAGGGAAAAGAACAGCAGACTTGGATTCTTCCCCTCAGTACACTCTCTGAGGTCAGGCTGGACTACAGAGCTCTGGCACATAATGCCAAGCCACAAGAGGGTCTCTTGCCACCCAGTTTTTCTCTTCTCTTGGATCTTAGCCTTTAGTCTGTCAAGGGTTGAACTGTAAACAAAGCTTGGAGGACAGACAGGGGGAGCAGGTGTGGCCAGGAGATACTGGAAACTTCCCAAGTAGCTGTTTCCAGCAGCCAAAGACCCAGGACTCACATAGCATTTCCCTAGGGGCTGCTTGGCAGGCACTGACTACACAGGGCTCTGGGCAAAGCCCCTTGAAGCCAAAAGAGGGCCTATTCAGCTGTTGGGTTGTGCCAAGACCTTCCTCTTTAGGAGACTGCTAAGCATCATGGCCCGAGCCACCAGCTTTGGATGCCCCCAGCCTCTGATTTTGGTCAACTCCAGGACAATCTCAGAGTTGGCAAGGACCATGCAAGTCATTGACTTGCTCTTGCTGCACCCCTGCTGATTTCCAGAAACAGGAGGGGAAGGCTAGGACTGCAGCTGTGTCCGGGATGACATGCCAGAACTGGACCAGTTGAGAGGGCGGGGATGATGAACAGGTCCAGAGACCAAAGCATCCAGGAACTACTTAGCCAAAGGCATGAAGGTGAACCCAAATGCAGGCTAACGGGAAATACAAAGGGTATAGATAAATTGGACTGTGAGTAGGACTTTCCTCCATTCTACCTGTCATGTGTGGCTTTGCATGGGGCACAGAATCCTTCCTCATTCTTCACTTGGAGACCTCCCAAGAAGACAAGAAAGTACATCTATCCTAGTTCCTTGCCTTAAATGTCTGAAATTGGTATCTTCATCATAGGACTCATGACCAACAGGTACCAGGCTGATCTGGGAAAGAGAGAGAGACACCCATATCTCCTTGTGTGTCATCTTAGACCTATTCAATCAGTTCATCCTAGATGCAAGGCAGAAATTAGGTCAAGAAGCCACTAGACAAAGGAAAACGTGTGAACAGAGGCCTGGTTAACTCATTATACCCTGCCAGGAGGTGTCCAGAGATGTTAACCGCAGTTTCAGGACAATGAGACACCTTTTATTCTGCCTAATTGCATCTTCCTGCTGAGACAGAAGGAGGAATTTTTAGGTCTTTCCCAAACTGGGGTTAGAAAAGAAGAGTGAAGCTGATGAATTCTCTACCAAAGAATTAAAGCCACAGGCAGAAAATAACAGACTTGAGGCCAGGATGCATACAGAGGTTAGGGGTAGAGTAAGGGAAGAGAAGGAAGTGAGGTATTTCTTTAGAAAGGAGACATAGAATATATAATTATGGAGAGACAGAAGACAGACTGGAATGGGAGGATAAAATAGGGAAAGGGAAGGAAGAGGAGGGTAGGGGGAAATACAAGGAGGGATAGCTAACACTAAGGGTCATCTGAGAGCCACATAGAAACCTACTACAGTAGAAGCTTATATATATATATAAATCTAAAAGGAGTTACCGAATATGTCCTAATTAGACATCTTTCCTGAAGTTGAAACCTCCAGTACCAGGAATAGGTTACATCTACTTGAGTCATTGGCCAAAGAGGGCCCCATGGGAACCCCCAAACAATCTAGACTATTACCAAGGCTATTGGCTACTCTCTACAAATTGATGGTAAGGCCCTATTGCTGAAGACAGCACCTACACAAGTCATTGAACACAGCAATGTTGAAGCTGGTGCCCACCTAGAGCCTTCACCCTTACTGACTAGTGAGCATTGTATTGGAAGGTACTCTGCACGCTACTAGAGGAGAGGGTATCCACAAATCTAGCCATAAAACCTGTGACCTATAGTGATGACCTGCCTGCAAAAGCGGCACAAAGATGGTGGGATTAACTAACTAGTATCTGATTGGATTTAAGGCCTACTTCATGAAATGGATCCCATTCCTGACACTGCTTTGTTGGCCAACAACCTGAGATTAGATAGGTCATGGACTTGGCCCAAAACTAAATACTACTGTTTTGCTGAGGTACCCCAGCAATAAAATGACTCCTCATGACATTCTGCTATACCCATAGATAAATATCATGCTTAGCCCTCATCTGAGAAGCTTCTCCCTCAGGTAGATGGAAATAACTACAGAGATTCACAACACAACTGGACAATGTTCAGAGAGCAAGAGACCTTGTAACAGCAAGTCCTAAATTGAATGTCTATATCAAATCTCTATCCTCAGGGCTCAGGGAACCCTGCAGGAAGGGCAGAAAGATTCTAAGAGCCAGAAGGAATGGAGAACTCCAGTGAAACAAGGTCTTCTAGACACAGCAGGGCTGATACACATACAAACTCACAGAGACCATGGAAGCATGGAAAACGTGTAAACAGAGGCCTGGTTAGGTTCGAGCCAAATGGCGGTCCCAGCACTAAGAGGGGAAATGGACACATGCGCCATCCCTAAGCAAGAGGGCATCTAACTGACAACAGGAGGAAGAAGAACAAGATTTCTCTAATGGAGTCTCATTGTGTATATCAAGTACACTTAAGGGCAAGCCCCATGATAAATTCCATGGTGGTTTTATAGAATGTTTTTGTCTTATATTGCTTTGTTGGGTGCACTTTTTCATCTCAGTGGTCTTTTACATATATATTATGGTTTCTGGTTTTGTGAGGGTTTGTGTGTGTGTGTGTGTGTGTGTGTGTGTTGTGCTTTTTCACGTGTTTATGTTTTTTATCTGCCTGATTGTTTTCTAAAGAGAGAAAGAAGGGTGGGGTTGGATATGTGAGGTGGTGGAAAGAATGTAGGAAGAAATGAGGGGGGAAACTGTGATCAGAACATTGTATATAAATTTTCAATTTAAAAAAGATCAAGGAAGGTGATCATTTCTGAGGACTTTTGGTTACTGTATCCCAATAACCTATTAAGCAAAAAGGCCCCTCCCTAAGCCTTCAGGTTTGGGCATTATAGTGTATTTTTATTTTGGTTGATTAAAACCCACAAAGCCAGAGCTTTCTTGAAGAATAATGCAAGTTCTCTTTCTGCTCCACCTTCTTATAAACAGAAGCATGGCAAAGTCCCTTGCTGTGAAGGAGGGGCTCTCCTCTGCAGCTTTCGGATAGCATTAACTAGTTCCTTCATTCGTATATGCACCAAAATAACCCACTGTATACCTACTATGCACCCAGCCTCTCCCTCCAGGGAGACTGCAATCAAATGTGGAGGCAGGTATGTATATAGACACAAAGCCACATGCCACCTGGCTGCACAGAGGGCAGAGAAGTCGCTGTGGGAGCACAGAGGAAGGTATCTCCCAGCAGATCTCCCTTACCCTTGCACAGCAGTGAAGGTGAGAAGGACATTCCAGGAAAGGAATGTCAATTTTGACAGCAAATGAATAGTAAGGAAGAGTCAGCAAAGAAGGACACCTCTGGGTATTTAAGCCACTGCAATTAGAAGAAATTACAGAATAAATTCAAGCAAAAGTTTCATTTGAGCACAGTCCCCCACTGACTCCTTTCATGTGGCCTTATGAAATGATGCAATGTACTCTAATGAGACCACAGAGATGAGAGCGAGCCAGAGCCCTGCAAACACTGGGGTTACCAGAGCGTTTCTCATGCCCCACCCTGGCACTATGCTTGGATGCCCCCTGTTATAGGAGCAGCAGGAAAGGTTGGCTTCCAGCATGTTCAATACGATCCAGCCATAGTCCTAGACACTAAAGGCATGGAGCTCGCATACCCCATTTTGTCCACATTGAAGAAGGTCTATTGAATGCTAGCACTCTGAATGGGCTGGGGAAATAGGAAATTGAAGGACACCATTGAAGGGTTAGTTATAAGGCAGGAACAGCCCGAAGGGGTTTAGGTTCACATCGGTTCCAGCTAAGGGGGGTCATTCTGGGATGGAAGCACAAGAAAAATATTATGCATGGATGGACTGCAGCTTCTGCCACCAAAGTTGTAGCTCCAAAATAAGTCCCCTTCCCACCTTAGGGAGCACAAAGACAGTTTTTCCCATCATTGCAAGTATCTTTTTTTTTTTTAATTAACTCCTAACCGAGGTACTCAGATAGAGCCATAACATGGGATTAACAAGTCCAAGCCAGCAAACCAGACACTTGTTTAATTAATAAAACTTATAAAGCATAACAACTTATTGATGTTACGGGCACGGCGCTTAGTCCAACACCACCACCCAAATCCATCTGAAACACCCTGTCTTCTCCTGGAAGCCTGCTCTCCACCAAGTCATGCAATTCCGTCGTGAGTGTAAAGGGAGCCGTGGGCAAAGGGAAAAAAGATAGTGGAGATTTCTGGGCAAATGGCTGGGGATCGTGGTAAATACAAACCGCTCTTTTCATGATCAGATCTGTCCAAAATAGCTATGGTTTTGGAGTTATTGGATGTGGAACCTATTCCTTTACCTATAAAGAGAGGCTCATTATGGGATGCACTTCAAAGTACCATACAAAGAGTTAATGCATAAAACATGCTGGCAAAGTAACTGCTCATTTATAGGATCTACTAGCAATGATTATCATTTGGGCATCCTAGTAATAAGATCTGCTGTGTCTTAACCCACTGTTTGTCTTTCTCCACAGTTTGTAATTGGGGAGGGGGGTAATTTGAAAAGTTGATTCACCATTCTTTACGACTGGGCCCTGACTTGAGAAATATAGAATTAAAATGTGTTTTACCACAGGGAAATCAACCTGGTTTTT